>NW_024349801.1:25209278-25391164 GCF_902729225.1 Pteropus medius | reverse complement strand
AAAAAATGCCCAAAAGGGAAACAACAAGGGGAAAAAAAAAACCTACAAACCCAGCTCCACTGCTACCTGCATCATGATCTAAAGGATAAAGTCCACATTCTTTTCCTTGGCACCAAAGTCACCTGCAGGCTCTTATCTCCTCTGGGTGGAGTTAGTTGCTTTTCTGGTATCATACTTTATTTATTTATAGGTCTATAAACCAGAGTCTATGAGCTCCTTGAGGAAAGAAAAATTTCCCCAGTACCAGCCCAGTGCCCAGGCCTTAGCAAGGCGCTTGGTAAAAGTTTGCTGAATGACTGAATGATTGTGATGAACACTGAGACTTGATGGATAGGTTAGGGCCAGGCCAAGAAGAAAAACCAAAGCTTTGGGGCACCTGTGTCCTGGGGGCTAGAGGCTCCTCTTATTACTCTCATCCTTGTTTAACGTTGGCAACAGCTGGTGGAGCATGAGTAGTTTGACCTATTTGGTGTGTAGTGTCAGTGAAATAGTACAGTAATGGCAGTGCCAGCTGAGGCTGATCGAACTCAATGAGGGCAGAAATAGGATGGGGAGGATGCAGGCTTTGGGAAAACTTCTACCCCCTCAAGTTGTTCAGCTGATGATAGCCCTACCTCAGAGAATGTATACCCAAAATGCTCAGTGTGGCCACTCTGGTTAACCAACAGGTAAACTCAACTTGCCAAGGCAAAAATTAATACAGTACTAGACTCCTGACAGCGAAAGCCCAAATGTGTGTGATTCTGGAAAAGGGGGATGAACTATTTTTTTCTTGCTGCTATAACAAATTACCACAAACTTGGTGGCTTAAAATAGCACAGTTTATCATCTTAACAATTCTGTAGGTCAAAAGTCCAACACATGTCTCATGGGGTTAAAAATAAGGCAGGACTACTTTCATTTCTGGAGACTCTAGGGAAGAATCTGTGTTCTTACCTTTTCCAGCGACTAGAGGTCACTTACATTCCTTGATTCATAGTCCCTTCTTCTATCTTCAAAGCCAGCATGTTGCATCTCTCTGACCATTCTTCTGTAGTCATATCTCCCTATGACCAGGAAGAGTTCTCTGCTTTTAAGGACCCATGTGATCACATTGGGCCTACCCAAATAATCCCTGATTCTTAATCAACCTGCAAAGTCCCTTATGCCATGGAAGGTAATATATTCCAGGGATTAAGACGTGAACATTTTTTTGGCAGGGGAGGGGTTTACCATAAGATAGAATATAGAGAAAAGTCTAAAATTATTAATAAGAAGCCAGTTCTGTACATAATAATATACAGAGTCTCTATTTTTTAAATGAAAAGCAAGTTCAGTAAATATAAATAAAATGATCCCAATTTTGTGGCACCACCCCTTCCAGTCACTAAACTCAGAGTGCATGCTCACTAATCCACCTTCCACCTGTCATGGTCTGGCTTCTGGTGATAGATGGTGGAGCTATCCCTTACTTACACCCTCAGGGCATCTGATGGTAGAGAGGGCAGTCTCACCTCAGGTTTTCTGTCATTGGTCACTAGACAAATAGATTTTTGGCTAATTTGACAAATGATAAATTGTCATTTAGCAAACTCATTGCGGCAAGTTGATCTACAGTTAAAACAATAATAGTAACAACGATGATAATAAATAATGAAGTAAAGAAAAACTATCACAAAATCACCAATCTTCTGTTTTCTGGCTACCTCCTTTGTACCTGCTTCTACTGTATATATGGCAGTTCTTGTGTATACATCCCTTGCATTTTGGTGTTTATTTTGTTTTAAATTTCTAATTCTTTATTAAAGAATTCTTCTGAATTTCTTCACAGCCTTCTTTCAGGAGAACAGTTTAGAAATATCTAAGACACCAGATTGTAGAGAGCATAGGATCTGATGCAGGTCCAACGTAGCAGGGGATGCCAAAAAGGATCACACACACTCACTGGCCAGAGGCAAGTGTCAACTAAGCAAGCTGGAAAGTGGAAGCTGGGGCTTAGAGGAAAAGGGCATTTGAAGAAGAGTCTTGATTTTTTTGTTGTTGTTGTAGTGCTGCGTAGAATGCAAGGCAAGATAGAAAATCCAAGTTAGAATTGTGCAGTTTTAACTAGGAACTGAACTGAGATGCAGACTCAAGGACCTATGAGGGGAAAACACCCATGAAAGGAGGCTGTACTAGTAACTTAGTCACTGGCTTTTGTGGTTGTCCTGTTGCTCCCACATTTGTTTGGGGGTTTCGGCTTAGCATTTACCTAACACTTCTCTCCATCCACACTAGCAACTGATGCTACTTCTAATTCCTTTTATGCTTTTAGTGGGTGCTGTGATTTAAAGAAACCATCATATAGTTGTAATTTAAAAATTCCTCACCTTCCAAACTATATACAATGTATATCCTTAGAGAGATAGGCACTAAGCCTTAACAGTGGTTTCTGTGGGGAGGAGACACATGAGGAGAACTTTCATTTTCACTCATTAGACCTCTAATTGCATTTTTACAATGGGTGTACATTGATGTATTTGGCTTGCAATTAAAAATAAAGAGTACTTTAAGCACTGTGGCTACTACTGGGAAGATGATTTGAAATGAGGATTTTATAGATTTTTATTGCTGGATTTTTTTTATAGCAATAAAAACAAATTGGCTATTGATCTTAGTGATTACACACAAGGCTGTGAGGCAGAGATTCCCCACCAACCAGATATTTCAACTCTCTCAACTTTATCTTCCCAGGTACTCTCCCATAAATAGAAATAATAATACTTACCTTATATGGATCTTGTGAGATTGGTTCCCCCCCTGCCCCACCCCTCCTATGTGTATGGTTTCTGACTTAGAAACTATCAACAAAACAACAAAACAAAACAAACAAACAAACAAAAAACAAAACAAAACCCAACTCCCTCTCTCTGTCTGTTTCCTTTGGGCCTTTGCCCATTATGTAACAGCTCTCAAATCTGAGAAGTCAGTCAGCATGAACACCTTGGGTGGGTGCTAATAAATTAATTATTGAGCTGATTTTTAACTCCAGATTGGAATCTTCTGGTAGAAAAGGTATGATGTCTTCTTCTCCTTTATTCTATAGTACTTACTTGGGCCACAAAGCCTGCATTCAATTGACATTTACTGAATTTAATAAAATTTAACACAAAGACTGAGGATTTCCAGCTCTCAAATAGACCTAACCAGGCTGTACTTTGGAGCAGGCAACAATCTTCAAACTCCTTAAATTAAACCATTTAACAATGGTTATCTCTGGGTTGTAGGATTACTGATGGGTTTAATATTCTTCTTGATAGTTTTTAGTATGTTCCAATTTCTATCATGTGCATATAACTTTTGTGGGCAGAAAAAAGTAAATGTCAAAAAATACTACTACATTGTGGTGCTGGTTCCTACTTATCTACTTCCCCTCACCTTCTCATATACTTTTCATCCTTGTTCTGATCTCCAAGCCACCCAATAAACCCCTTCCCATGAAGCCCTTCTCAGAAAGTGATTTTCTAATAGAAATTATGAGGCCTTTGGAATCAGATGGACCAGCGTTTGAATCCTAGTTCAGTGCAAATGTGGCTAAGCATCTTAACTTCTCTGAGTTTGTCTCCTTATCTGTAAATAAAAGTAACACCTACTTTCTAGATTGTTTTGTTTATTCAGCAGCTTGGCTAATTTAGTGTGTATATGAATCACCTGGGATGTTGTTGCAATGCAGACTGGTTTAGTAGATCTGAGTGGGCCCAAGAGTCTGCATTTCTGAGAGCTCCTAGATTGTGCTGATACTAGTGATGCTTGGCTCACGCTTTGAATTGCAAGGGATTAATGACATAGCATTTGAAGAAGCCCTGGCACAAATATTCTACCTATGTTTATTCCTCTCCTCTTGAGTGGGTCTCACTTTCTGGCTGTCTGGATGAGGCCATTTGAGAAAACTGCTGACTGAGATCCATTCAGATACAAACCAACTCATTTGAGCTTTAACCTATTTCTGTTATCTCCCCACTTCAATATCCTTCTTTTATTTCTGTTCAAGTACTTCATTCTTCTTTTGCCTAACAATCATACAGGTATCTGTGCTTATAGGGGTTTTGTTTTTTAACAGCTTTATTGAGGTATAATTGACATACAATGAATTATGCTTAGAGTGTACAATTTAATAACTTCTAATATACATATACACCCATGAAATCATCATCAAACTCAAGATAATGATAATTGGAACACATATCCAATGCACCCCATGTTTCTCTCTCCTTAATGTTTTTCCTTGATGTCTCCCTGCTGCCAGCCTCAAGGGTCCTGAAAACTACTCCTTTGCTTTCTGTTATATAGATTAATTTGCCTTTTCTAGAGTTTTATATAAAGAGTTCATGTAGCTGTGGCGAACGGTGAACCCAGCAGACTGCAACCCGCTAGGTCTGTTTCCTGGGGAGTTGTGACCAAGATGTGGAATGGTGGATTTGAAAGCTATAGCAGCTCCACCTTTAGGGGAGCCAGTGGCTACACACAGTCCCCTGTGGGCTTTGGATCACCGGCACCTTCCCAGGCTGAAAAAAAATCATGAGCCCAAGCCCAGCACATTGTGCTCTGTACCATATCACAGCTGCTTTCTGCTACTCTGGTTGATGAAGTGTTCAGAATTGAGAATGTTGAGATTTCTTCACAGGTAACTATTGTGGGGATAATCAGACATGCAGAGAAGGCTCCAACATTGTTTAGAAAATAGACAACATGACAGCTGCACCCATGGATGTTCGCCAGTGGGTTGACACAGATGACACCAGTGGTGAAAACCCAGTGGTTCCTCCAGAAACATATGTGAAAATGGCTGGCCATCTGAGCTCTTTTCAGAACAACAAAAGCCTGATAGCCTTTAAGATCATGCCCCTGGAGGATATGAATGAGTTCACTGCACATATTCTGGAAGTAGTGAATGCACACATGACACTCAGCAAAGCTAACAGCCAGCCTTCAGCAGGGAGAGCACCCATCAGCAATCCAGGAATGGGTGAAGCAGGGAACTCTGGTAGGAATAGCTTCATGCCAGTAAATGGCCTCACTGTGGCCCAAAACCAGGTACTGAATTTGATTAAGGCTTGCCCAAGACCTGAAGTATTGAACTTTCACGAACTCAAGAACCAGCCCCAACACATGACTGTAGTCTCAATCAAGCAAGCTGTGGGCTTTCTAAGCAACGAGGACACATCTATTCCACTGTGAATGATGATCATCTTAAATCCACAGACGCAGAATAACTGGATCTAATTCTGTACCTAACATACTTTCCAGCTGGACCTATTTTTACAATCTATTGTCTCCAGCTGTGTATATGTTTGGCCAACTGACTTCTAGAAAGCAGGTTTCATCTATAAAAGGTTTCAATTGACATCCTTTTGAAACTTACTGCTCTTCTGTATTTTTGAAGCTCAAAGGGAGATAGGCAACTGACAAGAATGTAAAACAGACTGGAATTTCTTTAAAAAGTTACAAATTATAACATCAGGGTAGATGGAGATGGAAGAGGGATGCTACCAAGAATTAGGCAGAGTTACTTAAATAATATATGCAAGTCTCTATTGCTAAAATGTTTCCTGCTGAGACAAGATGAGTAGGACTAGAACCTGTGAGCAGAAAGCTAGCCAAGAAACCCTCTAACCTCTGCCTGTTCTTGTTCTCCATTTTGGTTATATGTTACTTTCAGAATTGCACTTTCTTTCATCATGTCTTGACTGCTGCCAAGAGTGTTTTTATAAATATGAGTTTCTAGAGTTGGACCTCATGGGGCAGAGGAGAGGAAGAAATGTTACCATGTTTTGTACAAAATAAATACTTTCATATGTTAAATAAAGTAGTTCTGTTACTGCAGTAAAAAAAATAGTTTGTGTAGTATATGTTCTTTTTTGTCCGGCTAATTTCACTCAGCATAATTATTTCATCCATGTCGTATAGTGTGTATTAATAGTTCATTCATTGCTTATTGCTGATAGTATTTTTTTATCCACAATTTTTTATCCATTCACCTGTAGATGGACATTCAGTTATTTTCAGATTTTGGCTATTACAAATAAAGCTATTATGCACATAGTGTACAATTCTTTGTATAGACATATACACTTTCATTTTCTGTCGAATAAATATCTGAAGTGGAGTGACTGTATCATATGGCCAATGTATTTTTAACTTAAAAAAAAAAACCTATCAAACTGTTTTCCAAAGTAGTTGTGCCACTTACACTCTGTCAACAAAAAGTCACTGCCACCAATCTAATGCTAATAGTGGTCCTCAAACTGGGGTGCGGTAAAAGGAGAAACTTTATCCAGGTAAACAGATTTCAAACTATTTGCAGCAGCCTCAGAACACCAAAAGTGCTCTCCACTGAGACAAAAGGAATCCCTGCTTTTATAAAGTTTCCACCACATTTCTGATTGGTCCATTTATATGCAAGTGAGAAATCCAAAGCTGCACAATCCGATTGGTCCAACACCATTGTCCTGATGGATCAGAACTGTGCATTCTGACTGGTTGTTATAGAGCTGCTCTGCTTGGTCAGTAAATATGCAAATGAGGATGTAGCTGTGCTGTTCCAATTGCATGGGGCAGGTCTCAGCCCATTGGTTGAAAGATGATTCCTGGAACTCTGTTATAAGAGTAGGCTTAGTGGGCAGGAACACAGTGCAGGAGGCTTGTCAGCTCAGTCTGTGGTTTTTCCCAGAAATTCAGTGTGTGTAACAGGTCTCTGTCAGCAGTGGGCTGCTAGACCCTGGTAGGAATTCGGGCCCTGTGAACCAAGAGGAGTCCTTTTTGGCAGATATATGCCTTCTTGGGGTTCACAATTCCCACATGGAGGATATGAGCCTTCCAGTTCTTCCTCGTTCTTGAAAATATTTACTATTTTAAATAAATATTCACTGTCAAAAAATTTTTTAGGCGAGTCATATAGGCAAAAAACAAAACAAAAACCCATCTGTTAACACTACTACTGGGAGATGACACTATTAAACAGTTGTTATGTAGATTTCCAGATTGACAGACTAGGCAAATAGTGCTCGTTTTTTAAATAGTTTTATATCTTATCTTCACCCTCATTATTCAAAACACATTATACATTGAAATCTAAGAAGTACAGAAATTCTCTAAACACAGAAAATTCCCTAAACTTCTGTCTTCATTCTGTTGTTTCATTGCTTTTAAATTGATTTTCTAAGTAACTAGGTCAGAATCGATCTTTTTTTTTTAAGAATCTATCTTTAATAAATTTTAAATATAGTATTCCTCTGTGATGTAATAAACCATGAGTGTAGAGGTGAAAAATAGCCCAGTCTCTTCCTATACTCCCAGGTGAACAGAAAATAATTCAACACTAATATTTTAGGCTTTAGGAGCTTTGACCGAATTATAAAACCAGCATACAGACAAATGGGAGGGGCAGAAATGTCTCTACTCATTAATTTATGCATAAAAAATTATTTCTATCTTACAAGAGTTATAGATACAGCTGGTAGAAAAACGAGGTAAATAATAACAGTAATTATAGTATACTTGGTAAATATTATAGACAGTGGCTATGTGCTAGGAACTGTGTGAAGCTCTGTTTATGCATTACCTCATTTTATTAGGTCTGTAGAGAATATTCTTTTCCTAGTTTAGCCATAGCCTCTACAATAGGGATTATTAAAAGGTCTGAAAATCTGTGAAAAATCCAGAAGACATTTGTTGTACTGCATTCAACTGAAAACCAGGGTGATTTCCAAGATCTCTGCCCCTCCCCGCCCCCATGTTTCATTTCCTCTTCTCACTGTTAAACTCAGAGAAGACCTTTGGATCCAGGCGCCATGTGATGGCAGCATCTTCTTTATGGTATCTCCAGCGTATAGGTTTTTGTTAATGGACCCGATATTGTCATGCCCTCATAATCAGTAGGTTTAACTTCTTTGGCCGGGCCCAGGACAGATGCAATTTAAATTCTCACTGAAACTGCTACATCCTTTATTTTACAAGTGTTGTAAGCAATGAATTAGGCCAGAGTTGGAATCCTAGTCTCTTAGCCTCTCTTTTCACTGCCCATAAAAATTAATGAGATAATTCCTATCTCCTAGAGTTTATGTATTCGCTCCCTCATTTGTTCCTTCAATCATTCGTTCAGTTTACAAAATACGCCAAGCAGCATTCTAGTGTGGTAGCTCACAGGGAGTGATTAAGGGGTCTGTAAACTCTAAAGCTCAAGCAGTTTTTGCTTTTACTATCAGTGCTAATTTCTCCCACAAATGAAACAAAGAAAATCACCTAAACAACAGAGGGAGGATACAGAGAATTTCTTGACACAGAGCTTTATAAAAGGACATTTTACCCTGAAGGAATTCAGTTAGCAGGAAGTTTCTCGTTCACTACTGACGTTTCCCTGAGCTGTCCTCCGGGGTCCTCGAGGTTCCTGGACTATTTTTCTTTCCCCCCGCCCCAAATCCAGAAACCTACAGTTCTGCCCCGCACCGTTTAACTTCTCTTCACGAACCTAATCTTTCTGCGCTTCGGTTTTGTTCAAATGAAAACCGCAGGTTCCAGGCTCCTAACTGGCGGAGGCATGGTAAGCAAGTGACTTAGCATCTCTGCGGTTGGCTCAAAAAGCGTGTGCGCTGGACCGAAGTGCGTCCAGACTGAAGTTCTAGGATGGGCGGTCAGCGCCCCAAGCTCACCCTAGATGGCGGGGGGGGGGGCGCTCTCCAGATTGGAGGGCGCCGATTTACAGACAGCGAACCCACCCCGTCCAATCCATGCCTTCTTAAGCATCACGAGACTTTATAGGAAAATGAAACTAAAAGTGTAAAGTCCCTTTTCTAACCTGGTGCAGCATCGTCCGCTAGGAGACGGGTGACGGCCCCCGCCCGCAGAGTTCTGATTGGCTGTGCACGCGTGGAATATAAGCCGAGACGCGCCGCCAGGAGTGCAGTAGGACGCTCGGAGCTGCTCTGGTAGCGATGGCTCTCCCCGTGACCTTGGCCCTGTTCGCGCTGCTTTTTCTCTCTGGCCTAGACGGCGAGCCGCGTGAGTGTCCCCTCCGCTAGCCCTTCCTCTCCTGGACCCCAACTTCTTTGGCACTCTCGGCACTAACTCTGTAACACTGCGGTTTCCCAAGTGCTCTTTCCCGGCCAGGGGACCAGCCCTCGGTCCCGGGACAGGGACAGGGTGGGAGATGCGAGCTCAGGACGCAAGCTTTTTTCTTCTTTCTCTGGGGGCCGGGGGCCGGAGAGACCTCTGACAAGCCTGGGCTGCGTGGGTCGGGACAAAGTTTCGGGTGTCGATAAGCTTCAGAGCGATCGGGGTGAGGGAGGGTTTCTCTTCCGCTCTTTCTCAGGACCTCTGGCTCCCTGTGCGCAACTGGAGGGGAAGGAGCGTAGGCGGGTCCCAAAGGCGCGGAGTTGGGGGCTGTGAATGGGTGGAAACAAGACATCTAGATTTTGCGAGCAACACCCCTCGGGGTAAATCAGTCCGCGTTGACTCCGCTTTTCTCCGAACCGAGGGCTTCCGGCTTCGCCATAGCGCCAGCTTGTTCACCTGCCCCTCCGCGCTTCTGCGTAAATGTAGGATCCAACCGTGGCGAGGGATCAGTACACGACGTTTCTAAACTGTTTTGAAGTGTTACGGAGCAATTTCACATCATTAACGCACTTATTCCCATTACGTGTCACTTTTAATAATCATAAGAGCTACCTGTTTTTGACAACTTTGTGGCGCGGACTCTGTGCTTTAATGTCACTTATTTCTTAAATATGCCTACGATGTAAATATGTAAATATGATGGTTACCATCAGCGTCTCACAGATGAGGAAACAGGCACCGAGAGTTTAAGTAATTTAATCATGCAGGGAATAAATGGCGGACAGCGGCACCTGAACAAGGCATTATGCAGCGGTGTGCGCCTTGGGGCTGTAATCTGCGTGTTTTAGAATCGCCTCCTTCGGGTGTAAGATTGTCTCGAACAAGCTGGGCGGCCATGGGCCCCTGTTGTCTTTTCTTCACATAGGGTTTCCTCTTTGGCTCCTTGCCTGGTTCTTTCCAAGACGAATTGAGCCTCTACTTTCAGTTTCGAAAAAGCCGAGCAAAGTCTATTAGAGGTTGCAAAATCAGTGAAGGGTAATCATAAGGGAGACCCAGGCTGTCCGTTGGGTCTCCATGGACAGACACTAAGCACATTCCAAATACCCCGCAATATACAGGAACCTCTCATTTTTCCTCTCATAAAAGCCTTTTTGAAGTATGTTTTGATTTTGAGAAAAAGGAATTTAATTTTTAATTTATTAACAAAATAAAGCATATTGTTTGTCATCACCATTAATATTTATTGCTGACTATAGAAGCCTTTTGAAAAATAACAAGCTGACATTTTAAAAAATCTTAAATTTGAAAATTTCCAAAGTAATATGTGCCCTACATAGACCATTTCTGGAAAATACACAAGAAATGGGTAACAGCAATTGCCTCTGGGGGTCCATTTCCTGCTCATGTGTGGGTTTTATTTGTTTCACTGAGTTTTTCAGGTAAGTTTCAGAAGCTTAAATAACTCTCAAAGTCACAGGGCCAGTAAGTGGCTGAGTCCAGATTCAGATCCAGGCCTGTCTGATACTCTCCTTCTCAGAAGAGGTTTTCATGATGTCTTTGCAAAACTCCACCTGGCTCCTTCAAAGGGCAAATTCCAGGCTGGATGAACTTTGCTGTAACTCCTGTGGCATTTATTATGCTCTAATTATTAGAAGTTCAAAAGAGCTTTCTGATTTAGTTTCACTTTTAACTTTATGGGGGGAAAATCAGGGCTACATTGGGATCCCCTGTCTTTGGGTATTTCCTTTCCTGATGACTTTTCCTTTGATGATAGGGTATTTCTAGACGGATTAATTTGTCAGAGTGGCCTGGTACTCCACCTCCTCCCCACCACCTCCTAGACATGGAGGAGCAGCTGCCCTGTAGTGATCATGTACTCTGATTTATATGTATTTTAAAGTGAATTATACACATGTTAGCGTCAGTCTGTATATTTAGTAGCAGCAACATTTCTCTTCATTTTGGATGAAAAATATAGAAATAGAGTTTATATTTTCTTTCCACATCCACAGGGATGATTTAGTCATGCATCCCCTTTTGGAAACCACTGCTCTGTAGCATTATGCAATGTGTTCCCAACCTGGCTAGTTATAGGAATCATTTAGGGTGCTAATTTAAAATGCAAATCTCATTTTTATGCATTACTCTACTTGGTCATAATGAAGAGTATGTTCTCTCCCCTTTGCCAGAGTCTTCACCCTTTCCTATTGTTCTGACCGAGCCCAACTCATTCATTTAAGCTGTTTGCCTGCTTTTGTAGGCAATTGAGTCTTGTAACTCATGAAATCAGGCACAAAATCAGATAGGGGTTTGGCGTTAACCTCTGGGCAGAATGAAGAGGTTTATTTTGTAGGAACGTACCCTGGGTTGACTCTCTTAGGAAACTGAGCAAGGAGATAATAACGACATCCGCCACTTACAGAACAATGCTGAGTGCCAGGCGCTGTACTAGATACTTAATACATTTTGAGAAGTCAGGTGGGTGTCAATCTATGCAGGAGCAGGAACCAAAAAGGAAAGGAGTAAACAGACAAACAAAAAAAAATTGACCAGATTGAAACAGAGTACAAAAACATGTTTTTTGTTGTGGCTACTGTGAAGGATGTGTGAAGTAAAAAATGAAGTCTGAAAAGTAGATTGGGGCAAAATCATGTAGACCTTTCAGTGATGTCTTAAAGAATTTAATTGGTGCTAAGAAGCCATCATAAGTTCTCGAGAACCTCCACAGAAAGGTTCTTAAAGATTCGGTACAATCTCCAGTGACAGAAGATATTACTAGGAATCTTCTAGAAAAAGCCAAAAAGACACATGTAGGGGAATTATATGGGAAATATACTGTCATGGTTTATCCCTCAAAATGGAGGTAGCCTTTTGGAAAAGTGGAAGCTCTTTTGACCAGAGTGGAAATAGAATTGAGAGAAATATATGATCAAATTTAAACAATTGATGCCTGATCAAGCTTTAGACCATGGTAGCCCCAAGTGAAATACTCTACAATTTTCATTTGTCTTTCCCTGATGTTCCTCAGGTACTCCAAAGATTCAGGTTTACTCACGGCATCCAGCAGAGAATGGAAAGCCAAATTACCTGAACTGCTATGTCTATGGATTCCACCCACCTCAGATTGAAATTGATTTGCTGAAGAATGGACAGAAGATGAAAGCGGAGCAGTCAGACCTGTCTTTCAGCAAGGACTGGTCGTTCTATCTTCTGGTCCACACAGATTTCACTCCCAGTACAGTGGATGAGTACAGCTGCCGTGTGAATCACAGCAGTCTCGCTGTGCCCCATATGGTTAAGTGGGGTAAGTTTTCAAGTTCTTTCCTTAGTTGCTGACAGTCGTATCTGAGTATAGCCACAGCATAAGGAGGCTTTGATAGGTAGATAGATAGATAGATAGATAGATAGATAGATAGATAGATAGATAGATAGATAGCAAACAAGCATAATGGCATAGTCAGGGAATGTTATTAAAGCTCCGATTAGTGGCATCTTCTGAGACCTCTGCATAGCATGGTCCCGGAAATGGTAGTTTTCCAGTGGCAGAAGCAAGGAGCAGCAACAGCATTTACACAAAGGCACACGTACTCCCAAAGTTTCTTACCTGCTGGCTTCTTTGGACTTCCCTGTTAGCCTCATGGATACTTAGGACCAACAAAATTCTCAGGGAGGCACAGGCCTTTGTAAGTCCTATCCTAGTGCCCTACAATCCTAGACTCCTCCAGTACGCTCTGACTGGGTTGGAATCTGAGGCTAGTAGGAAGGGTTGGGTCCTACTGGGTAGTTCTAAACAAGGTATTTATGATTTGGGACAGCAGACTATGCTGCCAACCTTATTTATGACAGTTTTAGACATTTGTTAATATATAGTATTTTAAAATAAAACTCTTTTTCTTTTCTCTCCCCATTTTCTTTTTTATAGATCGAAACAACTAACCAGCATCATGGAGGTGGGTTTCTAACCTTAAGAAAATGTTTTTCTGTTTCACTAGCCTGGGGACTATTTCCAGATAGTGCTAATAACCCTCAGTATGTGGAGGACATTAATCAGAGTAGCATTTCAGCAGGCAGAGAAGAATCCTATGGGGTGACATTCCCTTCTCTTGTGGAGTGGCATGAGGAAGGTGTGTGGCCCCAGTTGTGGCTCTGCCAGCATCACTGGCCCTCTAAATGAAGTCAGAGGAGCTGCCAGTGTGGTGTGACAGGACAGAGGCAGCTGGTTATTCACACCACGTGCAAGGGTTTGATCTTCTGCCATTTCTATATTTGGTACCTCTGAGCCTTCAAAAGTGAACCATTCTCTTCTTTTGCATAAGTTGCCTTATTATTCAGTCACAAGAGAGGAGTGACATGGTTCTACAGATGTCCCATTCCTTCAATCTCTTGTTGAGCTTTAGCGTGTGGGCACTGCGCTTGCCTTCTAGAGGCTCCCAGTCCAATAGAGGAGAGATAGAAACAGATTTGTTTTAATGCAAAGATACTGTAATGGACATATCTACAAGGAGCTCAAGCAGCATGAAATAGGGAGGAATTGGACTTCTCTGCATCTTTGGATGAAATCAGATGTAGAAAATCCAGCTTTTTCATGAAATTCTACTCTGCAGGGAACCTTAGTCTTAAAAACCTGTTCAAATTTCCTGTTATATTCAAGGATAGGAAAATTAATTTGAGAGAGCATCAGAGAATTTGGCTGACCTTCCCAGAATCACAGTTACTAAATGGTAGAGCCAGGATCTCAACTTGAATACCAGCATTCTTTCCTCTAAGGTTATAGGAGAATCAGTGGAATAAACTAATGGGACATGCTCTTTGTAATGGATTTGGAAAATTGTCTGCAGCTACTTCTTTTATGAATGGTGATGTACACAGAACTTAGATAAGTTGGGTGGAACAATCTGTAATCCAAATTATAAGTATATTTGTTAACAAGACGTTTTTTCTTTCTTTTTTTTTTCAGGTTTGAAGATGCCTCATTTAAATTGGACTAATTCCAAATTGTTTCTTCTTCTTTTTTTTTAAATACTTATATGCTAGTATGCTTTATGTACACAAATTGAGAAGATATATTGATGTTAACGTAAATACCTTTATAATTCTACTTTGGGCTCTATGTCTTCATATTTGATGCATGTGGGTAGGTAGCTGTAGCAGGTTGCTGGAAGTTTAGAGGTGGGAAGGAGGGAATTCTCATGTTCAATATCATCATCTTGGTCTAATCTGAACTCTTTAGTATTCTGCATACAAAATTGGATAAGATCATTGTGCATGTTTAGAGTTAAGCTCCAGTTTGTATACTTTGCTTAGAATTTTGGGAAAGAGTTTTTAAAAGAAAATTGTCAATTATTAGAAAATCATTATAGTGGATTGGAAGAATTTTTATATAAAATTCACATTTACCTCATATTTGTGTGGCACATATGTTGCAGGCGAGAATTCTGTCAGAGAACCACCAGTACGCCAATTGTATTGCACATATTTTGATATTTTTGCTTCACTGATTAAAATAATGGTAAACTTGATGTGTTCAGTTTCTTATATATCTCTCCCTCTCTTGCCCCTCTGTTTTCAAACCGGAAAACAGTCTTCAAGTGTCACTTGAAGAGGAGTGTAAACCTCTGGTATATAGGGTTTGGCTCACGGTGGAAGGGGCCTCAGAGATCTGCATTTTACAGATGAGGAATAAGATCCCAGAGAAGTTAAACGACTTAGGGTGACACAACTGTTTGCTGGAAGACGAGGCTTCCATCTTTTAGCCAGAGTTCTGTTACCCGGGCCAAGACATGAGGAATGTGTATACTCAAAGAAGGAGCAAAAGTATCTGGAGGATTTCATATTTTAGCAAGCAGTAGATATATTTTGAGTGAAAAATACTAGATATTAAAATTTCAAAGCATAGTTTAGACACGATGACTAGTTTTGTGCATTTGTTTATCTGACCAAGAATTTGAGTTAGCTAGTGCTAGGTACTGACAGTTTAGTGGAGGGGCAGACATGTACTCAATTAAAATATGTCCTGATAAAGAGTATAGCATAGGTAGGCCCAAAGAACTAGATGATAGAAAAACGTGTCCAGCGAACAACAAAAACCTTTGGTAGGTGTTAAGGAGGCCATTTGCTTGACGGGTAGTGGTTCTCAGCACAAGTGGGGCCTGGAGTTTTCAGACGGGTCAAATCATGATTAGTATAGAGATATGATAGGTGTGAGTAATTACAAACGGAGCAAGGGTACCCGGGAAAAGAGTTGTAGGAACTTAGCTGAGATTAAGGGGTGACGTAGACAAGTAACTATCCACTCTGGATGCATATTAGAATCCCCTGAGGAATTTATTTAAAAAATGCCAGTTCTAAAAAATAAAATCTATTTAAGAAACAAAACAAAACAAAAAAAACAGCTTTCCAGGCTGCAATCCAGATTAATGAAATCACAGTCTCTAGGTATGGAACCCAGACATCAGTATTAATATTTCTTAAAATTTTAAGACCTTATGCTTTTACAGCAGTTTTAGGTTCAGAACAAAATTGAGGGGAAGGTGCAGAGTTTTCCCACATATTCCCTACCCCCATCAGTTCTAGCCTCCCCCATTATCAACATCGACCAGAATGGTAAACTTGTTACAACTGATGAGTCTACAATGACATATCACCAGAATCCAGAGTTTATATTATGGTTTACTCTTGATGTGTTTGTACATCCTGTGGATTTAGACAAATGTATTATAACATGTTTCCATCATTATGGTATCATACAGAGTATTTCACCTCCCTAAACATATCCCCCAATCCCTGGCAATCACTGATCTTTTTACTGTCTTCATAGTTTTGCCTTATTCGGAATGTCATATAATTGTTCTTATACAGTATATAGCCTTTTCAGATTGGCTTCTTTCACTTAGTAATATGCATTTATGATTTCTCCATATCTTTTTATGACTTGATAGCACATTTATTTTTAGTATTGAATAGTAAATATCCCATTGTCTGGGTATAACTACAGTAAATTTATCCATTCACCTACTGAAGGACATAGTGGTTTGTTCCAAATTTTGGCAGTTATGCATAAAGCTGATACAGATATCATGCAGGTTTTTGTGTGGGCGTGTAGTTTTATGGCATAGTTTCTAAATAAATCTCTAGATAGTTTTAATGTATATCCAAAGTTGATATCGATTGAGTTAAATTATAAGGGATTTTCTGTTTTGTGTCATTCAACAGAACTATTTTGTGAGAAACTTGCTTTGCTGGCTGATGGTCCAATGTAATGCTCCTTTGGAGCATGGCTTAGTACCTTATTTCAGAAGAAGAGATTGATCAAAGAAGAATATTGGAGCTTAATTGTGCTTATTAAATATAATTGTGCAATGCAAATTAAACGCAAGTCAGTAATAAAGAATTAGATATTATATACTGACATAGAATACCAATATTAAATCATTGAAGCAAAAAAAGTAATTTCTAGAATATACATATTATAAGCCATTAAAAAGCCCATGCATTATACATCATGCACAAAAGCCCATGCATTATTATATCATGCACAAAAGCGAGTCTGGAAAGTCATGCCCTAAATTTTTGTTAGTGGTTACTCAAGAGATTGGTAAGGGATAAATAAAGAAGAAAAAGCTGACTAGTCTCTTGGAAAATTAATTTGTTAAAGGTACTTTGCTGAATATCAGTTGACATTTTCCTGAAACCCCATATGAGTGTGTGGCATAGAGGGATTTGGGGTTGGGAGTAGTGGAGGAGTAGATGAATGAAACAGGATAGGCTCAGACCCTAAAAAGTGTTTCCCTCCTGCTGCTTACCATGGCCAATAGTGGAGCCCGTGTTAGGCCCTAAACACTGGGAAATGTGGCAGCTGAGCCAACCATTACCTGCCATGGCCTGGCCAAATGGAAGTAGACTGGAAACCACAAGACTGCTTCACTCCCCCAAGTAGAGGGCCAGTCTCACCCCAGACTATATTAGTGAAGGAGCTGAAGGAAGCTATTTCTCAGCTTCAGACAAATTGATCATTTGAAGAATTATTTGGGTAATTGATATATAAAACTTTTCTTTTAGAAAATTGATTGTAGAATTGTTTTAAAATTGTCATCATCGAATAATGAAAATAAGGAAAAATATCATAAACCTTTGCGATCTCCTATGATAGAGATTATCACTTTCAGATCCTTCTGGGTTTTCTCAGTGTGGATCTATCACTCACCCCTTTATGTTATGGCTGTTTTTTACAATTTAGTCTTTAGTACTTGCATTTCCTTATAATGCCTCTCTTAGGAGAATTTAGAAAGGTCCAGGACACTAGAGAAAGACAGCATGTGATTTCAAGTGTTACAACTTTTATTATTTTTGTATATGTTCATTATTTTTTTAGGAAGTTTATATAGGCAGAAAGGAAAAGAAAATTTGTTAATCCCAACCACCCAGAGATGATCACTTAGTGTTCATTTTGGTGTTTAACTTTTCAAGAGACTTAAAATTTTTTATTATATACTTTAAAAAATGGTTACTGTTACTATTGTTTATTTTTGAATCCTTTAAAATAATTTTTTTGTCTATTTTTTTTCACCATCCCTAATTAAAACATGGTGTAAGTGAAAACTACACAGAGAACTGACAAATGTTGTCTTTTCTAGTTTTCATCAACAACCACTCTCAATATTTTCGGGCTGTCACTTTTTACTTGTCTTTTTTATATTGTAAACTGTTGAGGTAAAACTCAAGATCTTTCTTTAATAAGATAAATATTTTTATCTGTGATGTAGCCATTAAGGTTTTAGGGACAAAAATTCACCTTCTCTCTCCTTGGCCTCCAGGCTTTTAGAAAAAAATTTGAAGACTAACATTTGGGTGCCAGGTATCTTAAAATGAATAAAGTATCTGTGAGTACCTTGATTTGAAACTTTGTGTAAAAAAACCCACTATTCTGATACTTTGGAGAGCTATAAGAAGGGCTGATAGGAAATAAAAACTAGTAAATTTAAAATAACTGTGATCACATATCCAGCCCTTACTATATAGTAAATTCTGTACATCTTTTCTCATTAGTTGCATGCACAATTACTTGTCTTCTTTGGTCCTCCACAACAGAGATGATTGAAAAGACTATGAAACTGAGGAAGTATTTATTTCTACAGAACACAGGCCCAACCCAAGGCCACAGTTATGTGCAGCTTCCCCTCCCCCATAAGCCACTTCCTCTTTTTACTGTTTCAGTTAGGAAAAAACAGAAGATTCTTGCTGACAGACAATGCTATAGTGTCATTTAAAATGGTTTTCTAGGTATCTGTAGCATGCCATTTTCATCACCCGAAGAGTCAGTGAGCGTCTTAGGTTGAGTTCTTACAGAAGCAGCCCTGAGGCAAGGATTTGGTTGCAAGTGACTTATTGAGAAAGGGTTTCCAGGAGAAACCGATAAGGGAGTAGAGGATGAAGGGTAGGGAATGGGAAGAAGCCAGGCGAGAGTGTGATTTCAGAAGTCCCGCACTCAGCCTGTTGCCATGGGGAGCTCTAGATCAAAGAACACATCTGGGTTTTGGTACTCTATATTGTTCTGTTTTAGGCTACAGGCTGCCCAGGAGTGTGAAGTGGGGTGAAACACAAAACTCCCAGGTACTTCCAGCTCATTTTGGTGCCTGAGGGTAATATGCAGGTGCTAGTTGTTAGTAGCAAAATATGAAAAAGCTGGTGAGGGCTCATAGAGTTGGGGTGGGGCATCAGTCTGCTACTGTGAGTTTCCTGATAATATCCTCTGCTGGGCCTAAGACATATGCCATCCCAAACTTCCATTAAAATTTCAAAGAGTCTACGAGGCTAGCATTAAAATGTGAATTCCACTGAACTCAGACCTGAGGTTGAATCCTAATTTCACAAAAAGGATGGGAAAAGTCATTACTGTCTGAGTTTGAATCCTAACTCCACAAAAAAAAAAACTGGAAAAGTCATATTCCTGGATTGACTCTTCATCACTATATCCACAAAATGGAATAACTATTCCCACATCATTAAGATTATTCATTTATTCATTTAATCATTTGTTCAATAAATATAGAATGTCTTTTCTGTGCCAGGCACCGTTCCAAGGTTGTTCTGACAAAGGGAAAGTGATAAGAAGGGCACTGTAAAACGTAAAGCTTTAGGTAACTGCTTTTACTTTCAGTGGTTCTTCATTTTCATAGCTCACTAGAACAAAATCTAAAATCATAGCAAGGGAAAACTTCTTGGCACTGAGCTGGTGAGAAAAAAAAAAAGAAAGAAAAACTACTATGGTAGAATTTCTTTTCCTAAAGGGCTTTCGGTAAAAGATGGTTCTCATTCTCGACAGTTCCTCCCAAGGTAAGCATGTAGGCAGAGCTCTCTTCTGGCACTCTATATTGTTTTGTAGAGTCTCAGGATTTCTGGGAATGGTTTTGCTTAAAGAATTCACAAAGTTTAATTGCATTTTCAGGAGCTTCAAGTCTTGCCTCTGTCACAGTTCATACTCTTTCAAATCTTTTAACCTTTCCAAGTCTCAATTTCCTTATCTATAAAATGAAGGGCTCTTGACCACTAACTGATGACGTCACAGTAAGCAGGTCACTTGTGAAATATAGCCTTATCTGCTAGATGTCTAGGATAGGGTGTCAGTACTCAAGCTCAGGCTTGGTAGACAGAGGTAGGTACAGTCTCCAGGACTCCGGTGTAGATGAGAAGTTTCATCTTCGATGAGATCCAGCACCCACTGGCCCCTCTTTCCCCCAACACCTCCTGTTTCATGGTGCCCCTTTTACTAATTTGAAAACCAGGCAATTTAGTATGTGAATGCTCTAGTCTGGCTGCATTGGCTGGTATAAAAAGGTGCCAGATGCTTGCAACTGGCTCAGGATCTCTGTGGATTGGTAATGGGGAAAATAAAATGGAATAAATTATTGATAAGAGCATCACTTAAAATAGAATCAGGCGGCTATTAAGGAAGTGGGGCCAATGCACATCTTGTGCCTCAGTTCCCAGGGTTGCTATTAAGTTGCTAAACCTGTTGCTAAACTCAGATCAAAACATCCTGGAGCCTGTCAAAATGAATAAATGGAGCCACTTTAAAATGGAGTTGGAGCTCCATTTTAAAAACATTGTTTAGAATTAGCATCACCGTGTTATCTGCACCAATAGAAATGCCTTCCATCCACTAACTGTTCCCCTTCCCTTTCTCATAAATAGCCATTGCCTTTGTCTCCTAACTGGACCATTATTTGTGCTTCTGTCTGAATCAGTGCATCCCAAAAAGCTATTTTTTTTTTTTAAATCTCAAATAAATGCTTGTTGCCTCTCTCTTTGAAAGGCCTTTGATTTTTAGGTTAGCAAGCCAGAAGCATCCTGGAACAACTGCTACATGGACATATATGCATTTTACTTCCTTCCTTATAGTTTTCACCTCTTTTGCTTGCATACTGGAAGTAATAACCAATCCCTGTTAACCTAGCTAGCAATCCTTCATATGCATGAAAGAATTACATTTTGTGCTTTTTGCCTTTATAAACCCTGCCTTTGTTTTCTCCAGAGTGAAGTTTGAGTTGCAGCCTGAATTTGCTCTCAGACTGCAATCCTTTTGCTCAGATAAATGCTTTTTTAATTGTTGTTTATCACAGCCTAAACCTCTTCTTTGGTTAACAGAACCATGCCATTGAAGACTGAGAGTTGCACTATATTGATGGCTCAGATTCAGATACTGTATTGCTGGCTGTGATGTGATTCTCTGAAATGTGAAACTCTCTAGGTAAAATTCCAAAGACAAACAAAAACCCCAAAACACATTTTCCTTTGGTAGTTACATTCCTGGAAAAGTCAGTGTGTTTGGGCCTGGTATAGTGATGGTCAATAAATTCAAGGAATAAATTAAAATAATTGAAAAATAAAACAAGTTTTTACATGTGTCTGTAAAGCCCACGTTATAAGTAGGTTTTCCATACATCGCGTGTGTGTGTGTGTGTGCGCGTGCGTGTGTGTACACTCTGGGATCCCTGGCGCTCAGCCCCTAAATAACCTCTAGTGATCTCATTATTGGAACAACCTAAAGTAGCTCTATTAATTTATAAAACGTCTCTCTGAGAAGCATACTGCCTTCACTGAGAACCACTTTTCTAGAGTGGGGAGTTGCTGGCCAGTTAATGACCAGGTGAAAAGGGGGAAAAAAACCCGTTACAACCCTTCCCTGTCCGCTTTCTCGGAAAGCATAAGACTTTGGAGAAAGAGGAAACTAAAGAACGGAAGTCCCTCTTTCTATCCTGGAACAACACTTTTTGCCCAGAGACCGGTGACGAACTATGCCGGGCTCGGGTTTTGATTGGCAGTTGGGAAACTAAAATTGACGGTTAAAAGGAGGCAAAACCCCTGTGCCTTCGGCGACCCAGTTGGTGGGAATATGGGCCGCGACTCCTCGCTTCGTGACCTTGGCTTTGTTCTTCGCTGGGCACCGCCGCCAGCCTGCCGCGTTCAAGGTGTGTACTGGCTCCCGCGCCGCCCCTTCCCTCTGTTTCTTTTCCTCTATCTACCAGCTCTCGCTGGCCCTGTGACTTCTCCGTTCTTCTTCCCGGTCCAGGTTCGGCTCGCTCAGGCCGGGTCTGGACAGGACCGGGAAGCAGCAGAGAGGCTGGCAAGTGACGCGCAGCTGCAGCGCACGCTTCCTGCTCTGTTCTCGCTGGATAGCTTCCTAGGAAGGGCGGGTCTTTGATGGATTGCTAGGGGCGTGGGTGGGGTGGTAGGCACCGCTTTCCCAGGCTCCCTGGCTTGTCCCGGAGAGTTCACTTTACCTAGGCGCCGCGCGAAAGAGGAGGGGCAGGCAGGTCACAAAAGGCAAATATATCGTTGAGGGTAGTGGTCTGGTGAGAGGCAGGTGTTTATGGAGTTCAAGAAAAGTACTGCCTCGTAAGTAGGTCAGCGCATCCGGTGGAGCGCTCAGCACTGCGCCCTCTTCCGCTCTGATCCCATTTTCCTCTCGCACTCCACACTTCCTCAACCAGGTTCTAGGGCTAAGGTCTAAATCCAGATGACGTCACACTGTTTTGTCTAACATTTCTATGGCAGCATGTGTTTGTTTTGGCAGAAGCTTTATTGAGCTATAATCACAAACCATACAATTTACCTACTTAAAATATACAATTCAGTGAGTATTAGTATATTCACAGTATTGTGTAACCAGTCACTTCAGTTTTAGAATGTTTACACCACCACCCCCAAAAACCCCTGTACGCATGAGCAGTCACTACCTTTCTCCCCAAGGATTTGACTGTTACTGACATTTCATATAAATGGGATCATATAGTACGTGGTCTTTTGTGATTGCCTTATCATTTAATAGATTTTCAAAGGTCACCCATATTATATTTATTGTCGAATAATTTCTCCATTGTATGGATATACCACATTTTGTTTATCCATTCATCAGTTAATGGGCATTTGGGTTGTTTCTACTTTTCGTTGTTATGAGTTACGCTGTTATCAACATTTGTGTAAAAGTCTTCTGTGTGGACATAAGTTTTCAATTCTCTTAGGTATAAACCTAGGAGTGGTAACTCTATGTTTAACATTTCCGGGAACTGTCAAACTGTTTTCCATAGCTGTCACACCATTTTACATTCCCATCAACAGTATATGAGAGTCTCAATTTTTCTATATCCTCACCAACACTTACTATCTTTTTTATTATAACCATCTTAGTAGATGTGAAATGGTATCTCTTATGGCTTTGATTTACATTTCCTTAATGACTAATGATACATTATTTTAAAATTACAAAATAATTTTTAAAAAGGATTTACATGCTGAGGTTTTGAGAACTTTAACTGTGTAGGTCATGAACCCGAAAGTCATAGAGACTACATTCAAACCAAGTCTCTATGATGAATGCTTGAACTCCATCCCCTCTTTCCCAGAACAGAATTTGGGATAAAACTCTTCAAAACTCCACTTGCTGCCTCTGTTAGAATCCTGAGCAGGATGAACTTCTGCATGAACTAAATGGTTCCCCTCTTACTTGCCATTAGACTCCCAATTGTGCCTGTTGATCTCTCCATTCTTACTTTGTAAAAAGTAATTGTTTTCTTGAATTCCTTGTAATGGGTCTTGAATAAAGTCGTGACCCTTTCAAGGTGTTTGTGATTGTGTGTTTTCTCTTCCTGTAAGTGCCTCTTCGGCTCTGCTTTCCCCCCTACCATCAGGACATGGAATGAGGAAGGACACAAAAGCTTAACCTTTGTTTAAATGCATGACTATCAAAAAATTTTGAATATGCATTTTTCTCTACATAGCTATACATTTAATACTACTTTCAATCTTATTTTAAATATTACTAAAGCTTAATTTATCTCTCATTTTTTCAGTTAAAAATTCAAATTAAGTTGTCTTATAAGTGGCTCACAGAAGATTCACAACCCTCTCCCCTGCGAAGACACAACCAGGACTGGAACCAGAATCAGAGTTCAAATATCCTGGAAAACTTGGGCTCTAAACTCATATTTAAGTCAGAGAGTGACTAACAGCTGTGAGACACTGAGGACTTTAACATTCACTGTAAACTGTGGCATAGATCACTTATTTCTCTGAAGACTGGATGCAAAAAGCACAATGAATACAAGTATGTGCTATGGTAGCATGGTGAATTCCAGACAAGCCCGAGAATGCCGTACAGCTGGGGAGGGAGGGCCAACTCCTGAGATGGTCTTCGAAGCAGAACTGATAGAACTTGGGGAAAGTGATGAAGTTGTTGACCTAACATCTGAATCTCTAGAACCTGCAGTGATTGACCTTACTCACCATGACTCTGTTGTGATTACTGGAGAAAGGAGGAGGCCAAGGAGAAAAACAAGGTTACTCCAAGGCCAAACTGGCAGCAGTGTGGCGAGCAGTGATAAGAATGGGTTGATGATGGACAGAGATGTATATGTGATCAGCAGTGCCTACCATAATGCCCTGGAAGAAGAAACTTTAAGTTGCACACTACCTGGTTATATCCAGTGCCGAATTTGTATGGATGGGTACTTGGAGATTCAACTGAGCAGACGACACATCTACTCTACAGAATGCGGCCACATCTTCTGCAGTCAGTGCCTTTGCAGTTCCCTTAAATACACTAAAAAGTGCCCAGTTTGTTTGAAAAAAATTGGCTGCCATCAGTACCACCGCATTTATATATGATGTATGCTTTGTCGCTCAGGACAAACCCCCGGCTGGATTTTTCTGTCCTTGTGCAGAAACTATGAGGTTGTTGGCATCCAACGTTCTGAGCTCAAAAAGCCTCATTTTAAAAATTACTCTCTAGAGTGTGTGAAAAACTCATTTCTCACAGACTATGAGACTGCTTTTTGATTCCTTTGGTTTCATGTTGCAGAGCTGGACTTTTGTCGTTATAGTTAGTCAGGGACAGTGCTTGTCCTCAAGGCAATTTTCTCTTTTTCATAGTAATCAATTTTCATTGGTCACATGTGGGCATTGGATCATGTAAATAAGGGCAACATCCTAGAGATGGTAGAAAAAGTAGACTGAAGAAAGTTGGGAGACTGACAACTCTGCAAACCAGAGCCACAATACAAGTTTGGATTTTTACTTGAGAGATAATAAACTTCATTCTTGTTTAACAACTGTTACACTGGGTCTTGTTTAGGAAAATGGAGCCTTTATTTTAATTAATGGACCAGGCAGGGTGCCGACTCTGAGTATCTCTGGATTTCCTGATTCTGCTGGAGTGGAAGGAAGTCAATCCTTTTTGACTATCTGTCCAACCAGCAGGGTGGAGCGGAGTATTACCATAGGTAGGCACCATGTCCTGCTGGGACTTCTAGTGGCTTTTGAGGCTAGCCTGGGGAGTTGGCTAGGCTCGTTTTGTGATTCTGTGCTTTCTGACCTGCCAAGCCAGAGAGGGACTGCCGTCACCCTAGATTTACAGGTGTGCCTGCCTTCCATCACATTGGTCAGCTGATCAACAAGTTGTTACTTTTCTCTTTGAACACATTACTGCAGCCTGGCTGGGTCACAGGCCTTGGGAAGACCTCCTCTCCTCCTGCACCCCAAACACACACATTAGCTCTTTTTTCTTTTGCAGAGAATCACTTAGCAGTCACAATTCAGCCTGTACTTTAGAAATGGAGAGGTTGTTATTTCTATGGTGCTCATTCCTTTTCCTTCAGAATGAAATGTGCAGTAAAGGTTGTTCCTTACTTACAATGGTTGTAGCAGCATTGCTGCTTCAATGGAGGCTCAGTCTTGCCAATGGAACAGTGCCCATCCCTACATTATGTCTGTCTACTCACTTCATTCTCTGGAATGTCCTATACAACCTCAGTTGCTTGACTTGGCACAGGATATGCAAGATAAATGTGTTATACTCCCATCTGTGGGTTCTTTTGTATGTTCTAAAATGAAATGAAGAAAAAGACCATGAAAATGAAAAAAAAAATAGTTCTAAGTATTATCTTCTTACATTTTAATAGATTATCTTGTGCATCCCACTTTGGAGACTACTAATTGCTCAGTGACATAGCACAGTGTAATATAAACTTGGCTAATAATCGAAAACACCCAAGGTGCCTATTAAATACAGATTCTGCTTTTGCATGTATTGTTCATGTAATCAGGATAAAGAGCATATTCTCTCCAGCTCACCAGCAGCCCTCGACCCTACCTATTGTATTCTACCCAGCCCACTACATATTTACTTTACCTGCCAAGCTCATGTAGACATTTGAGTTTTTGATCTCTGCTTTAAGGAAAAAAGATCGAGAGGACTGATATTTAAAAAATTAAGATAAATTTTACAAGCAGAAAAGTGTACTGATATTAAGTATATAATTAGATGAGTTTGAGCAAATATATACATTCATATGACCAACACTCTAATCAAAATACAGAACAATTCCATCATTCCAGAAGTTCCCCTATGCTCCCTTCTAGTCATTTCCCACCTCCACATGCAACCACTGTTCTGATTACTATTACCATAGATATGTTTGGGGGACACCAACTTTTATCACTTCATTGTTTGGCCTAACTCATCAGGGAGGAAAATTTGATAAGAGATTTGGAGTATAAGCACTAGGCAGGGATCAAGGGGTTGTTTTAGTGGCAGCATGACTTATATCCTCTTTCTTAAGAATTGAAGCAAGAAGGTATTAATAATGATATTTGCTATTTTTTAAGCAATAGCTGTATTTCAGGCACAGTACCAGGCACTTCACACATCACAGACAGTCAAGTTATACAACTGGGCAAGAGCAAGAACCCAACAAAATGTAAGAGAAGTTGAAGGGAGCTGCTACAGGGCGCATTAGCATGAATAATGTGGCTGACTGTTGTACATGGCTGTAGGAAGAAGTGAGAACTAAAACTAGAACAGAGGATTAGGGCCACATCATGAGCAAAGCATTGTCTGCTGTGTTATGGCATTTAGATTTTATTCTACGGGTGCTAAGGAACCACTAATGGCTCAGGAGGAGAGCCTCCAGAGAAATATTCTTGAGGGTTCAGCATGATCTCCGTGAAGGCTGAAGATACTGTTTGAAAGTTGGGGGGGAAATTATGGAGGTGAAATTAGGAAGGAAAGATCCTAATATTGATTTTCCTCTAAGAATAAAAGTGAATTTTATGATACGTATAAGGAAAAGGATGAAGTAACCTTGGTCTAAGGAATTTGATACTACACTGGTACTCTCTTGCTCCGAGAAGTCCAACAGTTTCATTTTAGCCCAGTCTGCAGAGCTGGGCAAGCCGTCGAGCTATGGCAGCTCTTGGGAGATGGTTGTCGGTCTGAAGTGGCAATGATAGGAGTCAAGGGGCGCAGCTGTGACTGTTTGGATTTAGCTTTCAGGTACTTTTTTGGAAAAGCGGAAACTTCTTTGGCCAGAGTGGAAATGGGAGTAGAAGAGGCGGACAATCAAATTTATCCATTGATGCCTGACCTAGCTTTAGGCCGAGTTAGCCCTGCAGTGAGATAACCTGGCGATTTTCATTTGTCATTTCTTGGTGTTCACTGAGAGGTTCACTGAGAGAAATGACAAATGAAAATGAAAATTTGTCATTTCAGTGGTGTTCACTGAGAGGAAAATGAAAGCCAAATTTCTTAAGCTGGAGTTATGTCTTGATTTCATCAGCTGCAGATTGAAACTGAGCTGTTTAAGAAAGGAGGTGAGAGAGATGCTGAGTGGGTGAGTCAGACCCATCTTTCAGCAAAGACTGGTGTTTCTGTTGTCTGGCTCACACTGAAGTCATCTTTACTGCAAATGTTAAGTGCCCCTGCAAGAAAAATATAAGTTACTCTACAAGACCTAAAATCATTTTGAGGGATAAACTTTTTGGTCTTTTCTTTAGCTGTGTCGATGAGGTCCTACACATTTGATATTAAAATCTGAGTACTGGGATGACTATCCAGGGTGTGTTAATAAAGTAAATTAGGTTTCAATGACATCATTAACTCAGTATCTGTCTCTAAAGCAGTAATTTCCCTGCAGTGAGATCAAAAAGGAGCAGCAGCTCTTGCACAAATGCACACTCACTCCCAATGTTTCTTATCTACTGACTTCCTTGGGCTTCTCTGACAGCCTCATGGATACTTAGGACCAAGGACAGAAAATCTCAGGGAGTCACAGGCTTTTCTAAGTCCCTCTATTCTAGTGCCCTACAATCCTGGACTCCTCCAGTACTCTCTGCCTGGGCTGAGATCTGAGCCAAGTAGGCAGGGTTGGGTCCAACTGGGTAGTTCTAAACAAGGTATTCATGGTTAGGGACAGCAGGCTATTCTGTCAACCTTACTTATGACAATTTTTAGACATTTGTTAAGACATAGTGTTTTGACAGTAAAACATGTAGTTTTCTTCTTCCAGCTCCAATTTCATAGTTCAGTTTTATGATATTATGCAGTTGGGTTTCTGACTTTTTGAAAATCTTTTTTGCTCCAATGTCCTGGGGACTACTTAGAGACAGTACTAACATGATAACCATCATGGTATGGGGGACGTTAATCATGGTAGCATTTGATACAGGTCCTTTCCTGCCCCCTTAGCTTTCAGCAGGCAAAAAGACCCTACAGGGCATATTCCATTTTCCTTCAGAGTGGCACGAAGGCATATGGCCCCAGGTGTGGCTCTGCCAGCAGCACTGATCCTCTAAAGTAAGGACAGAAGGGTTGCCAGTGTGGTGTGACAGGATAGAAGAAGTCAGTTATCTGCACCACTTGGCTTCCCTGCTGAGAAAAAAGCTGTTAGAGAACTAACTTCTCTCTTTCTTTCTTCTGAACAAGCCCAAGCCACAGAAATAGCAGCTTCTTTATTTTCCAGTCAGAAAAGGGAAGGTGCAGTGCATTGCTGGGCATGGGCCATTCAGTAATTCACTCACTCATCCGCTCAGTTAGCTGGTATTTATTAAATTTTCATAGCGTGATAGGCCCATGTAGTTAGGAAGATGAGTAAGACAGCCCTTTTCTCTAAGAAGCTCCCAGCTAGTGTGGTAGAGATGTGCAAACAAATAGTTATAATACAATGAAGGAAATAATGCAGTGTAATAAAAGCTATGATGAAAATATCTGCTAGGTGCAGCATAAAGGAAGTCTGCTTTCTCAGTAACTTCCTTGGAATCTAGAAGATGGAAAATCGAACTTTTAATTTATATTCAGCTCTAAAGTCCTTGAAGACTAATAGCTACCTATATCTCTTATTGTATTTCAAGACAGAAAGTTGATTGGAGGGAGCAGAAGTTGTGTAAACTATATGCCATACCAATGTTAGTGCAATAAGAATCATAATAGCTATTACCACTTAGTGAATTCTCACTATGTGCCAGGTACTGTTAAGTTCTTCACATATATCATCTCATTTAATCCTTACAACAATCCTATGAAGTAGGTATTATAATATCTATTTTGTATATGGTAAAATTGAGGCTTGGAAAAGAAAAGCAACTTTGGTTTATGTCTTTGTTTTTGTCTTTTTCCCCTTACTGATTATGTGGTAAAAGCTAGTATGTATAGATATCGCTGTACACTGCCTCTCCCTAACTTTATTTTTAAATACTGAAATAAAAATTTGAAATGCCCCTTTGTGAAATTTGAGAACTCTTGATATATATGTTTTGGAATCACAAATTTTACAGATGTTAGGGGAATCTTAGGAATTTATATTTTACAGGTGGAGGAAATGATGCCTAGAGAAGTTAAATATCTTAGCCAAGTTTACTCTGTTCTCTGGTAGGAGACAAGGTTTCTGTCTTCTAGGCCAGTATTTTCGACTCTAGGCTAATGGCTTGAGAACGTGCAGACTCCAGGATTTAGTACAATGATCTATACTAAACATTGTTAAACATTTTAGCAAATAACAAAAATATTCAAGATGAAACCGAATTAATTTTTTGACATAGGGACATGTTTCTAAGTGATCATCTGCATTTTATAGCCATTTATTTGATAAAGAATTTGATCTAATGAATGCTATGTACAGTGCAGATGAACAAGACACAGGATTACTTGGCAGTTCATAATTTAGTAAACAATTAAAATAATATGTACAGGCATATACAAAGATTTAAGGTGTTATATAAATATGTAAAGTAGTGTTTCTCAACTGCGGATAAGTCCCACCCCCATACCCTCAGCAGATATTTAGCAATGTTTGGAGGCATGTTCGATCGTCACAAATAGAGAAATGCTACTGGTATCGAGTGAGCAGAGGTCAGAGATGTTGCTAAACATCCTAAAATTCACAGGACAGTCCCCTAAGCAAATACTTAGCCAACCCAAAATGTCAATAGGGCTGAAGTTGAGAAACTCTGGTATAGAGCCAACAAAATATTTTCTACAAGGGATGGGAGTGGGGGTAATGTTTAGGGGGCTGGTTACAGAAGGGTTTAATGAAAAGATCATGATTGAGGTAGGGAAGGTATGCTCCCCAGCCGAAGGCACAACATGTGCTAAGCCACAGAAGCATGGCATATTTGGGCAATCCCAAATACTGGGAGAAGAATTGTGGGCATGAAGGCTGGACAGCTAGGTAGGAGCTAGACAAGAAAAATACTGAGTTGAAGGAATTACTGTAAGAATAGATGTTTGATTCCATGAAGGCTCTTTATAGGTCACTCAGGAGTGCAGTCTAGCTATGTATCTCTGTGAGCTAAAACTGCTGAATAAAGCTGTTTGTAATGAAGCTTTTCCCATCTTGCTTCCTTAGTGCTTGGGGTTTTCCAGGCATCTGTTACTTTTTCTGACGTAGAGTAGGGGCTGTTTCAATAGAATGTGAACTCTGAGAGGTGGAATAGCTCTCTATTAAAGCCGCTTAGCTGGTGTCTCAATGCTATGATGGGATCATAAGTCATGTGGTGGTTATTTTTCATGAGTCAGGCTTATAGGCAGATGATGAGGTTTATTTCTTCTTTTGTAGAGCACCTTCATTCAGAAATGGAGATCTGTGAACCTTAAGATTAGACTGCCACCTCAAATCTAGATGAGTTGCTTTCCCCCACCCCCACAAAAAGAGTGGGCCATTCCAATCAGGGTTTCTCTTTCTCCTAAGCTAATGATGATCCAAGCAACTGACAAACTGTCACGGAATCTGCCAGACCTCACTCTGGCCTTGCCACTTCTCCCCAGCTCCTGAACTTTTCCTCCTTCTCTCATACTCTGAGCTCATTCTTAGTAAACTACCAGGTCCTGGTCCGGGGCCATCTTGGGCCTGTTGAGCTCGAGTCCAAGTGCCTGCCTCTGCCCCCTGGTGGCCCAATGATAGAGATTAATGGAGGTGAGTTATTCTTTTCTAACTCAGCTGGTTTTCTAGGGGTGGTATGGAAAACTCAATCAGAAAGGCTTATGTATTTTAGAGCATGAAAGGAAAGTCAGGGAAATACTTAACTTATAACAGCTTACAGCTCCTAAATTGTCTCCAGGTCTTGGAATAACAGAATTTAGATAAGAGAGTTTGGTAGAAAAGTGATGAAACTCACCATACACTTTTGAGAAAAATTAAATTAAATGCTATAAAAAATTAAAGGCTATAAATTTCCTCATCAAGATATCACTTTATTTTAGGTTAAAAAATGTATTATGTATAACTTGGTTTGGTCATTTTACCTATAACACATATATCTATATCACATAATCTATATTACTTATATTTAAAGCACAGTTGATTCTCACAAGAGTTAAACATTTTTAATTGACTTCCCTTAAGATCTGTTCAGTCTCTGGCCATGCCACCCTGAACAAGCCCGATCCTGTCTGATCTCAAAAACTATGCAGGGTCAGGCCTGGTTAGTACTTGGATGGGAGACCACCTAGGAAGACCAGGTGCTGTAGGCATAAATAATAATAATAACAACAACAACAACAACAACAACAAAAACTAACAAACATAGTTAGAATGCTTCATCAACAATAGTGGAATACGTATTTTTCTCAAGTGCACAAAGAACATTCTCTACGATATACCATATGTTAGGCCACAAACCAAGTATCAATAAATTTTAGAAGGTTAAAATCATACAAACTATCTTCTCAGACTAAAATGGAATGAAACTATAAATTGACAAAAGAATGAAAACTGGAAAATTCATAAATATGTAGAAATTAACATACTCTTAACCAATGAGTCAAAAAAGAATTTGAAAGTAAAATTAGAAAATACTTTAAGATGATTGAAGACAAAATAATATATCAAAATTTATGGAATATGGAAAAAGCAGTGATAATAGTGAAATTTATAGTGATAAACATCTACATTAAAAAAGATCACAAATCAATAACCCAACTTTACATCTTAAAGAACTAAAAAAAAGAAGAGTAAGCTAAATCCAAAGCTAGCAGAAAGAAGGGCATAAAGATTCGAGTGGAGATAAATGAAATTGAGAATAAAAAAGAGAAAATTAATTAAACCAAAAGTTGATTCCTTGAGAAACATCCCCCAAATTGACAAACCTTTAACAAGACTGATGATTGTCTTATCAAGAGAGAAGACTGAAATTATTAAAATAGAAATGAAAGTGGAAACATTACTATAGACCTTACAGATATAAAAAAGGATTATAAGAGAATACTATCAACAACTGTATGTTAAAAAGTTGAATAACCTAGATGAAATGGAAAAATTCCTAAAAACACATAAACTACCCAAACTGACTCAAAAAGAAATAGAAAATCTGAGCAGAACTATAATAAGAGATTGAATTCAAAATCAAAAACCTTCCAACAAAGAAAAGACCAGGACCAGATGACCTCACTGGTGAATTCTATCAAATATTTAAAGAATTAACATCAGTCCCCAAGCCCTTTGAGAAAATAGACCAGAGGAGACACTTCCTAATTCATTCTATGAGGCTAGTATTATCCTAATACTAAAGTCAGATAAAGATATCTCAAGAAAATAAATTAATTTTGGCTTTCTTTTTACAAGAGAATGAAAAGGCAACTCACAGAATGGGGGGAAATATTTGCAAATCTTGTACCTGATAGGAGTTTAGTATCCAGAAAAATAAAGAACTCTTACAACTAAATGGCAAAGAAGTCAAATATTCCATTTTAAAATGAACAAAGGACTTGAATAAACATTGTTCCAAAGAAGATAGGCAGATGGCCAACAAGCACATAAAAAGATGCTTAACATCATTAGAAAAATGCAAATAAAAACCACAATGAGATACCACTTCACACTCACTAGGATTGTTATCATTTTTTTTAATAGAAAATAACAAATATTGGTGGGGATGTGGAGAAATTTGAGCCCTAATACACTGCTGTTGAGAATGTAAGATGGTGCAGCCACTGTGAAAAACAATTTGGCATTTCCTCAGAAAGTTAAACATTGAATTACTATATGACCCAACAATTATACTCCTAAGTATATATCCAAAATAATTAAAAATAGGTAGGTATTCAAACAAAAACTTATACAAAATATTAATAGCAACACCATTCACAGTAGCCACAGGAAGAAACAACTCAAATTTCCATCAGCTGATGACTGGATAAACAAACCGAGGCATATCCATAAAACAAAAAATTATTTCATCATAGAAAATAACGAAGTACTGATACATACTAAAACGTGGATGAACCTGAAAAACATTATACTTGAAAGAAGCCATGCACAAAAGGTCACGCATTATATCGTTCCATTTATGTGAAATATCTAGAATAGGTAAATCCATGGAAACATAAAGCGGATTAGTTGTTGCCAGAGGCTAGCGAAAGGGAGAAATGGGGAGTGACTGCTTAATTGGTATAAGGTTTCTTTTCGGATGATGAAATATTTTAAAACTAGATAGAGGTGATGGTTGCATAATATTAGGAATGCACTAAATGTCAATGAATTGTACACTTTAAAATAGTTAATTTCATGTTATGTAAATTTTACCTCAATAATAATAATAATAATAAAAAGAAGCCATATCTGACTCCAGAGCCAGAATTTTTATACTAAACGGTATCCTGCTTTGTAGAATGCTATATTACAGGTACTATTTGATGTGTAGTCAGTCACCAGACGTGGCTTGGATATTATTGACTAAGAGTCTGATAAACTAAACATTCAATAATGTCAGCTCTAATGCCCATACTTTGGGGCATAGAAATGAGTATGATAGAGCTGCTCATATCTCAATCTCCACTAAAATTTGTGGATCAGGACAAAGTACAACCAGAAGTCCCAGATTCATTCTTTGTCTTTTCCCCTCCCAAAACCCCCACCCTGTTCCACACCTCATAAGTATGTGTGTAGAAAACCCAGCCTACACATCCAAGCTACACACACACACACACACACACACACACACACACACACACTTGCACACATCTGCCTTTTGAGTACCCAGCTACCCAGAGGAGCCATGGAGGCCCTAGCAGTTGGCTCACAATATTTGGGGAAGAGAATTTTAGAGTCCTGGATATGTGGCATGTGGTTTAAAGTCACAGAAAGCATAGGCTTCTTGGTCTCATGGACTCCTTGTTTTGCAAAAAAGAACAAAGTTGGAGGAGGATCAGAGTAGGAGCTTCAAAGCATGGGCCCAGGAAAGCCACACACCCCCAAGCCACCCCCACTCCCCACCACCTCTATTGCCTAGGTCTAGGGGTGATACTGCTCTCTTGTTCTATTCCACTCACCCTTATTTTATCTCACTTGAGCACAAGTCATGCGTCTCTGCTCTGGAATCAGCGAGGGGCTGGCCTGAAAGCAAGTCAAGTTTCATCTCCTATGCCACACCTTTACCAGAACTGAAGTCTCAGGAGCCCTCTGGGGCTTGTTTGACTTAGCTATGTGAAGGATCTTGTTGCCACCACTGATTGCCCAGATTCCAGGATTCTGGGCTCTCCTTCTACAAAGTGTTCTGCCAGAATCCCTGAAACGACTTTGCCCATCCCAGACTTTGAAATGCCAACAACCATTGCTCCCAGCATATACCATGACCAGCCCTGTGTATTCTTCCCACTCCTAAATGCTAAAGCTAATAAGGCAGTGATTCAGGAGTATAAAAATGGGGACAGAGATGAGACCACCTGAAAGTACGAGTATAATTTGTATTATGGAGCTAACTATGTTTTAGGGAAGCATAACAGATGGGTTCCTGGCACTTGACTAGGGAGTGCAGTCAAGGGAAGCATCTAGGATATCTAACATGAGACTTGAAATATCAGATCTTACTTAGGCAGAGAAAAGTGAAGAAGATTATTATGGTAGAAAAAAAAATGTTAAATGTACATATACTATTTTTCAATTTGTATAGCATGTCCTCTGAAGGATGAAAGACTTAAATATAGACAGAAAATTTATTCTGAGGCATAATCCCTGAGGATTGGTCTATGGATTATTATACTCTTGAAAGGGAAACTAAAATTAAGAACTTGCTCTGGTCTACCGCCATGCCACCCTGAACAAGCCCAATCTCGTCTGATCTCAGAAGCTAAGCAGGGTCGAGCCTGGTTAGTACTTGGATGGGAGACCACCTAGGAAGACCAGGTGTTGATAAGGGATTGTAAGATGACAAGATCCTTGCATTCTGTGAGGTCAACCAAGGGTTGCCTTGTGACAAAAAGAAAAAAAAAAAAGAACTTGCTCTGACACTCAAGTCGGGGTAGAATCAACAGAATCCAAACCTATCTCCATTTGCTGTATATGCCCTTGAGAATTTGAGTACCCAGAACTGCTTTATTCCTCATTCCTAACTCTCCACTCCCAGTTAGAAGTTTGTATTTGTCTCTATTTGTGGGCTTAGTTCCGCTCATATTCAGATCAATTCTAGCCAGGGGAACAAAGCTAAAAATTATTTGCCTCATCATCAAATGCCATTCTCATTGATGACTATTTCTGTTGCTCTCCCCGTACTTAGATTTTTACCTCTTTCTGTCTAAATGCTTTGGCTTGAATCCCTGGACCTTTGCTCATAGTTTCCTACACTGCTTTTGTTCCTTATTCTTGACACCTTATCTCCTGAAACCTGCCTGCACTTTGTATAAGCACTTTCTCTTTGAATGTTATCTCTCCACCATTCTCCCCATTCTCTTTTTCTGAAACTCCTATCAGACAAACATCAGAGCTTCTCACTCTAGCCTCCATTTCTCTTAATTTCCTTTTCATAGCTCTCTCTGAGTTGCCCTGGACATTTTCTCCCACTCTGGTTTTATAGATGCTATTTATTTTTTTCTTTAAACATCTTTGAATGAAATGAGTTCCTGCTGAATCAGCTATTGCAAGAAACTTACAAGAAAATCAAAGCACCGTCATATTGAAGGCTATTTTCCTTATGAAACAGTGTGTGAGGTCTTATAGCCCTTACTTTTCCCCATGATCGGCACTGCAGGGTTGCTTACAATGCAATCTATCTCTTCCACTCTTCTTCACCAACAGACTGCTTCCCACAAACATGGCTTATTTGTCCTTGTTCAACTTCGCCTTCCCTAATATATCGAATCTTTGTGACAAATGAGTGTAGGAAAGCTCTTTCTTTGGCCTTGCCTGTACTGTTCAAGGGCTTGTGCATCTTGGGGCACTTTCTTTGGAGAGCTGTGTCACTCTCACTTTGTATTATATCTGCATCCCTAGGCATCCATTATCACATTCCTTTTTGACTTCCATTATATTGGACAGTCCCTCTTTATAGATTGGAGTCCAGGTTTACAAATGTAAAAATGTAAAGGTCAAGCTTACACACACCACGAGGCCTCCCCTCTTCACTCTCTCTCTAGTCACATTGCAAATAGTTTGTCTATTTTTCATTCTCATTGTACTTTGAATTAAAGGAGGATAAGGAGAAAAAATCAGTTTTTATCCCACCATTTGAAAACCAAAGCATAAATTGTTTTAGACACTTTACCCAACATTTCTGTGTATTTATAGGAGGTGGGGAGGAGATAGAGATATTTCAATATGTCCTCCATACACCATCTTGACCAGATTGGGTAATTTACTCTCTGCAGTAATCAATGTAGCTGTCTCTTCTCAAATATTACAAGTTGAATTTCTCTCTAGCCCACAGGAATTAAGCAGTGTTAAAAAAGACTATGCATTATTCTTTGCAAACCTAGATTTTAAAACTAAGATTCATCCCTAATACCTACTAGATGTGTTAATCACAGTTGCTGTTATTCCCATAGTTCATGTTAAAGGTTGAGCCTACACACACTATGTGGCCTCCATACCCTCTGCCAGGCCACAGGTGATTAAAATACAAGTGGGCTTCTGACCCATTCCATAGGCTGTAAGATGTAACCTAGATGCAAAAAGATGATCTGGGCAAACTAGAATCTCTTGTGACTTTAACTCTGGAAACAGAATCAAGAAATTAACAATTGAAGCAAAAGCTTAAAGATGGACATGAAGTAGAGTTTGGGACATGAAAGGTTATGGCATGAGAATCATAAGGAAACAGAATCTAGGAGGTGAATTTTAAACGTAAGTCAGAATAAATGCAGAGATGTAGGGTGGAGAGAGTCAGATTGTGGAGTCTGAGAGAGAAACAAGAATTATTGAGAGAAACAAATATGGAGAGTAACAGTGTTATGTTAACCAGAGCACTGTCCTTTGGCTCTTCCTGGATTCTTATGCACAATGTCTTGCCATAGTAGAGGTCAACAAATGAGTTGGAAGAATGGGTGTTTATCCTCACAGTAAGTGAGGTTACCTCTTTGCTTAAGGTAACTTGTCTGAATCTCTGCTTCTATAACAGATCCTCTGCCCCAGCACTTGATGGAAACTGTTTCCTTAAATCTTGCTGTGGAGTTTGCTAAATACTCATTTAATCTTAATCCTCTTTGACTTATTGAGTCTCTCCTTTGGCTCATGTGATGCAATACTGTCCTAGTTTTCCTGCCTCTGACCACTCCTCTACCTTAGCTAGTTTCTCTTCCTCTTCTCACTTTCTTAAGTGTAAACTAACACTTGGTCTGTCTTCAGCTCTCTTTTAGCTCTATTCTCTCTTGTTATCAAGTAAACCATTTAATACCATTACTTTGCATACAGCCTCTATAGGGGTGACTCCCAAATCTGTATCTCCAAGCCCACCACTGAGTCCCTGAAACTGAATAAGACTGAAATAGAACTCATCTTGCTCCCTTAATTAGTTCCTTTTCTTGACTTCGCTATTTCTATTTGCTGCACCACCAATATTCCAGTTTTGAAATCTGAGTTATCTTTGTGTGGTTTCTTCTCTTTTTCCTTCCTCAGCATCTAATCAGTTGTAAAGCCTAGTTAATAATAAAGATAGTAATAATTGCTAAACCTCCTCTGCTTCCAAAATCTTTTGTTGCTTTCCATAGCCTACCAAAAGAAGATTTTTTTTTTAAAGCCCCCAAATTCAGAATTCTCTACATGTTGCAAACTCATATTTCTAGCCTTATTTTCCATGGAAAATTTTTGATTTTGTTGCAGGATTCTCGAACAGAGAGACGAGACACTGAGGCTATAAGCAGGAAGCAGCGTTTATTGATGCAGGCACCGGCTCAGCGGATTCTTATCCAAAGGCTGAGCCTCGATTGTAACATGGTGGGCAGGCAGTTTTATATCATGTTACACATTCTTACACAGCTATAGATATTCCATATAAGGAAGGAGAACATTGACTGCCAAACTATAAGGAAAACCGACTTAATCGTTTAAGCAGATTTTTGGACTGCCATGTCAATCGGAGAGTCCTGGGATGGGGGTGCTGCAGTCAGGAACTAACTTGTGCAGCAGGAAATGGTCCAGCAGGGTCAGGCTGCCACAATTTACCATCCTGTTACATATTAACAATTCCTGTTACATAGTAACAATAGAACTTAAGTTCTATTAACCAAAAGATAGCAAAAGATTTTTTAAAGATTATTCCATTTTTTTTTTTTTGTATTAGGTTAAGTGAGCAATTCTGTGGAAGTGAAGAGAGCAAAATTGACTTATTCTTCACCTTCTTGATATGTGGTTAGAAGATTAAATTCAGAAAAGTAAGCCCATCAGGAAATATCCAAGTACTAAATATAGTGCATTTTAAGCTAATCGGGCTGTCATGAAAACTTTAAAATTAGATTTATTCTATATAAGATAAAACTTGTGGGAGAACCTGGCCAATTGAGGGTGAGTCAAGAGAAGGGTTACCTAGCATAACTGGCTTTTAATCCTAGTGAATGCAGCGTCTTTTGGAAATGGATGTCACTCAGGAACTTTATTCAATAATTTTTTGAAATATATTTAAAATAGATTACTGGTTGCCAGGGATGGGGAATTGGGAAATAAGGAGTGATTACTAAAGGGTAAGGAATTTCTTTTTGTGGTGATGAAAATGCTCTAGAATTAGATAGTGATGATGGTGTACAACTTTGTGACTATGTTAAAAATCACCGAATTGTACACTTTTGAATGGTAAATTTTGTGATATGAAACTATATATTTAATGTTACTGATTGCTGATATTATAGGACTGTTTGTTATTTGATTGTTAAATCGTCTTGTTGATTGAGGTTTTGCCAATTTCCCTGACTTTCAAGAATATAGCCCCTGCTATAAAACAAAGAATTATTTTAATCATATTTGCTAAGATTTACTAAGTATTCAGTGTGTAAAATGCTTCATGCACATTATTTCATTTAACCCTCATAACAACTTTATGAGATTGGTATTATTATGCCATTTTTAAGGAAATTGAAGCTTAGAGAGGTTAAGTAACTTGCCAGGGTCACTCAGTAATTAAGTTGAGGAACCAGGATTTGAACTATTTATCTGACCCTAAAACCCATTATCCTAATCATTAAGTCTGCAGAGGACCAATCAATATTTTGTGCAACTGAATTTATCAGATGGATCAGATTTGTGATGCAAAATAGCTAGAATAATTTCCTACTACTCCAACTAATTGGAAACTGAAGGAGATTCTGAAATTTCTCAACCTACAAATCTTAAGAAATCATGGCCACTACCAGCCCCTTAGGGAAAATGTCAGCTTAAGGCAGAGGGAGGGAAATTCAAGTTGGGAATTGATATTCATCCTTATAAAGCCCCTGGCTGGCAGGAATAACCTCTTAAGGAAGCACATCCACCTCCTTCCACTAACCTTGTATATTATCGCAGAGCAGAGAAAAGGCAAAGAGTAGAACAATGAAGTCCTTGAAATATGCAGAAGAAATACTTAATTTTTTCCAGAGGTTTTTTTTTTTTTCCTGAGGTGCTTTGGATTGTAAACTTTTGAAATCTTGGATACTAAAATATTTAAGGGAAATTGTTGCTTTTTAAGGGCATTTGTTGCATATTTAAGGACATTTGTTACTTTTTAGCTTTTATTCCTTCAAAGTAATTTTTTGAATACTCTAATGTGTAGATTTTCTGAAGAATTAACCTTAAGAGCAGAGAAATACAATTCATCTATAGAGCACAGCCAGTTCAAACAAGAGCAAGATAGAGCCATGCTCCAAGGCCCTGCCATTTTCACATAAGAAGGAAAGATAATGGACTTGATGACTATTGGAGCTTCTCAGAGTTGAAAGAGATATTAAGTCATTTAATTTACTCCTTTCCAACCTCTACCTGAATATTTAAAATAAAGAGAAACTCACTATTACACAAATAATTTCTTTTTACTATTATGGAAAAGTGTCTCTTTTTACTGACTTTGCCTTAATAAGAGTGTAGTAGGAATAGGCAACAGTGTTTATTTTTTTCCTTTAGAAATTATAAACAAAATATTTATAACCCTGTTTCAATAGGGCAAGAAGAGGAGGAGAAAATCTAAAGGTCTCATAATTGAGGAAATTAGAACCTGATCTTTATGATTAATATATGTTTAAATCAAACTTTATAAGAAGTGGAAACTGATAGAAATGATAACTCAGTACATAAGGACTCATGTCAAAATTTCTTGTTGATGAATTTTAGCAAGTTTTTTCAGTTTTCTTATAGTAAATAAACATTTTATTTTGTCTATCTGATTAAGAAGAAAATACTTAGTTTGGAGTATTACATCTTTTATTTTAGCTCTGAACAGATCTTTCTTTAATTTTTTGCTTTTTTACACCTACATCACCTGGACTTCCTAGGTAGTCTCTCATCCAAATACTAACCAGGCCCAGCCCTGTTTAGTTTCCGAGATCAGGCTTGTTCAGGGTGGCATGGCTGTAGACCACAGACTGTGGCTCCACTGGGGTGTGAACCCAGGACCTTTTGCGTGTAAAGCAGACATGTTAACCACTACACTATGGAACCACATTTCTGTCTGTTAGTTCTAATTGGTTTACAGTGTTGTTCAAGTCCTCCATTCCCTTACTGATCTGTCTAATTGTTCTACCCATTATTAAAAGTTGAATATCAGAGTCTACAACTATTAATGTAGAACTATCTATTTCTAACTTCATTTTGTCAGTTTTTGCTTCATAGATTTTGGGGCTCTGTTGTGAGGTGTGCATATAGTTATCATTGTTATATCTTCTTGATAGATTGACCCTTTATCAATATATAATGTCCTTCTTTGTCTCTTGTAACAATTTTTGCCTTAAAGTCTATTTTGTCTAATGTTAGTATAGCCACTCCCATCTCTCTTTCGGTAAATATTTGTATGGAAGATCTCTTCCTCTTCTTTCACTTTTAATCAAATTATATCTTTAGATCTAAAGTGAGCCTCTTACAGGCAATATATAGTTGGATCATGTTCTTTTTATTCATTTTCCCAATTTCTGCCTTTTAATCAGAGGTTAATCCATTTTCATATAAAATAATTACTGATAAGAACTCATTTATGCCACTTTGCTATTTATTTTCTGTATGTGATTTTTTTTTGTTTCTTAATTTCTTATTATTGCATTCAAATTGATTTTTTTTGAGTGAACAAATTTTTTACATTCATTTTTAAAATTTTATTTATTTATTTAATTTTTAAAATTAAGTTTATTGGGGTAACATTGGTTAATACAGTTATATAATTTTGAAGTACATTATCATTTGACATCTGTATATTCTATTGTATGTTTCCCACCAAAGTCCAGTTTCCTTCAGCTACCATATATTTGATCCCCTTTACCGAGTGAACAATTTTGACTTCTTTTTCATTTCTTTTTCAACATATTGTTTAGTATTTTTCCTTAATGGTTACCCAGGGCGTTACAATTAATCTCTGAACTGTCTAACAATCATGTGTGAATTAATACAAATTTAGTTTCAAGAGTATACAAAATCTGTTCCTTTACAGCTCCATTTCCCCCTTTATATTGTTGTCATCATCACAAATTACATCTTTGTATGTTGCGTGCCTATAAATATGTTTATAATTATTGTTTTATGTATTTTTAAAATAGTGTTAGGAGTAGTAATAAGAAGTGATGTTAGAAAACACTAAATTTTCCGGATCACTTTCAAAGAAGAGATTATGATGCTTTTACTTTGGCTGCATCAATTCTCAGCTCCTTTAGAAATGGAGCCCACTATTCTGGAATGATGAAATGGACAGCTAAAAAGAGAACTCACTTTAGTTGTTCTTTTCCAAAGGTATCTTCCAAACCTTCCTCTAGCATTGACCCAGGCAACTACACTGAAGTGAATGATTTGATCACCGAGATACCCTCTAAAGTGCAGATACAAGATATTACTATGGAGCTACACTGTCCTCTGTGTAATGATTGGTTCCAGGATCCACTGATGCTAACCTGTGGCCACAACTTCTGCCAGGCCTGTATTCAAAACTTTTGGAAACAGCAAGCAAAGGAAATATTCTGTCCTGAGTGTAAGATGATCTGTCAGTATAGCAACTGTACATTCAATCTTGTACTGGAGAAGCTGGTAGAGAAAATTAAGAAGCTACCCCAACTCAAAAGCCAGCCACAGTGCCCAGAGCATGGAGAGAACCTGAAACTGTTCAGCAAGCCAGATGGGAAACTGATCTGCTTTCAATGCAAAGATGTTCGGTTGTCTGTGGGGCAGTCCAAAGAGTTCCTGCAGCTCTCCGATGCTGTCCACTTCTTCATGGTGGGTGAGCCCTGAGCCTTGAAAAACCCCGTAGGAAGCTGGAAAAAATTTTCTCTCTTCCAATCCCATCCCTTTATTCAGATGATTATTAGAAAGCTCAGAGTGCTCAGAAAATACAACACATCTTTCACTGTTCTTTCTCTAGAGTTATTAATTATAGGAAAAGAGTAATGGAGGAGCTGTGGCCTACTCCCTCAATCAGTCAGATATTTACCTAAACCTTTCCTTGACAGCAATCTACTAGACACTATGTAGAATATGGACATATAAGATACTGATCTTGTTATAAAAGTCTTGAAGTCAAGGAAAAAACAAAAACAAAAAGACTAAACAAACAGAATATAAGATAGTCTACTATTGAGAGATAAATTTTGTCATATTACTAATTCATGAACATTTAGAATTTCAGAAAAGATTAGAGAAAATGGAAATAGTCAAGGGATGTATGGTGAAAGAAAGTTTAAACTGGGAAGTAATTTGGATTTAGATGGAATAAGTGTTCTAAGTGAGAACAATGTAAGTAAAGGTAAAGATAATGCGAACAGTGTAATTAGAGTAGAAAATATAGAGTTCTGTTACATTTCTCAAACCCCTACAGTTAACTAAGAAGGTGGGAAAAAAACCAACAACCTAAATTTTCCTACTGCTTGTAATTTTCTTCCCAATTCTTGAAAGAGACAGGAATTATGATACAGAGGAAAGGAAAGACTTTTGCAGCAAGAACTGGCTTTTTTTTCTGACACACTGAAGCTTTGGGAGAGATGCCCCTTATGAACTTTCACCTCCCAAGTCAGTGTAGGTTAATTCTATGTGGTATTCCCAGGAGGAGCTTACCATCTATCAGGGTCAGCTGGAGGCAACCCTGAAGGAGCTTCAGTCCTTGAAGAACATGCAGCAAGATGCTATTGCTGCTTATAAGGTGAGGAGCGGGGTAGAGGGGTTATGAGATAGAACTAGAATATAGCCTTCTTGTAACTTTAGTTATCTGGGTGGAAAGGTGCCTACACTAAATGACACCTGGGCTATAGAATTAAAAAACAGATACAGTAGGGTGGAAAAGACTGTGTTGGTAGAGTAGGTTCCCAGTAGTTGATCAACAGAGAGAGCAGACTGGTCTTTCCCCTAATATGCTGATACTTTTGATGGTTCACTAGGTGATTGCTGTGGGGTTGTGATCTGTCTGATCTTTCCTTTTATCTATGGCAAAATAAGGAATTTATCTATGGCAAATCCACTAAAGATAGCTATGTCCAAAGAAATACTTCTCTTTTCTTTGGATTTACAACAAGGCTACCTCTGAATCAAGGTCTTTCAGATTGCTGGCTTTTCCCGTCTGATTTGATTTTTCTGAGCTTCCCCCAAACGAAATAACACTATTGCTTATACTTTCAATTTCACAGGAACTCTAGGACAACATTAATGGTTAGAGACTTGGCAAATAGTCCCTAGGTCGGGGGCTAAATTGGGAGTTCTATTTCTTTGTTAATTATTCTATGGAAGAAAGTATTCTCTGGCATTTGGTATTTCAAAGAAGAAATATATACAGTGGGAGAAAGAAGAAAGATAGATGAGAATAATGACATCTCCAAAGTATCTTGTTCCTGTTATAAGAACTGCTAGTTCAGCTCTTACAGTTAACGTTGGTTCGTTCAAAAAATATTTACTGAGTGGGTCATGCATTATACTAGATACTATATTTCATTAGGTTGAGAGACAGATGTTAATTAAATAATTCTACCAATTACAATAAAATAACTGTGATAATTACTATAGATAAAAATATAGGGTGTTATGAGAGCATATCAGTGGAGAACCTAACTTAGACTCGGGGAGGGGGGTTCTCTTATGAAGTCACATATTAATAAGAGAGAATTGAAGGATAGATAAGTAACTTAGCTAAGTAAACTCGGTGAGAGGAATATGAAGGAAGTGTTCTGAAGAAGAATGTTCTATGAAGAGTAAAGGGCACATGGAAAAGTCCTGAGACAGAAAGTTAGTTGCTAAGTTAAACAGAGAAAACCAATAAAACTGGATCCTGGTAGGCAAGATGCTATTGAAGAGGCAGACATGGGCCCAAACATGTAGGCCCTTGTAGATAATGTTAGAAAATTTGACTTCACCCTATGAATAATGAGAAGCCATTAAAAGGTTTAAACAAGACACAGTTTCATCTCATTTCATCTTATCAGTCTGGCGGCTGTGTGGAGAGTGTATTGAGAAAGACAAGGACAAAGATAATGGTTAGAAGGACTACTGCAGTGATCCCAGAGAATGATGTTGGTAGCTTGGTCTAGAGAGGCAGTGGAAATAGAGAGAAATAAATGGCTTCAGCATATGCTTTGGAGGTTAAAAAAAAAAATCTGGATGTGGTGATTTATTAGATGTGAGGGGTGAGTGGAGATGTCAAATAGACAGTTGGATATAGGAACCTGGAGCTTAGAACCTGGTCTAGGCTAGAAATAAGAAGTCAGTATACAGATAGTATTTAAAGCTGTGGGAAGAGAGGATATTACCTAGAAAGAGAATGTAGAATGAAAAGGAAAAGGAGCCCAGGACAGAATATAAAGTAACTCTAATATTCAGAGCTTGGTTAGAGGAGACAGAACCAATGGATAAGACTGAGAAATAGTGGTGCAATAGGTCAAAGGAAAACTGAAAAAGTGTGAGCTAGAGGATAGAAAGAGAGTGAAGACTATTTTACAAGGGCAATTATAATGATAAACCATAGACTCCAAGCTGGATAAGGGGGAACATGAAAACAGATGAAATTGAAGGAATAGAAATGGAGGGGTCAACATATCGAAGGTTTCAATGAGACCCAATAATTGTTGCAATAGGGGTACATGAGTGAGTATAAGAAGTTATTTTTGGAGATGGTGCAATTTCTGGGGTGAATAAAATCCTCATTGTAACTAAGAGAATGAGTAGATAAAGGTGGAAATCTCTAGAAGTAAGGAGGATAAGGAACCAAGAAGCCAGAATTTCAGATAGCTCATCCGGGAGGATGTTGAGGTCACCTAAGAAAAGAGCTGCAAATGTAGCAGCTATTAATTTCAGTGCTTCAACCATTTTCCATCTCCTGCTTCTTTCATTCTGTCTTGGCAGCAGGCGTGGCATCTCTCCAGCTCCGATTTCTTAATAAGAACAGTTCTTTCAGCCTCCCTTATGGCCCCTGTTTAAGAACATCACTTGATAATTTTTGGTTTGTACTTCTGGGTAGGAGGGTGTTATCATTCATTATAGAATGTTTGATTAACTCCACAGTCTTATTTAACATGGCATTGGTTACCACCTCAGTACCATATTAGGACTTAGTGACCACTTTTGACTCTTTCATCCTGAACTAGCTGAGAAAGACAGAGTAAGTCTCCCCCCACCAAAAATGGGCCTCCTTTTAGTATGGTCGAATGCTGACACTCAGCAGCCATTTCTATGCATTTTCCTGTTATGGTATTTCCCAAGTTGTGTGAGTATTGGTGGTGCGGGCCCCTGTCCCCAAGTGCTAGTCTCAGTAATTACTATGGTGATGATCATGGAGATTTCCAGGAAAACAAGCTACATCTGCAGCAACACATCTCCTTGGAGTTTCTAAAGCTGCATCAGTTCCTGCACAGCAAAGAAAAGGACATTTTAAACGAGCTCTGGGAAGAGGGGAAAGCCTTGAAAGAGGAGATGGAGTTGAATCTGAATCAGCTTCAAGAACAGAATCTACTAGCCAAGGACATGTTGGCAAGCATCCAGGCACGGATGGATCAGCAGAATTCCTTCGACTTTCTCAAAGTAAGGGTACACGACGGGGGTGTCAGAAAGGATGTAGAAGCACTTTTTTTCCCACAAGGGGGAAAATCTGCTGCAGTGCAGATTCCCTGAGAGAAAAGCAGGAGGGAGGCTACTTTTGCCTTATACTCAATGGAAAGCTTTACTTTCAGCTTTTCATTAATTGCCATTAATAACAGCATATATTAATGTTTTAATATTTTTTCCACAAAAAAACTTTGAAGCTTTATTTCTCAAAAATAAGAAAGTTACAACCTAAGTTATATCTTTGGCTCTCAGCCATCATAAATTGACCTGTATGAAAAACTGTTTGCCAGACTTTGCTACCTGAAGCTTTACCTCTAAAGTGGAATTGGTTACCACCTCAGCACTCAGAAGCTTAATTAGCCAGAGTAAGGAAAAGTGGCCTTGGGACTGGAATACCTACTGGGTTTTTCTACTGAGACAATGTGGCAGTATAGGTAGAAATGGCTTATCCTTAACTTCTGTCTTGTTCCATGTAAAAGGGAACTCTAGAAATTCAGAGCAAGATAAGAACAGTTTATTCTGGGTTAGATGAAGGATGCAGATCAGAAAAGGCATAAAGAGGATGAGAGCTGGCAACTGAATAGAGACCATCTGCACAGGATCCCAGTATTGACAGTCAAATGCTAGTGGTGGCCAGTATCACCAAGGAAATTTCTGGGGTTAATGAACAGGTATCTAACTTTTCTATTTCTCCTTTCCTCTTCTAGGACATTACACCTCTCTTGGATAGGTAAATGATTCCATCTGGTATTAATGCCCTACCTTCAGTCCCTAGAAGATGTCCAAGAATAAATAATTTATGTTTCCTTCAGCTTGGAGCAAGGAATGAGGGTGCTGACACCCAGAGAGCTTATCTCCAGAAAGCTGAATCCCGGCCTGTACAAAGGTCCCATTCAGTACATGATGTGGAAGGAAATGCAGTCTACTCTCTCTCCAGGTATCAGTGCGTAGTAGCCATTGGTTCTTGGGGATCCTAATCTCTTTCATATGTAGGACCTCTTCTGTGGTTCTAATTAGTACTTCAGATACTAATTAGTCTGGGACATGGAAGGGTAGAGTTTAGCCAAAAGAAGGCTAGTTGGTATGACTGAATTTCTTTTGGTACCATAACCTAAGAATTTAAGGATTTTTACTAGAAACAGTCTGATGTCAGAATAACCACTCAGCCTATGATTATGTTTGATTGTTCTATCAAGTGCGATAACCAATATTTTATCGTTTTGCTAAATTGGTTATACAAATCCCTGGAGCTTCCATGCCCTGGAGGAGGAGGTTACTAAAGCTACCCTTTGAATGTAATAGGGTCTTTATAGGTGCTCCTGTGTTTGATGTTCCATATGGTATTACTTCCATATGGTATTAATGCCCTACCTTAAGATGTTATACTCTATACACTCTAAAGTGGTAACCAATTCCACTTTAGAGTATATAGAGTATAATATCTTAAGAGATTGTTTAGAGACCTTAACTGCTTCAGAAGAAAACCAAGAAGTTCAATAGGTGTGCCTAATAAGGACACTAAGTTTTCGTCATCCTGCAGATGCCAAAAGACTGAGCAGGAGAAAAGAACACAAATGGCATTTCGAGAACATAAAATAAAGTTCTAAATACAAATCTTCATAAAAATAAAGTTCTAAATAAAGTTTTTAAAAATAGAATTCATATAGACTCATTATTAGTAGTAGTTTATTGACTTAGCGAAAATCACAAATCTATCCCTGTTAATAATCTTTCCAGGTAATTGACATTGACTGAGGTACAAGTAACGAAGAGTAAAACTCAACTTTTCATTCCAAACTCAGCTTTTTAAAGTGTACAATTCAATGAGTCTTGACAAATGTATATACCTCCATAAACATTTCCAAAATTAAGATATAGAAAATTTCTGTCATCCATAAAAGTTCCTGCATATCCCTTTACAGTAAATCCCTTCCTTCTATCCCCAGCCCCTGACACTCACTAATCTGCTTTATTCTACTTTAGTTGTGTCTCTTCTAAAATTTCATATAAGTGAATTATAGATTATGCAGTTTGTGTCTGGCTTTTTTTTTTTTCACTTAGCATAATGCTTTTTGAGATTCACTGCATCTATCAATAGTAATGTTTTATGGATACATCACAATTTGTTTATTCACTCACCAATTGATGGACATTTGAATAGTTTCTAGTTTATGGCTATTATGAATAAACTTGCCTAAACATTCGTTTACAAATTTTTATGTTTTAATTTCTTTGGAGCAAATATCTAGTGGTGGGATTGCTGGGTTGTGTGTTAAGTGTATGCTTAACTTTATAAGAAACTACCATATTTTTTTCCTAAAGTGACAGTACCATTTTACATTCCCACCTTCAGTGGATGAGAGTCCCACAGTTTCTCCATATCCTTGCCAAAACTTGATATTGTCAATCTTTTAAATTTTAACCATTTATTAGACATATAGTAGTATCTCACCGTGGTTTTAATTTACATTTCCCTAATGACTAATTTTGACAATCTTTTTATGTGCTTCTTTGCCGTTCATATATTTTTTTGGTTAAGTATATTTGATCTTTTGCTCGTTTTTTATTGCATATTTTTATTATTGAGTTTTAAAGGACACAAATTTTTATCAGATATATGTTTTTCAAATATTTTCTCTCAGTTTGTGGCTTGCCTTTCATTTTCTTAACAAGGTCTGTCAAAGAACAAAAGTTTTTATTTTTGATAAAATCCAACTTATCAATCTTTTTCTTTTATGTTTTATCCTCTTTGTGTCCTAAGAAATCTTTTCTTAATCCAAAGTCACAAATTTTCTCCTATACTTTTTTCTGGAAGTTTTATCATTTCAGCTCTTATATTTAGGTCTATTACCCATTTAGAGCTAATTCTTGTATATAGCTGAAGGTAAGGTTCAAGGTTATTTTTTTCTGTGTGAGTGCCCAATTATCTCCACATCATTTGTTTAAAAGACTACTTTTTTTTTTTTTTTTTACCACTGAAGTACTTTGCACCTATGCCAAAAATCAACTGTAGCCTACTATAGTCTCTCAATCTTGTTCCATCAATCTGTATTGTTTATTCTTATACCAACAACACAAGTCTTTATTTAGGTTGCTTTATGAAAAATCTTGAAATCAGGTAGTATGATTTTTCCTTTCAATTCATTAGTTTTGCTTCATGTATTTTAAAGTTCTGTTATTAGGTGAATACACATTTAGAATTGTTATGATCGCTTGATGAATCAATCTCATTATAATTGTGAAATGCTCCTCTGTACCCTTGCTAATATTCCTTTTTCTGAATTCTGTTTTGTCTAATATATGTATCTTTTCCCATCATCTTATTTTTAACTCATTTGTGTTTTTATTTTTCAAGTGTGTTTCATGTAGTTAGCGTGTAGTTGTCTTGCTTTTTAAAATCCAATCTGACAATCTTTGTCTTTTAATTGAGGTGTTTTGACCATTGACATTAATGATAAGCAATATAAATGAGTTTAAATCGAGCATCTTGGTATTTGTTTTTATTGATACCATACCATCTGTTCTTTCTTCCTTTTTTTCCTCTGTACCTATCTTCTTTTAGATTGAGTCCATTTTAGTTATCCCTTTCATCTTCATTATTGGCTAATTATCTGTACTTCCTTATTTTATTAAAAAATTTTTATACATTTTTTGGTTGCTTTAGGATTTTATAATATGCACCTTTAACTTATCCCATATTATCTTCCAATAACAGATAATGTAAAAAACTTATAATAGTATACTTTTACATTCTTCATCCTTTATGCTGTTGTCATACATTTTATTTCTACACATTATAATTTTTTTTTAAATTTAAACAGTCAATTGTCTTTTAAAGAGGTTGGTTTTTTTGTTGTTGTTTTGTTTTTAACATCTACAGCACCTGGTCTTCCTAGGTGGTCTCCCATCCAAGTACTAACCAGGCCCAACCCTGCATAGCTTCCGATATCAAACATCAGGCTTGTTCAGGATGGCATGGCTATAGACCACAGACTGTGGCTCCACTGGGGCATGAACATAGGACCTTTTCCATGTAAAGCAGATATGCTAATCACTATACTATGGAACCATGACCTTTTAAAGAGATTTTTTTAAATGAAGAAATATCTTTTATATTCACATATTTACAATTTCTGAAACTCTTTATTTTTTTATGTACATACAAATTCCATCTGACATCATTTTTCCTTCTGCCTGAAGAGCTTCCTTTAACATTTTTTAAAGGAAGCTCTTCCTTTAAAGTTTATACTTTAAAGTTCAAGTATACTGGTGATGTTTTCTCTCAGTTTTTGTTTTTTTTCTCATTTTTTGAAAAATGTTTTTCTTGTTATAGAATTCTGGGTTGATGGATTTCTTTTTCAGTACTTTAAATGTGTCACCCCATTGTTTTCCGACTTGCATAGTTTCCGATAAGATATCTATTACAATTTTATTCTTTATTTCTCTGTATATACTATTTCTTTTCTTTAAACTACTTTTACTTTTTTTTTCTTCCCTTCCCCCTCAGATTACCTTTGTTTTTTTGTCACTTGTTTCCACTGATTTGATTATGCTGGGTCTTGGTGTGATTTTCTTTATATTCATTCTACTTATGGTCTACTGAGCTTCTTGAATCTATGAGTTTATAGTAGTCATCACATTTGGAATAATGTCAACTATTATTTTTTCAAGAATTCTTTACCTACCCCCCTTTCTCCTATGCTGGGACTCTAATTTTACATATATTAGACCACCTGATATTGGCTGACTTGTCACTGATGCTCATTATTTTCTAGCTTTTTTTTTTCTGTGCTTCATTTTGAATAATTCCTATTGCTATTCAAGTTCTCTCATCTTTTCTTTTGTACTGTTTAATCTTCTGTTAATTCTGTTCAAGATGTTTTTCATTTTAGATACATTTTATTTCTAAAAGTTTCATCTGGGTCTTCATATATCTGCCATTTTTCTTCACCATGTTCATGTTTTCTTTTACATTCTCAAGCAAATGAAAGATATTTATGATAGCTGTTTTAATGGTGTTGCTAATTCCATCATTGTTGTCATTGCTGGGCATATTTTCATTGCTTGATTTTTCTCCTGACTGTAGGTCATATTTTCCTGCTGCTTTGCATAGCTAGTAATTTTTTTCATTTTAACAGATTTAATTTTTTAGAATACTTTAAATTTATAGAAAAATTAACAAGATATAAAGTTCTTATATACCTCATCTCTAGTTTCTCCTATTATTAATGTCATTTTACATTTCATATGATACATCTTTTACAATTAATGAATCAATATTAATACATTATTATTAACTAAAGTCCATAGTTTATTTAGATTTCCTTAGTTTTTATTTAATGTCATTTTTCTGTTCCAGGATTCCATCTAAAGTGCCACATCACATTTATTTGTCATGTTTCTTTAAGCTCTTCTTGGATGTAACAGTTGCTTACCCTTTCTTTGTTTTCAATGACTGACATTTTTAAGGAGTATTGGTCACATATTTTGTAGAATGCCACATTATTGCAATTTGTCTGATATTTTTCTCCTAAGACTAAGGTTATAAGTTAGTAAGAGGAAGACCACGTAGTTAAAGTGCCATTTTCATCACTCCATATCAAGCATACATACTGTTAGCATGATTTATGACCACTGATGTTGGCTCTAATCACTTAGCTGAGGCAGTGTTTGTCAGGTTTCTCCACTGTAATGTTACTCTTTCTGTTCCCTTTCTATCTGTATACTTTGGAAGGAAGTCACTATGAACAGCCCACGGTTAAGGGGTGGGGTTATGCTCCTCCTCCTTGAAGGTGAAGTATCCACATAAATTATTCAGAATTCTGCATGTCAGCTTTGTGTCTTCTGGCTGGTAATTTTTTATTAGATGTCAAACATAATCAATTTCAAATTGCTATTTGCTGGATTTTGTTGTAATCCTTTAAGCTCTCTTGGATTTAACTTTGGCGTGTAGTTATTTTAAATGACTTTGCTCTTTTGGACACATTTTAAAAGTTTATTATGGCTTTTCAGCTTTGTTACAGTAATTCGACAGCAGCCTTTAAACTAAAGCTAATTTAGCCCATTTTCTAAGGTAATATCCTTCTGAGTACCCTGCCTGATGCTCCACGTATTATGACATTTTCTCATTCTGGCTGGCAGGATTGAAAACTATTTTCAGTCTTGTGTGAGCTCTAGAAATTATTCAGCCTACTGCTTTCTGGAGATTCTTTCACTGGCCCTAATGAGTTTCACTGAAGATCAGTACTCAGCCACAGCCTTGAGGGAATCCCTTTGTAGATGTTGGTAAGTCTCTGCCCAGCTGCCTCCTCTGTGTTACTCTACTCTGCAAATTCTAGCTGCCTTGAGATAACATTGTGTTTTTCTTCTTGTACTCTTTGTCCTGTAAAATCAAACTTTACTTCTAATAATCACTTAAAGCATAAACTGATTTTTCTGTATTTTTGTTATTATTTTACATCTAAGAAAATCAAATGAGATTCATTCAACATGTGGCTATTTTATTAATAATATAACTGTGGTCAAACTTTGGTAAAATACACTCCATACATCTTATTTCTAATTCTTCGCGTATTCTGCAGGTTCTTATTTTCTCCTTTCCTGCTGTTGCTTTATGGAAGGGGTTGGTATTTTTTTCTATAAATGGTCAGATAGAGAGATGTATGGTGTTTGTCCAAACTACTTAACTCTGCCATTGCAGTGAAAAAGCAACCACAGACAATATGTAAATGAATGGCCATTGATGTATTCGAATAAAATTTTATTTACAAAACAGGCAGCAGACTAGATTTGGCCTGCTGGTTGTAGTTTTACCAATTCCAATTTAAAATATTTTAACATATTTCCTTTAGTTTTGCACACAGTAAAATGTCACCAAAGTTTACTCATTTATTCACCAAACTCTTATAGAGGACCTACTACATGCTAAGCACTAAGTTGGGTTCCAAGCACATAGAAATTAAAGACATAGTTTCTGCTCCGAAGAAGAAGAGACTAGAAGATCAATTTAGAGTCGGTAGTAGCCATGTAGGTGAAAAATCATTAAGATCTAAGCCAAAGTCATGAGAATGAGAATGTAATATAAAGAACAGATTCCAGAGCCAGAATTCCAGGAGCTGAAATGTACCAAACAATAATTGGTGGTAAGGGGTAGAGAAATGTGATGTAGAGGATGGAAATATAGAAGATGCAGAATTTGGACGGAGTTGATGAGTTCAATTGTGGCCATATTTTGTTGAAGGACTTACAGGACAACTAAGTAAATATATTCAAATAGGTAACTATTCCAACTGGAGCTTAAGAGAGAGGCCAGGGTTGGAATAATCAGTATAGAGCAGTGTACCCAAAGCTATTGATGTAAATGAGATTTTCTAAGGAAAGTGAGAACATACAGTTAAGGAGGGAGCATGTTACACAGAATACTAACAAATAAAGGGCAATTAAGCTTCCAAAAGAGGCCGAGGAACTTTGGCAAGAGAAATAAAGAGAAAAACCAGGAAATGAGGTTGATGTGGAATCTAAGGAAAGAGACTGTCAAGGAAAAGGTAGTGGTCATTCATGCCACATGTGAAGATCGATTTAGAAAACAATTGGAAAAGAGATAAAAAACAAACAAACAAACAATAATTGGTGACTTTGGTAAAGAGTATAATAGGTAGAAGTCATATTGTCAAGAATTCAGGAGTGATTTGGAATGAGGCAGTAGTGAAGTGAATAGGTCACTATTTGAGAAATTTTACTAAGAAGGGAAGATGTGAATGTAGGAACAGAGTCAAAAGAGGACTTTAAAAAACATACTTAAGGGAAGCAGCTCATAGAAAGGCAGAAATCAATGGTATAAGAAAGGGGATAATTGGTAGAAGTAGGGAAGAGTGAGTGAGTTATAAACAGAGAGCGAAATATTGACTTTTCTGTTTCCTCTGGAGACTTCTCCTTTGGAAAGGAGGTAAAAGTGGTAGAGGCAAAGAATTTTATCAAGTGGATCTTGCAGTATGAGTGGAAAGATTTGAGAGATTCCAATAAGATGTTTCCCTGTGAAGCAGGGAATGAAGTCTTCTGCCCAAGATTGAAGAGGTGGGGTAGTGGAAGAATGGAGGTTTGAGGCAGGGAGTTGAAGATTTAAAATTGCTGTTGTGAGGAAGATGTTTGTAGAAGATGATTTGATTTGATTCAGAAAACACAGGAGTTCTGGGCAGTGCTCATTGTCAAACATAAAGTGGAAATAATGAATCTGTTGTGGTGTCTATATGTACAATTTTGTGACTTTGCTTCTGCAGTGGTCAGGAATTGGGATGTGAATTTGAATAGATGGATATATCCAGGGTTGGAGAGTTGCATGGCAGGTGCTGCAAAAAAGAGAATAAAAGTGTTGAGGTTATTGGCAACAAAGCTGTCAATGCTAAGCTGTTTAGGGAAGGATTTTAAGCCGGGAAGCAGATAGCTTAGGGAAATAAGGAGAAATAAGGGACTAGAATAATGAAATCAAGCAATGGTTGTAGGAGGAGATGAGAGTGAAAAAGCTCAAAAAATAAGAGACTGGAGATATCTGACTTTAGGATTTTAGAGAAGGAATATTTTCTGATGACTACAAGGTCCTGAATATGGTCATTGATATGGACGGCTGACATGTAGTGGAGTCAAAAGTCACTAACAGTAAAGTCAAGGACCAGCAAGAGTGGAAGAGCGGCTATATCCAAAAGATAGTGAAATCACTTGGGATGATGGGCTGAAGTTGGGCTAGAGGTGTAAAGTTAACCCAAAGTGCGCGAATATAACAGAAAGTTTGTACGTTATAGCATCGAATAGAGATAGAGGGTAATATAAAATGGAATGACATGAGCCTCAATGAAAAGTAGTTTTTACAAAAGCATGAGGAGTAGAGTAGGGGTCTAGAAGTGGCAGTGGTGGCTACTGGATCTCTTGAATCTGAATTTAGAAAATAGTCTTGTGAACTTTTTGGAAGCTGTTTTTGGAAGAAGGACCAGATAAACTTCTGTTAAAGAGGGGGGTGAGAAAATTCTGTAAACTGAGGATACAGGAGAGTTAATTTGGAAAGGAATTCCAAAGGGCAGGGTGGAAAGGGTTAGGTAGACTGTGGGAGGATGGGTGAAGATAGAGGAAGCAAAGAACAGATATGGGAATAAGAGCATGTTAGAGTATAAATTACTGGAGGGGTCTACATTCTGTATGTTGGTCAAGGATAACAGGAATATGAGACATGGTGGAATTAGCTGGTGTCCAGATTTCAAATGCAACTTTGATTGAAGTTCATTTATCTATTTATTTAACAAATAGTTACTTGAACACCTAGGAACAGTTCCAAATTTTGAAGATATCTCAGGAAACGAAACAGATAAAGCCCCTGTCATCCCAGAGATTACATTCTAGTGGAGGAAATGGACAATGGACAAATAAATAAATTTTACATAGTGATAACCATTGTGAAGAAAATAAAGCAAGGTACACTCATTAAATAACTATTTATGAGAAAAAGTAAAGCAGGATAAGAGTACAAACAGTGATGGATGGACGAACATGCTATTTTAGATAGAATAGCCAGAGAAAACCTCTCTGAGGAAGTAATTCCCCTCTCTGTATGTTTTATTGTGGAAGTTCCAAATATACAGAAAAGTTTAAAGACTTTTACCTTGAATACCCCTATACCTATCGAGATTGTATCATTAACATTTTACGAACTTGCATGAACAAAGGCCTGCATAATGAATGTAAAGGAATGAACTATTTGGTGACAAGGAAAGAAAGTGTAAAGGCCCTGAGGTATGTATGTATGAGCTTGATATATTCAACCAGCCAAAAGGCTAAGGTGGTTGGATCAAAGGAAGTGAGGGCAATGTGGTAGCAGATGATGTCAGAGAAATGGGTAAATCATGTAGGTCTTGTTTGCTCTGTGAAGAGTCTGGATTTTATCTTAGATAATGAAAAGCATAAGAGTATGTTGAGTAGGAGAACTGGATAATCCCATCCACGTTATGGGAAAAATTGCAGATAGATTGCAGATAGGCAAGAGTGATATCAGAACAGTTAAAAAGCTATTGAAGTAGTTCCAGGCTGGTGGTATTTGTGGAAATTATCTGTATAGATTCTGAGTTGGATCAGAATATATTTTAAAGGTGGAGCTGACAGAACTTACTGTTGGATTGAATATGGCAAGAGAAGAAAACAGAAGACACAAAGCCGACTCCTAGGAATCTTCAAAGCCAATGCAGACTGACCTATATGGAGGTGTCAGAAGCTTGGTGAGGAGAGTAGACTCGGGTTCTAAAAAGGCTGGTAAGAAGTCTTTATGATACCTCCAAAGAAACCTTAGTCCTCACATTGGAAAGAGTAACAACCCAAGGTGAACGGGGACATGTGAGGGAGAGAAGATTCAGCCTGTATGGAAAAATTCAGTCTGTTGTTGAAAAGAGAAGTTCTAGGGATGATAGAAATTCTTGGTATTCAGTCAAAAGACACAGGCTTTTCTGGGAAGAGAGAGTTGGACTGGACTGACTTCATTTCCAAGGATAAATAAATCCATCAACAATAAATGTATGCATATATGTATCTGTGTCCATGATGTGAACATACATAGCTTCTATGTTTCCTTTATCAAATTTTGTGCCAAGTTTCAATTATCTCACACCTAGAATCCTCTTTTTGCTGGTACGCTTTCAACCTCTCTTTATTTAGAAATTCTTTTTAATACTGATGCCCCTTGATTCGTCTAAACGAATGCTTGTCAAGTTACTTGTGACAAAAGACCAGTTTTTAAAATCACAACCTGCCATGGACTGATATGTTTGTAGAATAAAATATAAATCAATTACTTGAAAAAGTGGAATTAAAAAAAAACAGATTACAAAGTGCGAGTTCAGTTTTTTAATTATTAGATTCAACTGACATAAAATTATTCTTTCGGATTGCTAACGTATCTAAGAGTTTACTCTTAAATTCTTTACTCTCTTGTCCCAGACTGGTAACCACACAGTTTGTGGACCACATTCTGATTAGCAGCACATAAACCACTTCAGAACTCAAAAGTCTCATTATCTATTAAACCAAATATAAACTTCTCACCATTATCCTCTAAAAACTGTACCAGTTAGCTTACCTGCCTCTAACAGGCAGCTCGTTCTTTCCACATAAGCTACCGTTTCTAGCCTATTCGTTTTTTGCTTCTGTTTACTCAAAGCATCCTGAATATATCTTAGTTATATCATAACTGAAATACATACTGTCCTTAGAAAGCTTTTATAGGACAAACTTACCTAATCGTTACCTCTTCAGCATTTGTATTTTCTTATATTTACCAGTACAGATATATATTATTTGTATTGTTTTCTTCATTAGAACATAAATTGCTTCAGAGTAAAGTTTGATTTTTTACCATAAATATAAAAATGTCTACAATATAGCCACAAGGTATATAAGTTAACTACCTGCCTAAAAGTATATGTGCATGAGGGAGATAAGGTACTGCTGTCTATGTAACTGCCTTTTACTATGGGAATTTGCATTCATCCCTTTTCTCTCATGCCCTGCTTTCTCTTATTTCTTACTAGGCCTATCTCCATTAACTCTGGACCCTAAAACAGCTCACCCAAATTTGGTGCTCTCCAAAAACCGAACCAGTGTGTGGCATGGTGACATTAAGCAGGTAATGCCCGATGATCCAGAAAGGTTTGACTCAAGTGTGGCTGTGCTGGGCTCAAAAGGCTTCACATCTGGAAAGTGGTATTGGGAAGTAGAAGTAGCAAAGAAGACGAAATGGACAGTTGGAGTTGCCAAAGAATCTATCATTCGGAAAGGCAGCTGTCCTCTAACTCCTGAGCAAGGATTCTGGCTTTTAAGACTAAGGAACCAAGCTGATCTAAAGGCTCTGGATTTGCCACCTTGCAGTCTGAAATTGACTAACAACCTCAACAGGGTGGGCATATACCTGGATTATGAAGGAGGGCAGGTGTCCTTCTACAATGCTAAAACCATGGCCCACATTTATACTTTCAGTAGTACTTTCATGGAGAAACTTTATCCCTACTTCTGCCCTTGCCTTAATGATGGTGGAGAGAATAAAGAACCATTGCATATCTTACATCCACAGTAATTAGTCATACTATGGTGTAAATTCAAGGCATTATTAAAGAGGGATTGAAATAGTTTACCAGTCTCACTGGTTTCTCTTCCCAATTTATGGGTAACTCTGGAATAATGAAAAGAGGATTCACAAATTCAATTCCATTCTCACTGTCCTAAGTGGATTTCACTAGAACCTTTTAAGATGTCATTCTAAATCACTGGGGTCTTCTATGACACAGGAGCTTATCTCATGAGGGTGATCATCTTGCTATTGTTACTGGAGCAAACTACGACTTGAGTTTGCGATGCTTGGGAACTCTTTTCAAACGTGCCCAGAAATCGTATTATGCTGTCATTATTCTCCAACATAATGACTCTTAATAGATGCATTTTCAGATGTATACTCTTCTTCTTATTTAAATTTTTTAAATATAAAATGTGCAACACATTTCTAGAACTCGTTACTATAATTTGAAGAAAAAAAAACTGCTCCAGAGATTTAAAGAAAAGAAATAGAAAATGGTCTGGGCCAGTTTATAATCTTGTTTTGAATTCTCTCAAGATACTTTTTAGTTCAGTGATTCTCTGAACTCTTTCTCATCTCTTTTTCTTGATTTATCTATATATGCAGGCACTTGTTTTTCTGTATTCAAATACATTTAAGTCTATGGCCATGCCACCTTAAATGTGCCCGATCTCATCTGATCTCGGAAGCTAAGCAGGGTTGGGCCTGGTTAGTACTTGGATTGGAGACCACCTAGGAATACCAGGTGCTGTAGGCATTAAAAAAAAAAAAAAAAACAACAAATATATTTAAGTATTTCTGTTTGCTATGTCCTTTTCATCATTCCTGCCTATAATTTAAATATCAGTATTTTTCATCTTGTCCTCTACGATATACTCATATTCCAGCTTGTTTTTTCTTTCTAAGTCTAAAGTACTTAGCATCATTGATCTCAGCAGTACCCTTGATGAACAACCCCTATTTCCTTTCCTTGGAAGTCCCACCTAACTGGGACTTTTCTTTCTCTATATGTGATAGGTTTTTTTGCGGGGGAAAGGGTATTTAGGACCTGCCTCACTGGACCTCTAAAACTACAATTAGCATAGCTCTTTGGCAGGGTAATAGCCCCCTATCCATCATAATGGGAAAGATACACATATATGACAGGTGATAGTCATATATCATTGGTATACATTTATAATATGCATACATTTACAGCTGCTGATTTGGGTAAACAGCCACGACATGATTACAACTACATTTAAGAAATTACTTTTTTTTAATGAATTCACTTCAATCAGAATGTAATGAGGACTTTTTTTTATGCCTAGAACCTTGCTAGATGTTTTGAAGAATATAAAAGAAGCATAAAAAAATTCATCTAGAAAGATTTAAAACCAATTCCAGTGCTTGGACCCCACCCAAGGCCAATTAAAATAAAATCTCTAGCAGGTGGGACCAGGCATCTGTAGTTTCTAAAAGCTCTCAGGTGATTCTAATGTGCTACCAGGATGGAGAACAATTGAACTAAAGGAACATGTTTTTTTTTTGTTTTTTTTTTTAAATTGTTTAAATTCAAACTTATAGGAAAACTGCACTTTTGTATGATAAACTCCCATGTACTCTCCACCTAGATTCACTAATTATTAATATTTTCCCAGATTTTTTTAGCTTCTCCCACATCCATTCCATATCATATGATTTTTTGTATGTATGTAATTATTACTAATGTTATTTTGCTAAACCACCTTAGATTAAGTTGCAAGCATTATAATTCTTATCCCTAAGTATCTCCTAAGAACCAAGATATTCTCTTATGTAACTGTAGTACAAAATTCTGAAATTCAGAAAATTTAACATTGACATGATACTAGCTAATACACAGTCCATATTCAGTAAGTACATATTTCTAATGGTGGGGTTTCAGGTATTGTGATAAAGAAATTCAAGTAGTTGACAAAGAGTTTGGAGGATAAAAGAGGGCTCAATTGCTGTCTTAAATAATGTGCATAGTTCTAGATAATAGATATCTAAAGACTGTCTTTGGGAACAGACGAGTATTACAGAGTTTAGAGAAAGGGAAGGTCAATATTCACCAGAACAGGAGGAGAAAATTACAAGGAAAAGTTGTGATTAAGTTGGATAATGAAAGATGAATAGGAATGGGTAAAAATTCTAATCTGAATATGGAGAATATACTTCTTAAAAATGAATTATTTTTGTGGAGATGGTTGCATAGCTATAGAAATATACTAGAAATTAATGAACTATATACTTATAATGGGCAGATTTTACAGGATATAAATTATACCACAAGAAAGCTGTTTTTTCTTTTTTTAAAAAAAAAAAGGAAAAAAAAAAGAATTTTATTCAGATCACCAGGAGAATAAGGACAGACCACAGGTGTACACATATTTTTCACTATCTGTAGGTACCCACTTTAATACTTTCTATAACATACTACCTTAGCTCTCTAGCATTTACCTTAACATTAGATGACACAAATTTATTTTCCCAGATAATTGGTTATTCTATACTAAAAAATTTGAACAATCCCTCTACTTAGAACTTAGAGTATAATTAAAGACAGGAATCTTTCTAAAGAGTGTGAATCATATAACACCAATATGGATCTTCCCTGCTAGAAATAGACTCTGAGTGGTATTCACTATGAAGCATGACTAGGGCTGTCTTATACATTGTTTTATCTCAGGCTACAGGAGATGAGGCTGATAGTAATAAAAATATCCTTGTATGAAGTAAAAGGCGAAAGAGGTCCCCGTCAGCATGTTAGGATTCACTGAAGTAAGAACTTTAAAAGGAGAATGCCTTGTACTTTTCTTTGACTAACTGAACTTTTAGAATAACAATAGTAATATCATCGCACAGTTGTATAACATAGCTGAGATACAGGAGAAAAAAATAGTAAAACTGGATTACCAGGTATTTCCAGGGAAAGACATGCTCTGGATAAGTTAAATTTTCAGATAAGTAAACATGGTTTATTCAAGGTGAAATATTTGATTACTACTTTAGATAAAATTTTCCTAAGTTGACATATTTTCTTGATTATTTAAAAAAATTAAATTATAAAATACATACAGAAGAGTTTATGGAATGTATATGTACAGTTTGGAGAATAAAACAAAAACAAGCTCTCATTAATTGACCATCTAGTTTTGAAAATAGGACCTTTGAAGCCTGCTGTGTACCTCTCTCAGCCCTGAGGTAATCACTATTCCACATTTTGTATCTGGCCTTTTTCTTTTTGAAAGTAATTCATAGGTCTGTTTTTCCAACAGATGTACTGTTTAGTTTTCTTCTATGCTACATTCATAAGTATAGTTTTAATATGCTTGTTTTTTTTAACTTTAAATGAATGGAAATCATATTGTATGTCTTCCTCAGCTTTTTTAAAATTCAAAATTATATTGTTTTCCATTGTATGAAAATAAAACAATTGAAATATCCAAACTACTGTTGATAAGTGGTTGTTTCTAGTTTTTTGTTTTTGTTTTTGGTTGTTGTTATTGCTTTAACTGTTATTACCATAAACATTATTGTATATGTGTACTGGTAAACAGAAGCAAGTCTCTCCGGGTATATATCTAATAAATGGGACATAGGGTATGCATACCTGCAAAGGAGTAATGCTGAATTGGTCAAAGCAATTTTGCCAATTTACATTCTCACAAGCAGTGAGAGATTCCATTAATCTATGTCTTTGCCAATTCAATATTTATCAGTAAGGTTTGTACATAATGATATCTCATTGTAGTTTTAGTTTCCATTTCCCTAATTACCACTGTGGTTAAGCATCTTTTTTTTTTTTTAAACACCTACAGCACCTGGTATTCATTCCTAGGTGATCTCCCATCCAAGTACTAACCAGGCCCAACCCTGCTTAGCTTCTGAGATCAGATGAGATCAGGCGTGTTCAGGGTGGCATGGCCGTGGCCAAGCATCGGCCTTTTAATAAGTTTATCGGCCATTTACGTTCCCTTTTCTATGGAATGCCTGTTTGAGTGTTCGCCCATTTTTCTATTGGGTCGTTTGTTTCATATTGAGTCACAGGATTATTTATATGTTCTGGATACCAATTTTTTCTTGGTTATTTGCACTGCAAATATCTTCTACTGGTTAATATTTGTGTCACTTTTAAAGAATGCTTCTCTACTCAGAGACCAGAGAGATATTTCCCTCTGTTTTATTCATATGTTTTAAAGTTTCACCTTTTATATTAAGTGCTTAATAGTTCAATCAGCTAGAAATTAACAAGTATACATTCACATGTACCTAACAACTTAATTTTAATATATATATAAAGCAAAAATTAAGAAATTGATAAATCTACAAATAGATTTTAGCATGCTTCTCTTAGTAATTGATAAAAGAATCAGAAAATATGATTAACAAACTTGACTAAATGAACATATGTAGAACACTGCACCCAACACCTCAGAACATCCAATAGCCGCACAACATTCTTTGTAAACACACACAGAATACTGACCATATACTTCAATCATAAGGAAAATTTCAACCGATTTTAAAGAATTATAAGCACACAGGCCATATTCTTTGACCTTAATGCACTTAAGAAACCAGAAATCAATAACAACAAGGTAACAAAATAATCACATGTATTTGGAAATTTTAAAATATTTTAAGTAACCCACAGATAAAAAAAATCACATTGGACATCTGAAAATAATTTAAATTGAATGATAATAAAAAGTGACATCTCAAAAACTGCGGCACACAGTTTAAAGAAAATTTATAGACTCATATACACGTATTAGAAAACCAAAGGATGAAAATCAGTGATCTCTTTCAAGAAATTAGAAAGAGAATAGCGGTTTAAAACCATGAAAATTATAAAAGCAGAATTAATGAAATAAAGAAATATATAAAAGAGTATCTATGAAGCCAGAAGTTTGTTCTTTGAAAAGGTTAATAAAATTGACAGACCTCTGGTGAGACTAAGAAATAAAAAGAAGGCATACATGTCAAAAGTGAAAAGGAAGCATTGCTATAGAGCTTGCAGACTTTTAAAAGACAATAAAAGGTGTTATGAACAACTTTATATCAATATTTTTGGAATCTTAGAGTAAATAGATCTAATGCCAGAAAAATATAGCTTATTAAAACTGATGTAAAGAGGGAAGTGGATAATGTAAAAGAACAACATAATTTTGAGAAAACTGGAAATCTGAACACTGGTGATATTTGACTATTAAAGAGTTAATATTTTTAAGTGTGATAATGGTATTGTGGTTATGTCCTTATAAAAGTCCTCATCTTTTAGTGATTCCGATTGTTTTGCTTCAAAATAATACTTGATACTATAATTCTATCTAAAGAAAATGAAAATTAACTCAAAAGGACATATGCATCCTTATGTTCAGTGTAACATTATTTATAATAGCTAAGATATGGAAGGAACTTAAGTGTCCAGTCTATATATGAATGGATAAAGAAGATATGGGGAATCCATATAATGGAATTTCACTACTCAGTCATAAAAAAGAATGAAATTTTGCCATTTGTAATGACATTCATGGTCCTGGACGGTATTATGCCAAGTGAAAAAAATAAAACAGAGAAAGACAAATACCATATGATTTCACTTATATGTGGAATCTGAAAAACAAAATAAATGAACAAATAAAACAAAACAGAAACAGACTCATAAATACAGAGAAAAAACTGGTGGTTGCCAGAGGGAGGGAGTGGGTAGAAGGGGGTGGGTAAGTGAAATCAGCGAAGAGGATTAAGGGATACAAGCTTTCAGTTATAAATAAGTCACAAGGATATAATGGAAGAGCACAGAGAATAGTCAATAGTGCTGCAATAACTTCGTATGGTGACAGAAGGTAACTGGACTTACGGGGTAATAACATCGTAATGTACATAAATATTAAACCACTTATATGGTGCACCTGAAACTAATGTAATATTGTAAGTCAATTATACTTCAATTTAAAAAATACTTGATGCTACAGAACGTGCTCCCAAGACTGTACAGCATGGCACAATAATTTTGCCAATGCTTAGGGTTTAAAACTCACAAACATCACTGACTCTTTTCCGCGGTAGCAGGGGAAAGCGAACAACCCCACGAGTAGGTCAACTCAGTCTGGAACTAACGGCGCCTTCTTACTTCTGCCTCAGGCTTTTCCCGCCCATTACTCTGAGAACCAATCATCGAGTTTGGCTTCGGGCCAGGACCAATCAGCAATCTCTGCTATGGCCCCGCCCCCGCGTCCTCGTGTGCAAGGTGGCGCCATGTTTCAAGGGCAACGGGGTTGGTTCTGCAGCAGCGTTAGCGGGGACCTGAGGCAGTTCTGGGGTAGGAAGCTGGGTGGAAGGGGTGGGTAAAGTGGTGAAGGAGCATCCCTCTGCATTCTGGTGCCTAGCCCCACAGTACTTGCTGGCTTACCCTGTGCTCTTGCTTCCACAGTGGCTGAAGGGGGGGCGATCAGTGACTCGAGGGCCGCGGACTTCTTATTCAGCTGTGATGCTTCCCATCCAGACACGCTGAGGTACCTGAAGGCCACCTGGCAGTGCCTCTCTGGGCATGATAAGCCAAGAGTTGGAGATGGAAATTGCAGTCCACTAATAAATAGAGATGATAGGAAGAGACTGGAAATGGGCAACTTTCTAGATGTAGGGGTTAAAATAGTAATACTTCTCCTCTCCTTTCTGCAACGATGGCATGGTCCTCGAGTTTCTTCCCGATTTCCAGTCGTGTATTTCCAGCTGTTTCTCTCACAACTCCGCGTGGCTCCTTGAAGGCACCTCATATTCAATACATTTAAACCAAATCTGACTGCCCCTCATACCTGCACCAGGTCCTATGTTCTCAAGCTTAAAACTTCTTAAAACTTTCACAGCTTCTTTTGAATCATAGCCCTTACCCCCATTAATCAGTCAGTGGCCAAATAGACTGTACCGCTGTAAATGTTCTTACTGCCACTGCCGTGGTGCATATCCTATTTACCTCTTGTCGGAACCATCACAGTAACTTTCTGAGCGGTTGCTCTGCCTCCAATCTGTCCACCTGTGATCCCTCTTCACACTGCTGTCTGAATATGTTTACAAAGCAAAGGTCTAAACACCGCCCCTGCTGCCTCCCTCTCTACCCACTTATCCCCCAGACTCCTGATTACCTACAGATAATTTTCCCTACTTCCATTTATTTATTCTATTTTTTTGAAATCTTGAATATTTTCTTGTTTATTTCATAACCTAAAATATTTCCTTTCTTTCTCCTAGAATATATCAGAGCCTCGATTATATAGAAGATAATGCTACAGTTTTTCATGCCTACTATCTCTCTGCAGTAGCTAATGCCAAAATGAAGAACTCAGTGGCTTTAGGTCATTTCATTCTTCCTCCTGCATGCCTGCAAAAAGGTTAGCAAAGATATTCATCCAATCCCTATTAGAGAGCCAGATCCAGCTAGATTACCCAACTGTGATGATCCTTGTTCTCATCTGAGGCTTTCTGTTTTGTATCATTTGCAGTAAGTGGAAAAGCTGGACTTTGGATCAGGTTGCCTTGGGTGTATATTCTAGTTTTGTTTGTTTATCCTTCATTCATGCATTCACTGAGTTACTGCTATGTGCCGGGTTTCAACCCAGGTGCTGGGGATTCAGTGGTGAATTAGATGGAGATTTGCCTTCACAGTGTCCACCGACTAGGATTTGACACTTTCTAGTTCTATGACCTTTAGCAACTTCTCCCAAGTTGTTTTGAGGATAAAATGAGATAATGTAAGTAGTCTGATATGTGAGCATTCAGTAAATGTTCTTTGCTAGTTTTGAAACTCTTCATTATTTTTCTGAAAATATTTTTCTAGTATTTAAAGATTCATTATGATAATAAAACCACATATTTGTATTGTTCTTTATACTTTAAAAAGTACTTTCATATTAATTATTTCAGCAACCCTGAGAAGTAAAGGGCAAGTAAAAAATCTGTTTTTGAAATTGGTTCTTTTAGTTTTCCCTGATTGGAAAACACTTTCTTTTCTCATTCTGTTTAAATTCTACCTATCTTATATGGGCTAACTTTAAGTATCTCATTTTTGTAGGTCTTGCATTACTACCCAATCCTTGATGCATATCTTGATGTGTATATGTTCATCCCTAGAAAGACAGACTGAAGCTAGTACAAATTCTCTGTGAGCAAAGTATTAAAAAAAAAAAAACTTGAAAAATATTTCTATAGAAGAGTTTTAGAAACTCCCAAGATTGGGTTCCTTTCATAGCGAATGTCCTTGCAAGACCTAGTTATAACAATAAATTGCTCTAAGTGGTTATGTAAATAAATTAATGACTGGATAGGAGAATTGATTTATTCAAAAACTGTGCCAATCAGTAAATACTCACCCTTAAAGAGCTTATACTGTAGAATGATTATCCGATCTAATTTTAAATTATCACTCCTATTCGGTCTTTATGTTTTGCATCTTACATTAAAAGGTATACAATTTTTTAAAAAATCTGTTTGAAATGAAAACATGCTCCTTTTTAAAAATCAAAAGTATACATTATTTTCTACCTAGACCAGTATTGTCTAGTAGAAGTGTGAAGATGCAAATGTGAGCCACATATTAGTTTAAAATTTTCTAGTAGCTGCATTAACAAAAATAAAAATAAGTGAAATTAATTTTAAGAGTATATTTTATTTAACTTAATATGTCTAAAATATCATTTCAATAAGTAACCAATATAAAAATTATTGAGATATTTTACTTTTTGTTTGATACTAAGTCCTTAAAATCCAGTGTTTATTTTACACTTACAGCACATCTCAACTTGGACTAGTGACACATTTCAATATGGTACCCACATGTAGCTAGTCTAGTGGCTACTGCTAGATAGTACAGGTCTAACGGAATGTTACCTTTTTGTTCTTGAGTAAGCTACTGTGGCAACTTTTGAGATCATTGAGTCGGTATGATAACATAGTCCTTTGACATGCTGAGCATGGTAGAATTACTGCACTATTATGCTCACCAGACATGTTGCTCTTCCACACACTTCTTATAACAAAGTAAATTATTGAATTCTTGAGGATCTCTATTCTACAAATTCAGGAATTTTATAGCTTTTATTTTGACTAGATGTTGTCTTCTTTATTAATGCTTGGTCTAAAGACACTAACATATAATGAAGATATGTATTCCAGTGGAAAAAGTTTACACCAATGATTCTCATAGTGCATTGTAATCATCTGGAAAGTATATTAAAAATGCAAATTCCTGAGCTCCTCCTCAATTTTCTGATTCACTAGGAATTTGCATTTTAAACATGTATCTTGGGTGATTTTAGTACAAGTGGAATAATGCTGGCCTAGAAATTTCAGACTTCATGCAAAATTCAGAAAATTCTACAAAGTTACTTTTTAAAAAAACAACTGGATTTGTTTTTCCTACCACAGAAATAAGAAGAAAAATTGGTAGTTTTATTTGGGAACAAGACCAAATAAAAGAGGTAAGAGTAAATTAAGGTACTTGATTAGAATCTACAGTTTCAAAATTTTTGAAAGCAATGTAATCTTAAAAATGTTTATTTGTGACATGTTAGCACCAATGATGCAGATTAAGGAATTTAAAGGCTATGCTTTTATTGAATATTATCTGGTTTAACATTGTTTTTATACTAGTACATTAGTAATATTGTGTTTTTTGTATGAATAAAATTATTCACATAAAAACTTCAAAATTTGCTTCTGTTCAGCGATTTTAAGGAAGCAATAGTTGCACAGTATATACTAATTGTTTACTGCCAGAATAGATTCTGATTGATTAATTACTGTTTTGCCATTTGTTTGGAATACTGCCCCTTAATAAATGTGCTTAATACTGAAAATTGGCTGTTTTATATCTTTTGCCATCCTGCCTCAAATTTGCCTATGCTTTTGACTTATCTCAGAATCTTTATGCAATAGCAAAATTTAGATAATTTGAACATCAAAAAGAATAAGATGATAATGAATTATAAAACATTAAATTAAAAGATTCTATCATTCTATAGTGATACTTTAAAAGCATAAACAAAAATAGAAGAACAGAAGGAAGAAAGGGATGAAGGATACAGGAAGGAGGGAAGGAAGGAGGGAAAGCAGGAAGGAAGGAAAAGGTGGGATAAGAATATTTCCTTACAGAATAGCAGCTAATAAATATACAAAGAATGATAGAATAGAAAATCTCCGTTTTACCACCCCCAATAAAATAATTGATTTAGGCAAGGGTCATTAATGGATGTTAAAACCATCCTTCATTTAACTATGATCTCAAATGATCACTCCAAGATTACTTGTTAGAAAGGTAAGCAATGTATCTTTACATTGGAGAGATCTGTCAGACACCACCCTAACCAACTGATCAAATTTAGCATCGTCAGTACTGGAACAACCTCTCATTATGTTAAGCTAGATGTGCTATAATAAAAAGTACACAGTATTATCTTTGCAATGTTCTTGTTCAAAATGCTTAACCCAAATCTAATGAGGAGTAAACACTCAGACAATTCTAGAATATGAGACATATCACAAAACAACTAGCAGGCTTCAGCTCTTTAAAATAATGTCATGAAAAACAAAAAAGTCAGAAAGACTGTTCTAGATTAAGAGAGAGAACAACCAAATGTAATGTATAAAACTTGACTGGATTCTGGATATTTTTAAATAAAAAAAGGTAAAAAAGACATTTTGAGAACAATTGGGAAAATTTAAATATGGACTGTACATTAGGTGATATTGAATCAATGTTAATTTTCTTTTCTGATAGTGGTATTATAAAGATAAAAGAATTTTTAAAGAAAATTCAGGCTAAAGATTAAGGAGTGAAATGTCATATCTGTAAATATTTTCAAATGGTCCAGCAAAATAAAAATTGATAGAAGGCATGGAGGGTGGTAAAAATGTTAAGGCTTTGTGAATCTAGGTGAAAGAGATATAGTACTTATTGTATTATTCTTTAACTTTTGGTAAGTTTGAAATTTTTCAAAATAAAAAATTGGGAAATGTTTATAATATGTCTAAAGCCAAGCAATTAACTTATATGTTTTGTACTCCTTTTATTAATTTGTCTTTTCTTCCTAAATGTCATCATCTGAAAATAATAGTTCTTGTAGTATTTTTGACTAGGTGTACAAAGTACTAAAATATCTAATCCTTGACTTATCACAGTGCTTTCAGAGATAGAATGGTTATTATTTAACAACAATTGCATATACCAGAACTTTAGAGATAAAAAGATCCTTAAAGATCATTAATCATTCAGTTTTAGAAATGAGAAAACAGGTAAAGAAAAGTCCAAGATCTGTCTTAGTTTACATAGCCAGATATTAGTAAAGTGGAACCAAATTTTCTCAGCTCCAACCCAATTCAATGTTTTTTCTACCAAAAATTTAGTAGAACATGCCTGTTCTACTATTGACTAGAGACTATTGATTCTAGAAATTGTATGATTTTATGATAAAGGCTTTTGTTAATTCTTTCAAAATACTGATTGATATTGAATATTAGCCAATTATAATGTAACCATTGTATATATAAGTAGAAGGCACTTCATCAAATGGCAACAGCAAAGATAAATCCGGAAAGTAATTTGGGGGAGCATTATTGTTTGGAGCGGATTCGTGATCTAAATATAGAAAATTTCCTAATGGAATATTGAGTAAATATATTGAGTGATAGGTACCAGTATATCTGAGCCATTTTCATATAATCTTTGGGAAAAGCTTAATATACATTTAGTTCCTTTGTTACTCCACAGCTCAATATTTACTTTAATTTTGAAGGGGAAGCATAATCTGTTTAGCTTACTTCATAATTTTGATTTGTAGCTCACAGGAATCTTCAATTCAAGAATTTTAAGAAAGTTTAAATTAATAAAACTTTTTCCTTATTTTTTTTAAACTAAAAAGTAATATGACCACATTAGGGAAAATTTCAAAAATTGAAAAAAGAATAAAATCAATCAAAGTTTTACTATGTAATACAATGACAGCCAATATTTAAAAAATTCTGTTCTTTCTTTAGGTATCTCTAAAAATATAGAGTATAATTATGTATGTACAAAATTTTGTAGGTTTTCTCCACCAAACTAGATTAAAGTACCTGTGTATAAATATTTTTATGACTCGATATATATTACCAATATATTTTTTTATTTTACAGAATAAATTATTTATTGGATCATTGGTGTGCTGATTTTTAAAAATGTGATTTATTTTGCTAGCCACAGCATGAAGAAGTAATACCAAATGAAATAAAGGCCCTTAGGGAAAGCAGTGAACTAGCAACAGACCACAAAAAAGAATTATCCAAAAGGTATTGAATTTATATACTTCATCAATATTCAGTTCAATGTAGACATCCTTGAGCACTGACTGTGTGTTTATTTCATTTAATTTTCAGTCTTCTTATGAGATTGATATCATTATCACCATCACTATTTTACAGAAAAAGAGATCTAGGATGAGATAAAGTAATTTGCCCAAAGTCTTCCGTTAAGTGGGGAGAAGCAGGATTTAAACTGGGTCAGTCTAATTCCAGAGCCCACGCATTTAACTACTATGCTATACTAACCTTGCAGAAAAGAAACAAGAATTTTATATATATTATGATTACTGTTATATTATTTTTAAAAAGTATTTTTAACTAAGAAAATATACTAAATATTAGCAGTAATTTTATCAGGATTGGAAGTTCAGAGTGATTTCCCCCTCTCCTTTCCAAATTGTTTGTAATGTGGTTACTTTGGTTTAAGAAATTAAATTTAAAAAGACAAACATGGACTTGCCATTATGTTAGGGCCAACCTATGAAAAGCCCCCTTGTTGCAGGCTGATTTATTATCTAATCTTAATTTCATATTTTTCAGTTCAGTGGTTTTCAGATATGCATAGGGAGCAATTTATTATGTGAAAGTCTGGTATTTAGCTGCTCAAATAAAAATGATAAAAAAATAGTTGTTTTTCTTCAATACAGAAAACAGTTTGGTGGTTACCAGAGGGAAAAGGAGGAGCAAGGGAGGTAGATATGGATAAAGGGGGTCAAATAGATGGTGATGGAAGGAAATTTAACTTTGGGTGGTGAACTCACAGTGCAATATACATGTGACATATTATTGAACTGTTCACTTGGAACCTATATAATTTTATCAACCAATGTCACTCCAATAAATTTAATTTAAAAATCAAATTTAAAAAAAATGAATGGGTTTAATTGATATAGTTTTTTCAATTTTAGGTTTTTCTCCCATAACTTTTTCTTATACATTTTGTACCTACTATTTTGGTTTGTTATAATTTGATGTAAGTTGTTATCTAATTAACACAAAGTTGTATATTTAATTACATTAAGTTTAGTAAACCATTGCTTCATGTCCTGTAACTTCTGATATTCTACCACTTAAGTTTGAGAATCCATATTCCAGGTCTTTGGGATCTCTATGTATAGCACTCATTTGAATTTACTTGTTATGCTTTTTGTGATAAGAAACTGGTAAGGAGAGAAAAAAATGACAATAGAGAGGATGAGACCATAAAGGTATTCGAAAGATATAGATAGAGGAGAGCATAGTTATCCTAAGTCACCTCATAGGAGAAGATTAGGAAATAGAAAATCTAAAGTTACTCCCAGTGATTCACTTGACTAATAAAGATATCAGATATATAAGTTCTTTGAGGAATAAATGTCCTGCAAAATACAGAAGCAATAAAGGAAAAGATTGACAAATATGACATGGCAATAAAATACCATAAACCAAGTTAAAAGAAAAATATACACTGGGAAAACATTTGACAAAAGCCAACTTCCTTAATAAACAAAGAGAGCTTACAAATCTGGGGAAATTATGTCTAATCCAATAACAATGAAAACAAATCATGAGAATAGACACACCTAGGATAGGTGTCTACCTGGATCCTTTTCTTTGTGGAACCACCAGAGGGTGCAGTGCGAACATAAATAAAATACACTTTGAACCTATTCTTGGAGCATTTATTTTGTTGGCATATTACTTGTATTGAACACTAAGTGGTGAACTAATTATTGAATACTTGCTAACTACAAGAGTCATGTGAGCTCAGGAGTTTACAATAATTCATTTGATTCTCACGACCTTATAAAATATATACTATTAGCCCCATTTTACAATTAAGGAAACAATTTCAGAGAGCTAAATAATTCACCCAATATTATTCAAGTAGCAAAGCTGAATTTGAAACCAAGGCTAGCTGGTCCAGAGTCCATACTCCTAATAACTATGTTATTTTCTCTTCCTGATATGTCCCCAAACCCTTTGGAAAATTGTGTGAATATTTGTTTATTTTTCTTGTTTTTAATTACAGTACTTTATTATTATGAATGTGATGCATGTAATTTGTCAAAATAGAAAATACAAAGTAGAATAAAGAAAATTTTAATTACTATAAGCAACTCCATCACAACTGCATCAATGGTGTTGATAACCACCATATACATTATTACATTTCTTGCTAGTTTTATACAAATGTACACTTTATATACAGTTGCAGTTAGACTGCATATATATAGTCTATCTTTTGATTTTCCATTTAGTGCTCTATGAGCAGTTACTCATTTTGAAAAGCCTTATTTGATATTATGATTTCCAATGGCTGTATATGGTATTTCATCTTGTTTAACCACCTTCCTTTTTTTGAAAAAGTGTTTTAAATCAGGGGTCCCCAACCCCTGGGTAGTGGACTGATACTGATTCGTGGCCTGTTAGGAACAGGGCAGCATGGCAGGAGGTGAGCAGCGGGTGAGCAAGCAAAGCTTCATTTGTAATGTCAGCCACTCCCCAGCGCTAACATCACCGCCTCAACTCCACCTCAGATCATCAGGCATTAGATTCTCATAGGAGCACTGGTCCCTGGTGCCAAAAAGGTTGGGAACCGCTGTTTTAAATTACTTACAATTTGTCACTCTTATGGCACCTTCACTAACATCTTTTTAAAAATAAATTTTTCTACTTTTTAGATAACTTTCTTAATCTAAATTCTCAGATGTGGAATTTACAGTATAAAGAGATATGACTATTTTTAAAGGCCATGATGCCTACTGTTAGTTGCTTCCCACAAAACTACAAATTTAAATTATGACCAGGGTTGGTCTCACCACACTCTCATCAGTATATTGAATGTTAATAAGAAGCCTTACGCTAATTTAATGGATGAAAAATGACATCTTGTTTTAATTTGCGTTTTTTATTGCTAATAGGTTTGAACCTTTTTTAATTTGCTTATTAGCATTTCATATTTCCTTTTCTATGGATTATTTGTTTCTATTCTTTCTCCATTTTCTATAGGGGATCTTATGATTTTTCTTATCAACTTGTCTGACTTCTTTATATAATAGCTATGTTATCCTTTTGCCAATTTGTCACATTGTATCTTCAGTTTGTTGTCTGGTTTATACTTCTTTAGAGATACAAGTTTTTTTAAATCTTTAATAACTTTTTATTTTTCAGTTTCAGTTGATATACATATTGTATTAGTTTCAGGTGTACAACGTAGTCATTAGACATTTATGTAACTTGCGAAGTGATCACCCCAATAAATCTAGTACCCATCTGACACCGTACATAGTTATTAGAATATTATTGACTATATTTCTTATGCTCTAATTTACATCCTCATGAAACAACTGATTTTGTAACTACCAATTTTTATCTCTTAATCCTTTCCCCTTTTTCATCCATCCTGCCAACCTCCCTCCCATCCAGCAACCATCAAAATGTTCTCTCAGAGATACAAGTTTTAAATTGTTACATCATTAAGCTAATCGCTTTTCCTTTAGAATTTCTTCTATTGCTTTTACCTTCAGATAAGTCCTTTTAATAGGTGAAAATCTAAATTTATTTTTGTTTTTCAAATAAGAAATTTCCACCAGTTTTTTAAAAAAAATAAATCTATTTTAACATGTGCTATTTCTCTTTGTTATATATTGTTTTTGTGTGTATATGGAGATCTATTTTTAGACTATTTGTTTCATTCCATCAATCTGTGGATCTATTTTTATATCAATATAATATTCTTTTAAGTTAGGTAGCTTTATGTATGTGTGTTAATACCTGACAAGGCAAGTCTCAAACTCATTACTCTCCTTTTAAAAATCTTCTTAGCTAGCTCTTCATGCCTACTTATTATTTTTCTATTTTCAAATTTTAATTATTTTTATTAGGTAATATATTCACATGGTTCAAAATCCAAGATATACAAAAGAGGCTACTATGAAAATTTACTTGCTTCTTAACAAGCTAGTTTCCTTCCAAAGGCAACCAGTACTATTGGTTTTTTATATATGCATGTACTAACAAATTTAATTACTCCCTTTTCCCACAAATATTAATATAATGTATTCTATTCATTTGTCATGCAATAATGCCACTGTGTTTTAATTATTTATAATATGATTTAATATCTACAACTAGTTCCTCCTCCTTTCTCTTTTTCAAATTTTCTTTGCTATTCTTTCTTTTCAAATTTTCTTTGCTATTCTTTCTCTTTTTCAAATTTTCTTTGCTATTCTTTCTTTGCTATTTTTTCATCTGAATTTTACAACCAGCTAGTTAATATAAAGAAAAATTTCTGTTATTATTAATTTACAAAAAAATTATAGATTAGGGAGACTATGATGCCAACTCTTCCTATCTGAGAAAATTATATTTTTTCCCCTCGTTTGTTCAAGTTTTCTTTTGTGGCCCTTAATGAACATTTTCATGTTGTTTTCATATAAATCTTGTCCTTTTAAAAAGATTATTCCTATGTTTTATAAATTCTATTATAAATTTAGTCTTGCTTCCTATTAGATCTTTTAACATATTGTTCAGGTGAATTATAGAATTATTTCTTTTTCTTAAGCTCTAAAATCGCTTTGGAATTTTATTGAGAATTGTGTTAAACTTAATTTTGAGAAGAATTGTTGTCTTTGTAATTTCCAATATTCCTATCCAGGAGAATGCTTTTGGTTTTACTTTTTTCTTTTCTATATCTCAGTAAAGTTTCTTATTTTTCTTACTATAAGATAAATTTCTTGTTATGGATATTCCTAGATTTTTGTTGCTATTGTGGATTTCTTCCTTTTTTATTATTATTATTATTACTGTTATACAGAAAAGTTATTGATTTGAGGATATTCTTCTTATATCTACCCGCTTAGAATCTTTAAGACTCTAAGAATATATCAGTTGATTCTCTGGGCTTTTTAGGGCACATAATCATGTCATTTGTTAATAATGAAAATATTGCTTCTTTCTTCTCACTAGATATCTCTTCCATTCCTTTCTCCCTCTTTCATCATCTTGGCCAGAAATTTTAGAGCTGTGATAAATAGTAATAATGATAATAGATATCCTTGTTTAGTCCCTGACTTTTTTGAGAACACTTTATTTGTAGAATCTCATTCTAACTGACCTATAGTTTCTTTTAGAAAAGTTTAGATGAAATGTAATTTTTAAACAAATTGAAAATAAAGCCTATACTATCACTCAATGTAATTTTAGATTTTTAGGAAAATAATAAATTTAAGGATTACTCCAATTTTTTATTATTGAGGTTTTAATTTTGATATAATTGTATTATTTATTGGTTATATGTAGTCTAAATATAGTAAATACTGTCATTTGGCATAGTTAGAAAATAAAATATTTTAGTTGAAAACTACTTAGCTCTTAAAAAAATTAGAAAATAATTAATTTTACTATACAACCACACTTGGAATAATTTAACTTTATTTTCTTTATAACTCAGAAGTCACTTCAGAATCTTAGTGTAAATAATGGTTCCCAGACATCATTTTATTTTTCTTTTTAAAGTATGGAACTACTAGTTAATAAAATTCCAATTATTTGAACACCGAGTAACAAAAAATGCTGTGATTATTTAAAATTGAGCTTACTATGCTTTTCTTTTGGCATATTTAACATTACACATGTATATATGTATTTATAATTTTAAAGTATTATTGAAATTTTATGCAGTTAAGAATATTGAGAAAAAGACTCAGGCCTCTACATAACTTAATAAATATTTGTTTTGTTATGTGGCCAAGAGAACCAAAAATATATGAATATATGGGCTCTTATATTACTTAGAAGCACAAAAGAAGTTCACATTTAACTTTTTACCCAATTAAGACTGAAGTCTGATCAAAGAGCAATTATATATATAAGATGTATTACATAGAGTTATTATATATATATATATATATATATATATATATATATATATATATATATATATATATATATATATCCTGGAGTTTCTCATTTGTAAAACAAATCCAAAAAACAAATATAAATGTGATGTTCTGTATGTTTCATTTTACAGCACAGAAAAGCATTTTACAAGGACTCCAGTTATAGAAAAGCAGATATACTTCCCTCTCCAGAATTATCCAGTGAACAACATGGTAACAGGTAATTTAAAATAAAATTTAGAATAAACTCAAGTAGAGAAGAAACAAAGAACTATTTTGTACAATAAAGCTGCTATTGTACTAGCCTAGCGAGTAAATGCCCCTCTATTACACATGCTAATCATTCATGCATTAAATAAATCAATCTGCAGAGCTAGCCCAAAGATAGCACCATATTTTCTGTGTTAAAAAGCTAGGCAATAGGCAGGGTGAACATACATCCTTGTTTACACAAGATAGTCCCAGTTTATGCCTGTTGTCTTGTTATTAGCTTTTACTCTCAAGTGTCCCAATTAGAAAGATAAATTATATGGACAACTCTAATCATAGTTTCCTTTGAGAATCTGATGAAACATAGGCTCTTTTCCCCAGCATAGACACACACAAAGATCATACACCAATTTTACATATAGTTTAAAGAGGCTCACGTATGCCCAGAAGCTCATTCATGGATCACCCAGGTGTCCATGGACTCTATATTTGGGTTTCCTAGTGCCTGACAGAAAGAGAAGACAGGTAACAGAGATTGACATTGGGAGAGTAGAACCAAGTGAACCAGCAGAACAGTGGCCACTGGGATTTGGATAGCGCTAAGCGAGGTGGATATTTGGGTACTTAGATCTGGATAATATTCAGTAGGGTCATTGATAATTTTAAAAATAGAGATTAAAAAAATTTAGTTTTTTTAGTTTTCAAAACACGCAATTTAAAAACTATAGGTTTTTGAAGTTTCATTAAAAAACATTTGTATGTTCATCATTTTATCTTTCTTTAGCAGTGTCAAAACTATCTCCACAAGTTCATAAATGTCTTCTGTCATATTACTATCCCTTCTAGCCATTTTGTATAGCCATTTGTTTTATTATTTTTTTCCTTCTGTTCATTTAAGTAATATAAAATAGCCTTTACAAAAAAAGCACTTTAAAAAGAACTTATAATGTGTAGTTTGGGGCTGAGCCTTGTAGACATCAAAGAAAACTGCTTCCCAGCCATGATAGAAGTCAGTTCTGTGACTCTTAGGAGCAATTGTGAACTGCAAAGAACAATGAACTAAGTAGAAGTACTTAAGCTCTAAGACTGGGAGCAGTTGATTGTTACCCATATTTATCCCAAAGCCTGAACATTCAAATAAAATGCAGATACCTTAAGCCACGGTTGTGGCATATTACTAGTATTGATTTTACTGTAGACAACTCTATCACCAGGTACTAAATGTCTCATGTCATTTGGACTTACCAAAGTGTTTGTTAACATAATAAAAAAATCAATGTTAAATGTTAAAATGAGCTATATCATAAAGACAAATACTTAGATTAGGACATGTAGCGATTGTCGACATAAGAAATATCCAAACCTGTAAAGAAGTTTTATAAAAATTTATTTGAGCCAAACAGAGGATTTACCTAGAAGCAAGATCTCAATTGATTGAAATAAATGTTCAGTATGCAGTTATTTTATCCACTTGAGATTAAGAAGAGCTGTAAGGAAGATTACATGTAGGTGGCAGAAAGCAATGGGATGGGATTACAGGATAGTTGAGATTATGTGCTCTCTTGGGGTTGGTTATGGTTTATCTCAAAGATGTGTTAACTTAGATGTACAGAACAATGGACAGGGGTTGCTTAAGGCAAAGCTAAACCTTTTACTAAAAAGTTATATGCCTGAGACGTGACTACCCACCATAACCTACCTAGTTAGGAATTTACAGTCAGGTTAGCCTAAGAAGTTACTTTCCATAGAACCCTTTTTTTCCATCTACACAATGCTGCTCTGTGTTTCATTGCTGTCTGTTCAAAAAGACATGAGAGTGTTATGTAAAGACAAACTAAAAAAACCCAAAAAACCATAAAAATAATCATTAGTTGGAATTTTTAAAGTACAGTTTTAACCTCTGGTAATCTTTTGTTGATTTTATTGGTAGAGCTAAAGTAAAATTTTCTCAATTGAATAATTATTTTCTTTCTTTTTATTTCTACATTAAAATTTTATGTAATACTTCCTTGAAAGAAAGATTAATTTTTTAGAGATAATTCATTTGTCTTTAAAAATTTTGATGTGAAGTGACGAGTACTTCCCTTTTAAAAAAAAAATCATGCCTATTTGCTTGTACAGGTAGGAATAATTTCGTGTTGGGAAAATCAGCTTGTGCTAAGTAAAAATTTAGTGAGCAAGAATTCTAAATTAGGCAGTGGCAACAACTTTTGTGACTATAACTTGATTGTCTCTTCCTCAAAATGGGCCGAGTTTGACTAATGCCTTTAAAATAGAATTAACTAGAGGGTTGGTTGTAGAAAATACAAGTTAGAACTGTATATCCCAGAACATGGGTTTCTCAGTCCTGCAACTCTTGGTATTTAGGCCAGATAATTCTTTGTTGGAGAAGGCAACCTTGGCCTCTGCCCACTAGATGTCAGTAAGTATTACATCTAGCACCCCCATCCCGCAAGTTGTGACAACCAAAACTATCTCCTGGCATTGCCAAATGTCCCTTAAAGTAGCAAGGGATTTTTTTTTTTTTTGGCCTGTTTTTTGTTTGTTTTTTACTATTGACTGGAATTAAATCTTTTCAGTCTGCAATCACCGGTTATCACTCATGATAAGAAGTTCTGATTGACAGCTACATGGGTGATTAATAAAAAAAATTAATAATTATAAATATCTTACAGGCAAAACTTTCCAAACCAAAAAGTTCTGATAATTAAAAGTTTGGGAACCTATAATAGATACTGTGTTGGTTGTCTGTTGCTATTCGGAGCTATTGTGTAACAAATGAATTGTTCTAAAACTTAGCAGCTGAAAACAATGAACATTTGTTATTTCATAGTTTCTGAGGGCTAGGAATCCAGGAGCATCTTAGTTAGAAACTTTTGTCTCAGAGTGTCTTACAAGATTGTAGTCAAATTGTCAGCTAGGCTGTGGTTATTTCAAGGCACCACTGGAACTGGAAAATCCATTTCAAAGCTCACTCATGTGGTTATTGGCAGGCCTTGGGCCCTGCTGGTTCTTGGCCAAAGGCTTCAACTCCTCATCAGGTGGGTCTCTCCATAAGGGTTGTTCATAGCATGGTAGCTTGCTTTCATTAGATTGAAAAATTCAAGAGAGAAAAAGAGTATGCCTAAGACAGAAGCCAGGGTCTTTTTTATGTACTACTGTTGAAATAAGAAATGTCCAAACCTGTAAAGAATTTTTATGAGTTTATTTGAGCCACACTGACAACATATGCTGGGGAGCAAGATCTCAAATGCTCCCCAAAATAACAATTTTGCAGCTTCTTTTATGCATTTGAAATTAAGGAGAGAAAGTAAGGAAGATTACATGATGGTAGGAGAAAGCAAGGGCAGCATTGGATTACAAACTAAGATTATGTGCTCTCACACTTTAGTAGGAGGGGTCTGAAAGCTTTGTCATGTAGTAGAAGGAGGGGTCTGAAGAGGTGCATTTCAAAGGTGTATTAACCTAGAGGCACAAAAACAAAGGACAGGGCTTGCTTAAGACAAAGATAAGTATTTTACTAAGGAAGTTATACACCTGGGTCACGACTGCTCACCAAGACTTGCCCAGTTTAGGAATTTATGATCTTATCACCCTGTCAGGTTACTTTCCATATAATCCTTTTTTTGGGGGGGGGTCCATAATACTTTCATGCCATCACTTCTACCATGTATTATTGGTCATATAGACCAACCCAAGTACAAAGTGGGAGACTACTCAAATTCGTGCATACAGAGATAGAACTCATTCAGGGCTATCTTGGAGACTGACTACCACAGACACATATGGAATTGTCTGCCTAGAATGCCTCTTCCAGGAATCTTCTTTTCTTCTTCTCAATTTATCTGGATTACACAGAAACGTTAATTTTCTAAAACATGAGCTTACCTCTCACTCCAGCTGTTGCTTTAGGAATGAATCCCTGATTTGAGTTAGGCCAATCACAACTCTTTCTCTGGATTTTTAGACGTGTGACACAGCAAGTCAAGTCATTCTTATTCAGGTGACCATAGCTCTAAGATATAAAACTGGGTGCTATCAGCAGCCATGCTTTCTATCATGTAAGGAAAGCCAAGTTACTTCAAGAGAAGAAGGTGAAACAACACACAGAGAAAAACTGGAGACCAGTGAGACCGTCAGGAGAGTTGGTTCTAGTTATTTCTGAGGCTCAGCAATATTCTGCCTTCCTCATAGCTTGGTTGATATGGCAATGTCTTGCCGGTAAACTCCTTTTTTGTTTAAGCTAGTTTAAACTAGGTGTCTGTTAACTTTACTTAGTGTCCTAACTACTTCAAAACTGCTACAATAATCTATTTCTGTTGCATAAATGTCCTATCCTTATATTCGCAGGAATATTTTTTGTTACCGTAGTAATTATTTTTAAAATTCTTATCCTCACATATATCTTTAGAAATTTCACACAGTGTATATGTGTAATTAACTAGATATTAATATTTCTGCACTAGTTTATTTTACACAAAAACATAGCCATTAGGTAAATGTCATGAACCATTAATAAGTAATATCACTAATATAGTAATAGTGCTTCAAGAGATTTTCTGAAGTAAATGACTATGATTAAAATATCTTTAAAATATTAATCAGTGTTATATGTTTGGATTCATAGTTAATTTATTAACAGTAATTTATTATCTATTATTAGAAACAATCAGACTATATGCATAGATAATCTTTTGATGGTGGTAGTGTTCTAAATTCAATCACCCTGAGGTCTACCAGAATTTTTTTCATACAGTATTTCTTTTAAGTTAGGTTTCAATTTTGATATAAACCACAAACACTTATATTGCACATAAAATATAATTGCTCAGATAAACAATTGTTATCAAGGTAATATTACTTAGTTATAGAGTCCTTAAGCTCTCCCTATCTTAGGTGTTTCTTTTTGATACTCATATCTCAGATTATTAATGACATCAAAATTACTCATTCCAATAACCATTGTTGACTAAGCAATACAATCAATTTTTCATTAATTTTTTATTAAAGAATATTATCCTAGTGTTAGCTGTGCAGGGAAGTATTGCCTGCTCTACTAGGGATCAACCGTGCCATTAGTAGCTGGTTGGATAGGTAGTTCTAAGTGATTATACTCTAAGCCAGACACACTCCCCGGTTATTTTGGTCTAGATACTTTAAAGTTCAATCCCTAACCTCAACATCAGACTCTCATAGTCAAAGTTGTTAACCAATTATCTATGTTTTAAAAGGAGGTAGAAAGCTGGGGGAAGCATGTAAAGGGTAATAAGGGTGTTACCCTGATAATTATCAAGGTTCATGGAGAATTTTCTCACTGATATTATTTCTTCTTTTTACTTCTTTTCTAACAAACATTATTTAGAAATCTTAACTTTAATAAATCAAAGACACTGAAAAGGAAATACTATGATAAGATTTCAAATATATACATATTTTTTATTTTGCAGGTTATGTATCGATTGATGTCATGAAGAAATTCCTTGGGGAACTACATGACTTCATTCCTGGAAGTTCAGGATATTTAGCATACCATGTTCAAAATGAAATTAACATGTCAGCTATAAAAAACAAATTGAAGAGGAAGTGTTAAGTTAAATTATTCCTGTATCTGAGCATTTATTTTCTATAAAACATTACCAAAGATGTGCATAATTTTACATTCTCCCCTTTGAGACAGTGAGATGGGGAAATGAGAAAGAATTCTTCTCTTTCTTCTCCAAATGTGCCTTTAGGAAATTCAGAATTATTTTGGCTCTGTGTTTTGACATTTGGGCTGGACTTTTCCCCCAGCTTGTAACATACGTCCATAAATTCTGAGTGTACAGTTGTTATGAAGTAATTGTCATTGAAACATACTTTATTAGAAATCTCAATCTCTCTCTTTTCCTTCCCTCCTTCCTTCCATCTCTCAGATGCTCTTTTGGCTTTAACATTCTATTATATATTTTTTTCTAGGTTCAGTGATGTGAATGCAAAATTTATGATGCTTGTCATCTTATTTCAATTTAAAAAATTTTTAAAAATTGGAATGCTGTAGTTGAATTCTGAATTACTGTTTCTGATTTGAAAAATGGGGAATAAAACATTTTAATAATTCAAACTTCATGTAAGGACAGTTTCTGATAATAAAAGTAGAGGAAGTGATTTAATGTAAACAAATGTTATGTCATCTGAAATGAACCCTCAAAGTGTCTTAGAATCACAGTGCTGGAAAGGACCTGAGAGAACATAAAGTCCAATTCATTTATTGTCTTTAATGGGGAAATGAAGGCCTTGAAAGTGTGTCTTGCTTCAGGTGACTAATTGGGAGCTGAACCAGAACTGGAACACACAACCCTCTTGATTTTCCAGGCCAGTGCTTTCCTATTCTCCCACATGCTATATGTTATAACTTATGTCAAGTATAATAGACAGCAGATCTGCAAAAAGATTGGGGACGCTGAAACAAGCCAACATGTTTAGCTTGTCTTTTAAATAAGCTGAAATAATATTGAGATGTAGTGATTTCAAGAAGGCAACTTCTTTATTCATATGGTCATGCTATATAGAATCTAGTGCATTTATTACATTTTGGAGATCTACAAATGACATATTATTCATGAAACTATCATCCTGTTAAACTGTACTCTCTCTTAGAAATTGCATATCAGCTGTAGAATTGTCTAAAGAAAATGCACTTTCTAAAGCATTTGGATCATTTGAGTGTATGTGGGCCCTCACCTTTCTCCCTTGACTCAAATTTTATAATACAAAACTTTAACACTAATCTCAACATTAGCATTTGAAAGTTCTTTTTTCCCCATATAGTAACTTTTTCTTATTTATACTCATGTTTTTGGTTAAACTCTTCGGAACTTGTAAACTTAAAAAAAAAAATCCTAAATGTTAATTATCTTTTCCTGAAACATATTAAATATTATCTTTCTTGAACACTTTATCTTAGTCACATTGAGTGATTATGTTTCTTATATAGAAACCAAACCGGTATGTGGATTTTAAATTAATTATTAAAAGGATTAAGTAAATTTACACCAAACTGTGTACATTGGGAGTGTTCGAGTATTTTTTTGATGTACGTAGTATGCATATGTTAACATAATAAATCAAAAACTAAACAAATTGATTCCTAAACAAAAGTGATTGTATCTTTAGGTGTATCTAGAAAAGTTACAAATATATATCCTTGAAATACTACCAGAAGCAATAAAATCAGAATATGAGCCTTACAGGAATTGAAAGCATATGAATAAAATAGGCAAAGATAAATTGTTTTGTTAAAAGTCTTGTCTTAATGGAAAGTAAAAAGCAGTATGATTTTACCTATTCCTCATTTAAACAGTTTCTTTTTATTTGCCATAGCATTTCTGATGAATATTGCCTCTGGCTTCCATCTTTAAAAAATACTCCCCTCACTTTTGGTTATTTCTCTACACTTTTGCAAATGTGTCTCCTCTGATGCTTTTCACTATTAGGCATAGTCATTCCTCATTCTGTTGAATTTAGTGTGTAGTTCTTAGTTCATCTTATTTCTTTCATCCTTTGTGACAAGATTATTTTTCCTTCTAGCTTTTGGTAGAATTTTGTGTCATTAGATAAGTTATGGGTCATTGACAGAGTCTGCTAGTTACTTCTGAATGTTTATTTCCCTTTCTTCCATGATGGTAGAACCCCTAATTTCTATCTGAGCACATTCTACCTAGAATAAAGACTGTATTCTCAGTAGCACTTGAAATTAAGTATGGCTATGTCACAATGTTTTGGTCAATGAATGCACAGCGAAAATGGCATCTGGGAATCTTTCTTAAAGACATCTGGCACATACACTTTGTCCTCCTTTTCTTCCACCTCCATTTTTTTCTGCTGCTTCTTTCATCCTGTTGCTTGGAATGGGGATGTGATAGGTACCATTTAAACCATAAGAACATACCCCAGGGTTGGCAAAGCAGGAAATTGAAAGGAGGCTGGGGTTCTGAGGACAGTGTTGAGATATCTGCCATTGCAGCACTTTCACTTATCTCAAGACTTTTATGTGACAGAGAAATAAGCTGTTTTGTTTAAGACAGGAGTCCCCAAACCCCGGTCTGTGGTCTGCTGGGAACCGGGCCGCACAGCAGGAGATGAGCAGTGAGTGAGTGAGCAAAGCTACATCTGTATTGGTCGCTGCTCTCCAGCACTAGCATCACTGCCTTAGCTGCACCTCAGATCATCAGGCATTAGATTCTCATAGGAGCACCAGTCCCTGGTGCCAAAAAGGTCGGGGACCGCTGGTCTAGATGGTCTCAACAACACATAGTTCTCAAAGCTGTGTCCTTGAAAATGGCTCCCACTGTGGGAACAGTGGACGGAATATACATTTCAAGGAAGTGGTAAGGAGCCTCAGACTGCCCAAGTCCAGCTCATGGGTCAACCAGTGGTCACAACCTCTTCATGACCTCCTCCAACAATAGACGTTCCTCCAAAGAAGATATAAAAAATGGTCAATAAGCATGTAAAAAAATGTTCAACATCATTATCCATATGGGAAATGCAAATCGAATCAAAACTATAATGAGATACCACTTCATATCCACTAGGATGGCTATAATCAAAAAGACAAATGATAAAAAGTGTTGATGAGGATGTGGAGAAATTGGAACTCTCATACATTGCTGGTGGAGATGTAAAATGATGCACCAACTTTGGAAAATAGTTTGGCAGTTCCTCAAAATATTAAACATAGTTACCATGTGATCCAGCAATTCCACTCTTAGATATATATCCAAGACAAATGAAAACATACATCCACACAAAACTTAATGTTCCCAGCAGCATTAATCATAATAGCCAATAAGTGGAAACAACCCAGGTGTCCATCAATTGATGGATAAATAAGTGTGGTATATCCATGCAATGGAATACCACTTGGCAATAAAAAGGAATGAAGTACTAATACATGCTGTAACATGGATTAACTCTGAATAAATTATGCTAAGTGTCACAAAAGAGCACGTGTTACATGAGTCCATTCATATAAAATGTTTAGAATGGGCAACTCTGTATATAGAGAAAGTAGATTAGTGGTTGTTTAGGACTGGGATTTGGGTATGTGTGAGTGTTGGGGCATAGGCAGTGACTACAAATAAGCAAGGTGTGTTTTTTGGGGGCGATGAAAATGTCCTAAATCGGATTATGGTAATAGTCGCTCAACTCCGTCAATATATTAAGAACCATTGAATTATACCCATTAAATGAGTGAATTGTTTGGTATGTGATTATATCTTTGTAAAAATTTTTTTATTTATTTTTTCAGCATCATGAATATTTTACTTAACCAGGGGTAAACAAGCCACAAATTTTGAAGATAAATCCACTGAGAAGATAATAGCAAAATTTAAAGATTCTTTGATCATGTGACTTCCATTCGCAATAAAACACTCATAATTGAAGTTTTTATTTTATATACAAAGAGCTAGCATTATTTCTGCAGTAGATATCTGGAATGACTCATTCATGGAAGTTCACTTAGTCTAACTTAATGAAGCCTATATCCTTCGTGTAATGACGGAAACAATGGCGGCACATATTGAGGCCATGTTTCCAGATCAGACCGTGCGGTTTGAACAGAAGCAGCAAGAATGAGACCCCTGGCTAAATTTTCTCGGCTGGCTCCAGTACAGTTGCTGATGACCCATCTCCCTCTCTCAGAGGCAAGGAGGCAAAAGGAAGGAACTAGCCCACACCTGCATTCTTGAAAGTTTGGGGACAGTTTACCCAGAATGCAGTGCTGACAAACGAAGCGTGTGCAGTGTAGCTATGCTGTTTTGTTTGATTATATCTTAATAAAGCTGTTAAAAAGAAAAAAATAGCCATTTCATTAAATCGATGCAATATAATTTTTATTTTTAAACATTGGGGTTATTTTCAGTTTTTCACACTGCTAAGTAATAGTGTAATCAAACACTTCATTTGAAATAGCTATTTTTAACTAAAGCTGCTATAAATAGAAAAGACATGTGATGTCACTAAAGTCACCTATATAACTTCAAGGACACAAATCTGTCAGTACTTTGCAGATGTAAAGAACTATTATCTTCCACAAAATCCTCTCCTATAGAACAAGGTCAGCAGCCTGTTCATTATCATAAGCCTCTCTTAGGATTAGTTTGGAAGTAAGAGATACAAAATACAGTGCCTTAAAGCAGCACTCCCCAACCTTTTTAACACCAGAAATCAGTGCTCCTATGAAAATCTAATGCATGATGATCTGAGGTGGAGCTGAGGCGGTGATGCTAGTGCTGAGGAGCAGCTGTCATTACAGATGAAGCGCCACTAGCTCACCTGCTGCTCACCTCCTGCTGTGGAGCCTGGTTCCTAACAGGCCATGCACCCATACCTGTCTACTGCTTGTGGCTCAGAGATGAGGGCTCCTGATCTAGATGATATATGAGACTGAATCTAATTAAGGCCTCTATATAAACTTTTAAGATTCTGGCAAGTGGTTGCAGAGATCCACTTGTCTTGTGGCTGGCCAAGAGGAGCCTCGTATGTAAGTTCCCCTGCTTATTAAGTCTGCCACCTACCAATCTGGAATGATCTTTCTTCAGTCTCTCCTTGCCCTCCACTTGAGGGGGGCCAGTTACAGATTTCACCTGGGAAGTTCTGGAGTTTATGAACCAACATCTATTCAAGTCCTTTGCCCATTTTTAATTTGGGTTATCATTTTATTATTGAGTTGTAAGAGTTCTTTATATATTCTGGATACAAATCCCTTATTATATATATATTCGTAAGTATTTTCTTCCGTTCTATGGGTTGTCTTTCACTTTCTCGATGGCATTGTTTGAAACACGAAAGTATTTTAATTTCGATGTCCAATTTTTCTATTTTTCTTTTGTTTGTTGTGGTTTTGGTTTTGTAGTTAAGAAGTCTTTGCCAAATTAAAATCATGAAGATTTAGTGCTATATTTTATTTTAAGACTTTTATAGTTTTAATGTTTACATTTAGGTCTGTGATTCATTTTGAGTTAATTTTTGTATATAGTGTGATGTAGGAGTACAAATTTTTTTTTTTTTTTTGCATGTGGATTCCAGTTGTTCCAGTACTATTTGTTGAAAAGATTATTCTTTCTTCCATTGACTTGTCTTAGCAGGAATAACAACTTTATTTTTCTGATCATGTATTCTTATAAAAAATTAGACAGCATATAAATAAATAATATAAAAATAAAAGGCCCTTAGAGTGCAACCTCTAAAGATAATAACTGTTAATAGTGTAAATGAGTGTTTTTTTTTACAGTAGAAAAGAAAAATTTTATTAGAAGAGAAAATACACTTCCAGATGTGGAAGCAGACCTGAGCAAGAGAAGCGGGGCTCAAAAGGCCGCAAATGAGTGTTTTGAATAATTGATCTCTAAGAGACTTTCAAGACCCATGAGTATACAAATCTTTATTAGGTACAAATTATTTCCAGAAATACTATCTAGCATAAATTCCTATTTGAATTCTTATTTAAATACTATTTAGCATAAATTCCTATTTAGGAATGATTCCCTGAAGTACTCAAATGAAAGGCCTAGTGGCCCAGTGCTATATCATCCTGTTATCACTATATAACAGGAGAATCCACTTGAAGCTATTTATATTTTTATTAAAATATACAGACCTTTCCTAGAGTATCTATCTGTTTTTTTCTGTTTACCTTGCATTCTGCATTATGCCAAAGCAGACATGCTCATGAATGCTACTTGGACTCACACTCTCTACACTGGAGAGGGCATCACATTTCAGTAGCAGTATAAAGGAATGGCTAAGAGCACAGAGTCATGCTGTCTTGGTTTAAATTCCAATTACAGAGCTCATAGTGTGATCTTGGACCAGTTACTTAACCTGTCTGTGGTAAATGGGGATCATAGTGCCAAAATTACAGAGAAATATGAGGATTAAGGAGGGAGTACAGGCAAAGCACTTAAGAAAACACCTAGCACTTAGTTTGTGCTTAGTAAAAAAGCTATATGGTTTTATTATTATAATTACTAGCATATTCTGGTTCCTGTCACAAAATAGATGATGCATGATTGTCAAGTTAGTACTTTCTAAACTCAAATTGGGGTTATTGGTCATGGGGGAATTAGGTAGACTTAGGGAGTTCTATATTGTCTCCTATAAGACACAGAGAGTTTATGGCAGCTCCATTCCCCTGCTCTCCCAAAGAATTGGAAGAGACAAGAATCCATGAATAGCTGAAGGGAAAAAATGTATTTATCCAAAAAAAAATTATATAGTTGAGGCTTTGAACAAAAGCAGCTTTTTAAAAGCTTAATTGACAGAAATAGTTTATTTGGAGTAGTTTTTTCAGTGAACAGCATCAATGTAATAACTTTTATTTTTTCCCAAGGAAAAACTTTTCCCTTTTTTGGGAAAGATATATAGTAGAAATATTAATTATTTACCTTAAATATATCAATTACCTTAAAGGTAAGTGGACTAAATGCTTCAATTAAAAGACCACTATTGACAGTTTGGGTTTTAAAAATAATTATATATTGCTTGTAAAAGATATTTTTAAAATATATATTTATGTATTTTATACATATACACATATATGTATATAGGCATATTATCTAGAATATAAAGATCTTGAAATATTGAAAGTTAAAGAATGGAAAATGACATAGCATGCAAACACTAACCAAAAGAAAACTAGTGTAGTTATATTAATATCAGACAAAGTAAACTCTAAAGCAAAAGCATTACTAGAGATAAAGAGGAATATTTGGCAATGGTAAAAGTTATGTTCACCAGGATATATACAACTCTAAATCTGTGCTCACCTAATAACTGAGCCTCAAAATAGGTAAATCAAAAATTTACAGAACTAAAATGAGAAACAGGCAAATACAGAATCATAGTGAGAGATTTTCAATCTACCTTTCTCAGTAATTTGTAGAAAACAAACCAAAGCATTAAGGATATAGATTTGAAATACACAGTAATGAAGTTGACTTAATTGACACATACAAAACATCACATCCAAAAATTACAGTTGTTAATTTTTTTTAAATATGCATGGAACATTTAAACAATTTCATTATGTTCTGGATAATTATTGCTACATTACAAATTACCCTTAAATGTAGAGCTTAAAATAGCAACTTATTATTTCTCAAGGTTCTGTGGGTTGACGGCTCAGACGGGTGGTTTTCACTTGAGGTCTTCTATGTGACTTCAGTCAGAAACAGCTGGAACTACAGTCTAGATCTAAAGTCTTGACTAGATATCTAAGCTGGCTCCTTTAGTCACATGTTCTGACACCTTGGTGCTCTTTGGTCTTATTTTCTTTTCTCAAGATATCTCATCTTCTAGGATCTTTCCATATGGCTTAAGTCTCTCACAGCATGGTAGTCACACTTTTTACATGGTGGCCATCTTCCAAGAAGCTAGAAGCAAAAGGGGCCACGCCAGCTATTTATTTTTTCTTGGTTAGTTACAGGGCTGCCAAGATTCAAGGAGATGGAAACATAGGCTCCCCCTCTTGATGGGAAAGTGGCATAATCACTTAGCAAAGATCATGTGGCATTGCAGATATTGTGGCCATCTTTGGAAAATGTAATCTGCTACAGTCTTTGGAAAATATAACTGTTACAGACTGTATACTGAACCAGAAAGCAAATCTCAACGATTTCAAAAAATTGAAATATTCAAAGTATGTTCTCTGACCACAGTGCAATTAAGCAAGAAATCTATAAAAAACAATAACTAGAAAACCCTCATATTTGAATATTAAAGAGATACATTTCTAAATAACCCATGCATTAAAAAAAATCACAATGGAAATTAGAAAATATTTTAAACTAAATGGTAATAAAATATAAAAGCTGTGGGATGCAGCCAAAGCCATGCTTTAGGAAATTGTATAGTGTTAGATACATACTTTAGACAAGAATAATGGCTAAAAATCAATGAGCTAAGCATCCATCTCAAGAAGCTAGAAAAAAATAACCAAAAAACTCCCAGAGGAAATAGATGGAAGGAAATAATATAGATAAGAAGAGAAATTCATGAAATAGGAAACGAACTTAGAAAGGAACAACAAATCAGGAAAATGTTTCTTTGAAAAGATTAATAAAATTGATACATATTGGCAAGATTGCTCAAGAAAAAGAGAAAAAAGTATATATTACCAGTATCAGAAATTAAAAAGTGGAATACATCATAGATCCCACAGATATTAACAAAATTATAAAATAAAATTTTGACCAAATTTACGCCAATAAGTTTGAAGAGCTAAATGAACTATCCAAATTCCTAGGAAGTAATTTTTACTAAAACTGACACATACACAAAAGAAGAAATCTGAATAGTCCTATAACTATAAAAAATAATGAGTTTATGATATAAAAAACTTTCTTGTAGCTCCATGAGTTACTTACTAGCTTTGTGATCTTGGCAAGCTATGTAACCTGTTTTCCCATCTGAGAAATAAAGATAGTATGTAATATAATGTCATAGGTAATATTGTGAGGATTAAATGAGATAATGCTTGTAAAAAGTGCTTTGCACAAAGCCTAGCAGTTGTCACATGCTCAATGTATACTGGCCACTATGAATATCCTTTATAGCTCTGGATATATGTCACTGAGTGCAAAACCTATGTTCATCAGGTGCCCTTGTATGCGTGCTCTGAAAGGTAAAATACCTGGTCTGTCTTTTATCTGAAGTAAAAGTACTCAGGAGCAATAGATGTATCTGAAATTTAAAAATAAAATGGAAAGTAAATAACTCTTGTACTTAAATCAGATTCTCTCTGCTTTCATTTTATATACCTGCCTCAATGTGTCTTGGAGTTTTTCCCACTGCTGTGAGAGCAACTTTTGTCTGTATCCAGAACTACTTACATACCTTCAGGCATTAATTCTGGTTTTAGTGGCATAGAAAACGCTATCATGACTTATAATGTAGACTCCAACTGAGTTAATTGCTGTTTCCATTCTCCTTCCATCTCCTGACCCAGGGCTAATTTCCCAGGCTGGTGTCTGATTCCCTGCTGTAACTTCTCCTTTGATTTCCGGAGTATGCAGTACTGGCTAGCCAGAATATCACCCACATCTCCTGCATAAAGTAAAGTTCTTTTCAGCTTACCCGATCTCTTCTCAACCTTTCTTTGTCACTCTGGGGCTTTGCTCAAATCTGGTTGTGTAACATTCTTTAGGAGATTTCTGCTTCCTTGATCAGAGAGCTCTTCAATTCTCCAGTCCCCGCTTTTGCAGTTACGAATGTGACACAGACTTCCCTCACCTCTTCCTGGAATTCCCAACTTTGCTTTGGTGAGCTCTTCTTTTCAGTATTGCCCTTAAAAAATTAATTTTTCAATTACAGTTGACATTCAATATTATTTTATATTAGTTTCAGGTATACAGCATAGTGATTAGACATTTACATAATTAGTGTAGTACCCACCTGGCACCATATGCATTTATTACAATATTATTAATTATATTCCCTATGCTGTACTTCACATCCCTATGACTATTCTGAAACTACCAATGTGTACTTCTTACCCTCTTCACCTTTTCAACCAACCTCCCAACCCACTCCCATCTAGCAACCATATCTATGGTTCTCCGTATCTATGAATCTGTTCCTGTTTTGTTTGTTCATTTTGTTCTTTAGATTCCACATATAAATGAGATCATATGGTATTTGTCTTTCTCTGACTTATTTCACTTAGCATAATACCCTCTAAGTCCATCCATGTTGTTGCAAATGGTAAGATTTCTAGCACTGCCTTCTTAAAAAAGGGTACCTGCCAGTTTTCAGGCCTCTAATGGGGATTTGTTCCTCTGCTACCCTGTTGAGATTTCTTCCACCTTGCTCTTATCTTTGGTGTGGGTTTCATTTCCTTGTCCTAGTTAGTCTCTTCACCACACCTCCTCTGTACTGTGTTTCTTCCTCGTTCGTCAGATTTTTAAAACTTGTTTCTTTCCCTCCCTTCCCACCTGTCCTACTGTCAAGCATCATCTCAAAGGATAAGTCTGAATGAAGCCTCTTTTGTAAGTCCCTCTTCTTGCCCCATCTCCTCATAGAACTCTTTATTCCACTTACAGCACTCAGATTACTCAATTATTTATTACACAACAATTATTTGTGTACACCTATAAAGTCTCCTACTAGATATTTAGGGACTTGAGAGCAAGAATATTTCTTACTCATCTTTGCAGCCCCCCTCAGGACCCAGCATAATACCTGGAACACAGGAGTTTTTTTTAGAAACTATTTGTTGAATTCATGAGCTTAGGAACCCAGAGGATAAAGGCAAGTATTTTTTTTCAGTTTCCAGGATGAGACCAACAGTGCCCTGATTGCCTTTACTCTTTATTAGGAAATGGGTTGTATGGACCTGGAGGTGCCAGATAAAACAAAGCTTTCCATAATACATGTTCATCGATCCTGTAAGAGTTGTCTCATTCATTCATTCATTCATTCATTTATTCATTCATTCATTCTTTCATTCAATAAACATTTACTGGTCACTAAGTGCTAAACCTACTGCAGAGAGAGATGACAGAGAGTAGGACAAATGTCAGTAAGGCATTAGTAACCTAGTTTGGGAGTGTGAAACATAAACATCTGACTGTAAGGCACAGTGAAATAGGTGCTGTAATACAGAAAAAAAACAAAATTCTCTGAGAGCACTAGTCCTGATTCCAGGAGGGGAAAGAAGAGGGATACTGGAATAGCTGAGAAAGTTTCAGAAGAACAACTTCGTTCTTTTGGCTGGTGCAGAGTCAGGCCGCAGATAGGAATCTTGGTTTTCTCCTTTCTGCATTACTCCATGACTCAGGCCACAGGCACAAATGTGACAGGGAGCTGGTTTGTTTTCTGTGTTTCTTTCAAGCAGCTTCCTCGAAGACACAAGCAGCTTCTGAATGGCAAATCCAGGAGTATTCTCCTGCCTCCCTTATGATCCATTTAAAAATGAGATGAAACTACCAGATGGATTCATTTAGTTTTAATTAAGCTCTTTTACAAGAAATATGGATTAATAGACTAGCTCAAGTAATGAGAGTTTATTTTAAGATGGCATGTGGCTTAAGGAAGATAGGCAAACCACAGGAATCCAAGAACAGGAACTCTTGAATCCCAGATGGCTCTAGGAATCTCAGTGGCAGAAGTTAATACACCTTCATTGTACTATCCTGCCATTTATGTGACTCACCTATTCAGACTTTCCTTGTTGTGGGAGTTCCCCACTTCTCCCTGCTTCCTCAGCATCCATGCTATATCTTTTCTTTACCTCACTACTTTTGCATATTCATAGTTTCTGTTTCCTTATAACTTAGCCCTGCTCAAGAACTGCAACTCGCTTCAGGCCCTACCTCTTCTTCCCCTTTTACAGCTTTTTAACTTCATTTCCTGCCCCTCATTGCCTGATTCCCATTTTCCATTTTAGGTTTTAGAGAGAAATCTGCTGCTACCTTACTTTTTAGGCAGAACTTTGTTCACTAAGCTGCCTCATTAGTATCGGGTCAGCCTATGGATCTGGCTAACTTTGGCGCATCAAGCACCTATACATGGTCCAATCAACTGTGGACCAACTTGGCTGCTTAAGTTCCTTCTCAGCAGGAGTTTTAAGCATGCCGTGCACTATGATTGCCATATCCAGGACACTTTCCCTTATATCATCTCATTTGAATCCTTATGCCAATACTAACAATAGATATTCTATTTTCTACAGATGAAGAAACTGGGGAACATAGCGGTTATCCAAGGCAAAGCCAGTGTGCAATAAATAGCAAATCTGTCATCAGAAATCACTATGCAGCAGCTTCACTGAAGCTGTTAAGTGAATTCCATGTTAAGTAAATTCTCTTGAAACAAAATTACAAGGTAGAGAGATGTCAGAAGTAGGACAGCACTGCTACTGCTCCCTATTCTTCCCACAACTACATAAAGGAAAGGATTTCCTAGGAGAACATCATGGTTGATGAATGTGTGTGTGTGTGTGTGTGTGTGTGTGTGTGGTGTGTGAGAGAGAGAGAGAGAGAGAGAGAGAAGCTGTCCCTGTGGGTTCGAACCAGGGATATTACTTAGAATGAAGCCTGATAGATGAAGTCTATGACAGATCTATCTTGTACCATAACCCACTTTAATGTAAATACAGATCTATTAACCTAACTTAATATAAAAACCCAGATTTACAAAACAAGTCAATGAAAATATAAGTTTCTTTTCCCTGTTGCAACTTCTTTCCATCTTACTCTGTACCCTGGGTTATAGGATTGGTGTGGGGGTGGTTTGAGGAAAAGCTTCTAGACTTAAGCCTCTTTAGGTTCCTCCCTGTCTCAGAATAAAGTAAGTCAGGAAGATTTTACACTTGTAGGTACATTGTGTGTGTGGCGGAGCTAACTAAGGGTCGTAGATTTGTAAGTGTCTACTTACTAATACACCTCTCTGTGCTTAATGAAAAGATGGGAAAAGGTGAGAGCTAGGTGAAGAAACATACTGGAAGCCTTTAGAATAATGCCTGACTGTGTTAGTTTACTATGGCTGCTATAATAAATTACCACAAATTTAGTATCTTAAAACAACACACATTTGGAAGTGAGGTCATCAAGAGAGCATAGTAAGTAACCCCAGCCTCCATCCCCTCCCCAAAGATCAACAATTTGACAGCTATCCACCAATAAAAACAGCTCTGGAGAGCTCTGGGGTCCACTTAAGAAACTTCAGCAACACAGTTGAACAAAAAACTTGAGAATAACTGCACGAAAGGGAAGAAAGTCAGCCTTATTTTGCCTGCATCAACCCATCCTTTAGGCCAGCATAGCTCAACACCAAGAGGAAACTCCCCAGCTAGAAAGAGTTCTGTGGAGAGCGGATTGTAAACCGAGGGTCTACAAGGGCAACCAAGGGTTACCTTGTCTCCACAAACTCCTTCTGAGAGCAAGAAAGTATAAATGTAGCCTCAAGCAGGCAAACAAGCTGAAGGTCCTGATAAGATATGGCTTGGGAAAAGTAAAAGAAACAGTGTTGTTATGCCTAAGGGAAATTGCTTATGCCAACTATTATGTTCTTGTCTAAAAGCAGCTTGCAAAAATAAAACTGCGCCTCTGCTCCACCTTCAGTGGACAGTGGACCTCCTGATCCCAGCTTTCTGTCTTTTTTCTTTCCTACATCTCCCACTGTTCCCACTCAGGTATATTTTCCAGAGCTGCACTGGATGTAACGAGATTTACCACTTGCGGGATGCGGCAGACTTCCCCTCACCAGGAAGGAAAGAGTGGGGTGAGCAACCAGGTTCCCCGGCTTTTGGGGGCAGTGCACAAATGACCTGCTTTGGTTTTACCACACCCAGAGACTGGCAATGCTGAGATGTATAGAGATAGATAGGAACAAGGAAGAAAAGCAGGGTCTCCCAGTAGCAGTCATGCAGTAGGAGCAACTGCAATTCCCAGTAACCTCCTCTGCAGATGACCCTAACAGTTTTCACCGCTGAAGAAACCATCAGCCAGCACAGTTGTTGTGGACTCCCTTCAGGTCACTGGCTTTCCTCCCACAGCTAGTTGCTTTTGCTGACACCAGCCTCCTGAGTCCCATCCCTCACCCTGCAGAACCCAGGAACTGTACTTATAGCCAGCCCAGTTCTATGTAGCTGTGTGAGTGCAAGATGCTACCCCAGACTCCTGTGGCTGACTCCAACCACTGTACCTGTGCTTGGGGTTAGCCCCTCTACCTGTGCACTTGCATGTCACTGGCCTGATGCCTGCCACCAGACTTCACTACTGTGAGCATTTGTGTGGGGACACTATGCAGCCATGAGAGAACACAACAGCTTTGGACTCTGCACCTGCTTGTGGACCTGGATCAGTCTCTGTCTTCTGTCACTGGCCTACGTCACTGTGCTCATCTACAGCTAGCTCCTCCAGCTGTGCACCTGTACCCCTTGGCCTGACTCCTGTCAATGGCCTCCACTGCCATGCGCCCATGGTGAAACCCCGCAACCATGATAGTGCACACTGAGAGCCAGGGCCCCCACAACTGCAAGTGCGTACGCATTTGTCCCTAGCCCTTGCTGCCTGCCCTAGACCCCACCACTACATGTATGTTTGTAACCAGTCCCTGCAGCTGGGCATGTGCATAACACCAGCTCCAGTCACCATTGCTGATTGCCATGGTCCCTAGCTGCTGGACCAGAGGTGTTGCTGAGGACCTCAACAGCCTTTGAAGCCTCTGTAGATGCCCCATAGCACTTGCCAAGGACCATTGTCAACAATGTGGACTCCCAACAGCATGAGCTGAAGAGTCACCATGACCCCTGGACCTTGTGCTGCCAAAGGATGTTCATCACCACTATACCTCCCTTACGAGAAATGCTAAAAGGGAGTTCTTCAAGCTGAAACAAAAAGATGCTAACTAGTAACATGAAAACATATGAAAAGAAACAACATACTGGTCAAGAGAAGTAGTCAGATTCAGAATACTCTAATGTTGTAATATGGTGGTGTGTTAACCACTAACTCTAATAGAGAGATTGAAAGAATAAAGTATTAGAAATAACTATAACTATAATAATTTGTTAATGAATATGCGTTAAAAAGATGTAAAGTGTATATCAAAAGCACAATGTGTGTGTAGGGTGAATAAAAGTGTAAAGTTTTTGTATGCCATTGAAGTTATCAACTTGAAATAGACTATAATATCTATAAGATGTTTCAAGTAAGTCTCATATTAATCACAAAACAAGAGCATATAGTAGATACACACAAGATAAAGAGAAGGGAATCATAATATGCCACTATAGGAAATTAACAATTCACAAAAGAAGACAGCAGGTCAGGAAAAAATGAACAAAGGAACTACAAAACAGCCAGAAGACAAGGAACAAGAGAGCAATAGTAAGTCCTCGCCTATCAATTACTTTAAGTGTAAATGGGTTAAATGTTCCAATCGAAAGGCATAGAGTGCCTGAATGGATAAAAATAAAACAAGACTCAACTATAAGAGACTCATTTCAGTTTCAAGGTGACATGTAAGCTCAAAGTGAAGGGACAGAAAAAGACATTCCATACAAGCGAAAAAGAGAGTAGGGGTAGGTATACTTAAATATCAGACAAAATAGACTTTAAGTCAAGAACTGTAACAAGAGACAATGAAGTTTATTATTGTAAATATACACGCACTCATCGTTGGAGCACCTAAATATATTAAGTAAATACTAAAGATCTGAAGGAAGTAATAGACAACAATACAACAACAGTAATGAACTTCAAAACCCCACTTTTAATAATGGATAGATAGATCATCCAGACAGAAAATCAATAAGGAAACGTTAGACTTGATTAAATAAGTCAGAGAAAGACAAATACTGTATGATCTCACTTAAATGTGAAATTTAAAAACATTAAATTCATAGAAATGGTGGCTACCTAGGGCCGAGGGGTGGGAGAAAGGGAACGATAGTGGTCAAAGGGTACAAACTTTCCGTTATACAAAGAATAAGTTCCAAGGATCTAATGCACAACATAGTGACTATAGTTAATACTGTATTGAATACTTGAAAGTTGCTATGAGAGTAGAACTTAATGTTTTTCCCCTTACGACAACAAAACGGTAACTGTGTGACCTGAAGGATGTAACCCACCTTATTGTGGTAAACATCTGACAATATATATGTGTATCAGATCATCCCATTGTATACTTTAAACTTACACAATGTTATATGTCGATTATATCTCAATAAAGCTGGAAACAACAACAATGCACATTTATTCTCTTACAGTTCTAGAGGATGGAAATTTGAAATATTTCAGCAGGCCAAAATTAAGGTGTCTACAAGGCCACATTCCCTCCTGAGCTTCTAGAGAAGAATATGTTTCCTTGTGTTTTCCAGCATCTAGAGCTGCATTCTTTGGTGGCATCTTTCTCCATCTTGAAAGCCAGCAGTGTAGCATCTTGCTTCAGTCATCACATTGCCTTCTTCCGTAGTAAAGTTTCCCTCTGCCTCCCTCTTATAAAGACACTTATGATCACATTTAGGATCCACCAATTTAATCCAGGATAATCTTCCCATCTCGAGATTTTTAATTTAATTACATCTGTAAAGTCATATAAGTTAATATTACCATATAAGTTAACATTCATAGGTTTAAGGGATTAGCACCTGGAATCTTTGGGGCCATTATGCAGCCTGCCACATTGGCTAAAGTAAATGCTTAGGAAACATTAGCTATTATTATTACTGTACTAAGCATTTCATTGTATTATCTAATTTAATCCTCACTAAAACCCTCTGAGGTAGAAACTATATTTATCTCTACCTTACAGAGAAGAGATTTGATAGCTTAAGCAGTAGTATATAATCAGATGGTAAATGGGATTCCAACTCAAGAGACCAATTCCAGAGCCCATGCTCTTAGCGCCTAGTACAGACTGGCTTTAGGGAGCACACCTGTTACTTCCCTTGTGGTAATAGTGAAGCTCCATTTTACTTTTCTATTTGACTCATTTGAGTTGATGTATGTTTTCTTGGGGAGGGGAGGTCCTTCCCCACAGATTGTCATCTCTTTCAGGACTGGGAGCATGTCATGCACTTCCCTTATGGTTTGGTGCTCCGCGCGTACTGAAAATGAATCAATGTTGTTGATTTAACTGTCGAAGCTAAAGACCATAAAGATAATTAAGTGCAAACAATATGGGTAAACAGAACAGAATCTACATCCAACTCTTAGAGGATGACATAGTGAGAAGGGTGAGTTGAGCAAGAGAAGTTTAGTTTCACCTTCTAAAGGTCAGTTGGTCTATTGGTCTGGGACATGTAGAGAGTAGAACCACTACTCTTGAGGAAAACATCTTATTTTGTTCCATGAAGAATAAATAGTGCTTTGTTAATGCAGCATGTTCCAGTCTTTCTGGCATGATGGGACTGTGGTTAAACCCAATATACCAAGTGGATGGGTAGGAGATGGACATCATTCAACAGGAGAAAGTTAAACCAGGAAATAAACTGTGAGGAGAGGTATCCACAAGGTTAAAGTGATAAGCTTTCTGGGTGATGGCGGGGAAAAGCTGTGCGAGGGAAAATAAAGGTGATGGAAGTATGTGATGGTGGTACTGCCTTCTTGGGAAATAATGAAACATGATAGAAGAGAAGAAAAGAAGAAAACAGAGGCTCAGAACTAGTCAAGAAGAAGGTGTTTGACTAATACAAGATTTTCTCTAAAACATGAAAGAACCAGAAGTGCTCATATAAAAATTAAACTGTCTCATAATGAACATATTTTTCTTCAGAAGGGGTAAGTACTGTATTTGATAAGACTGAGAAATCATCATCACAGCCTTGTCTTTGATGAATTGTGTAGCAGCCACCAGAGAAACCTGAATCACCAAAGCCTCATTTTCTTTCCTTATTGACACACAACCTAACTAGATTAGGGTGGTAGGAAAGGATGGGGATTACAATAAGTAACCAAGTATCCTCACTAGCATCTCTGAGGCACTAGGGAAGGTGAAAGGACCAAGGTCCTGGATTGAGGGCTTTTAGATTTCCACCCATCCAGCACTAAGGGAATAGAATGGATGTGCTGTTGGTGCATCTTGTGAGCAAACCTGTGTAGAAGTCACCCCATCCTAGAAGTTTGCCCAGGACGAAAGCAGGAGGTATGTGTGTTGGCGGTGGGGGAGAGATGGAGGGGTGGGTTGCTAGAAAAGCACAGGCTGATGATGCCCTGCTTTGGTTGGTCTGATTCTTCCATGTCTGTATCGGGATGTCTCCATTGTAAGGACTAGCTCCTCATGACCTTAGACCAGAGAATTGTCTTTCCAGGATGACTTTGGAGACCAAGTATCCTTTCTGCAAGCACATATTTTCTTCCTACGCTACTATGGAATTAATTAGGTTTATACCTAAGCTAATCTAGTCCTGTCCAATCCATATTTTCCTGAGATGACAATATATCCATGTCACTTTAATTTGATCTGGATGTTCCTGAGACTGATCTATTACACATTCACAAATAATCCCTTTGGCTGCATCATTTCTACTGGTGTCTGATCTCATCCCTTTTATTTGAGTCTTATTGATTTTATTCTAAATGTGAGGATACTTTGGGGTGTCAGCTCAGCATATTGACCATATAAATACTGTCTTATTAATTCCACAAATGAACATTCTGGAGTAGCTAGTGTCATTCTCATTTTAAAGCTGAAAAGTTGACAGTAAGGCTTGTCTGAACTTAATAGCTGGTAAATTGGTAAAGTAGTGGTTCCATCCCAGATCAGTCTGATTTCAAAGTTCAGCTTCTTCTTACATAATACTGACGTGACTATGAAAATTCAAGCTTCCGAACTGACATTTCAGTTGAGAATTTACTATTATATTTTCTGATGATGCCATCAGAAAATACAACAAGCTTTCAAACCTAACTGCATATCAACTCATGTTATTGAACTTTGAAAAACCACACATGTTTTAAATGTATTACTGTAATTAGATTTGCTAATATTTTGTTTAAAATTTCTGTATCTATATTGATGAGAGAGATTGGCTTGTAATTTTCTTTTCTTATAATGTCCTTGTCTGGTTTGGGTGTATTGGTTATGCTGATCTCATAAAACAAGTTAGGAAAAAAAATATATATATGTATATGTATGTATATATATATATAAATACATATATATGTGTATATATATATATATATACATACATATACATATATATATATATATTTTTTTTAGATGAGGCAACCCTTGGTTGACCTCACAGATTGCAAGGAACTTGTCAGCTTACAATCCTTTATTTTTTATTTTTTATGCCTACAGCACTTGATCTTCCTAGGTGGTCTCCCTAAATTTTTTTTACTGCCTTGAGTTTAGATGTTATCTGTACTATCTGTACCATTTGTACTTTACAGAGATTTTCTTTTTGATCTAATATAGAGTCAGTTTTTGTGAATTATTTATGGATATTTAAAAGAAAGTGTATTCTCTTTTTAGAATGCCAAGTTTTATCTAATTATTAATCATGCAATTTAGACCTTCTATGTCTTTAAGACACCTATTATAGCAATCTCCCCTTGTCCACAGTTTCACTTCCCACAGTTTCTTACCCCTGTCCTCCGGGGAGCTGAATGCTGAATCAATTACCAGTAGCCAGTGATTTAATCAGTCATGACTACGTAATGAAGCCTCCGTAAAACCCCAAAAGGACAGGGTTTGAAGAGCTTCCTGGTTGGTGAACAAGTGGAGGTACTAGGAGAGTGGCATGCTTAGAAAGGGCACGGAAGCGCCACATCCTTTCCTACATACTTGTGATGTGTCCCTTCGTCTGGGAATACTTACTTACTTTCTGGCCCAGTAACATCTACCAGGTTCATCTTGTACTTTTCCTGTCCCAGCTTTAGATTAAGTAATTTCTTCAAGGAAACCTAGTTCCTTTTCCTGGAGAATGGTATTTAGAAACCAAGATTTGAGTGCTAGATATTCTCTTTGCTATCAGGTATAGCAAAGAGAATATGTTCCTAAGCTCTTTCAGTAGACAGAGTATATGTGAATACATACAGATATTTATGCCTATATTTATTTGTATGTCTATCTATATTGAAAACCACAAGTTTACACTGATCTCTTCTTCAATTTTATGCAACACCATTCGGGCTTCATTCTGTTTTTTTCTCTTTCCATATTTGTATCTCCCTTTTCCAACAATGAGAAACCCCTATCCCCTCACTCTTCATATATTCACTTATTTTATCAATCCCCCTATATGTACCAATCTCCTATCTCTATTGTTGCCTTCTCATCTAAACAAATGTTGTCCCCAGCTTACCCAGGTGCCTACACCCCACACTGGCCCTTCCCTGTGGTTATCCTCTTCATCATACTCAGTCTCCTTCACCTTACACCCACCCATATGGATGCCTCCTCACCCTTCAAAGGCTTTGACACCCCCTATTACTACCACTGCCCTGTGAGGATGCACCTCTCATCCCACTCAGGTTCTCACACCTCAGTTGCCCCACCCCAACTCCCACATTGGCCCTCTCCTTTCCCTTAGTGTGGAATGCCTCCACACTGGATGCTCTCTACAATTTTATGGCAGACTGTTCAATCACAAATTTTACTTGCTCCTCGGCAATATATTTCTGGTGAATGTTCTTTGTCTGCATTTCTTTTCCTCTTCTTTTCTTTCTTTTCTTTTTTTTCTGTATCATGTTTGTACCGTTCCTGTTCTGGTCTTTTATTGATAACTAATTTCTAAATGAGGTAAATTATTCCTGAACCAGCTATTTGCAGACATAACACGAAGGGAAGAGGACAGAACTGAGTTGGAGGCTAACAGGAATCTCCCCCATAACCCAGGATGTCTATAAAGAGCTCTCTTAGCTCCTACTTCTCCCGGACATAAAGGTAGGCAGCTATCGGGCTGTTTATGACACAATCTACCTGCTCCTCTCCATTGCCTCCTGCAAGTAGGGCTTGTCAATGGGATTCTTATTCAATCCTATCTTCCTTGATTCTCAGAACCAAATCAATTCTGGAAGCTTCCACCACTCAACTTTTTCCCTAGGATATTTAGCCACAAGAATTTTCGCTACATTTCTTTTTGCATACTTACATATCCAAAAATGTGAAACACTAGAAGACCTATGTACACCCCTGGGTTGAGTCCTTTTGTTCGCCGTATCCCTGCCACACTACTGACTTTTAATGATGGTCTTCACCCCTCTAGGATTCCGTGTGTGGTTCCTTCAGCCTGGCACATACTCTCTCCCCCTTGTCTCACTGCTGTGACTACTCAAAACTTTCAAGTACAGTTTATACATCCCTTCCCTCGCTTTTAAGCTGGACAGGGTTCCCTTGTTACACAGTTTCATGGTATCCTTACCTTTTTTTTATAGCTCTTATCATAATTATATTTGTCATTAAATCACTTATTCAATGGCTTCCTCTCCCTGGAATAGGGATTGTATCTGTTTTGTTCATTGCATCCCCAACACCTTGTACCTGGCATGTCATAGATACTTATTATGTATTTGCTAAATGAATGGATGAATGATCCCAACCTAACATGTCTCCTCATACCTTTATACCAAAACTCTTTTCCATGATCACCAATGACCTCCTTGTTGCTAAATCCACTAGATACTTTTTGATTTCCATCAGTACTCAATAGTTGGCTGCCTTTTTTCTTAAAACACTGTCTTTTCATGTTATGCCTTCACTTATTCTCCTCATCTTTTGCAGGTTTCTCTTCCTTTTCCTGGTCCTTTTAATGTTGGATGCTCAGAGCTTAGATCTGAGGCGTCTCCTTTTTCATTCTACACTCTCTCTTTAGATCATTTCATTCTCTCTTGTTGCTTTAAATACAGTTTATATACCAATGATTTCCAAATTTAGTCTAGACTTTTCAAGCTTAGACTTTGCCAGATCCTTATATCAAACACACCCTTATATCACTTGGTCATTTTGCTTACCACATAGGCATCTAGAAGGTGGCATATCCAAAATTACTTGCCTGACCTTTCCTCCTAATCTACTTCTGTTCCCTCAGTGCTGCTCATATCAGATAATAGCATTTCATCCATTCAGCTAATCACATCAGAAATTGGGGAGTTAACATTTCCACTATCTTCTCCATTCCTATAAGCCAATCCAATCCCTTATCAAGTCCCTTGGTATTTATCTTGGGATTTATCTCTGAAATAAATCTTGAATCTATCCACTTTACTCCGTCTCCACTCTCACCACTCATCCATGTGCAAGTCACCATCCTCAGCTGGCACGTAGCAGTATCCTTTAACTGCTCCATTTGCTTTCATTCTTCTGAGCCATCAGAACTGCTACTGCTACCACCAGGTGCCTCTCTCCCCTGGATAGATTTAGACTGAAATTGCTGTTCTCTGACTCCCTTTTTCTAACCCTTCTTAACACTTTCTTGAGATTTGTTAATGGCATACATGTTATTTGTCCCTTAGAGGAGTCCATTAATCTCATCCGTTGCATATGGATTTTACTCTTTTAACTCTCACTGTTAACCTTATTTTCAAGATCTGCAAAAAATTTCATGGTTGTTTTGTTTGTTTGTTTGCTTTTGTTTATTTATTTCTTTTGTTGTAAATATCCAGGTTTGAGTAACCGAATAGTTAATGACTAAATGGAGAAATCTAGAAAACAAGATTTTACAACTGGAGTATAGCCTTCCTGGCTGGAAACCGGCCCCTCCCTTCGGGGCCTACTATCTTATCTCTTTACCTCCAAAGTTCCACAGGGCTTCAGCCTTCCCTAGTGTGGCCCATCTCTTTATGGAATGTATTTTCAATAAATCTTACTTTTTCTCAAAAAAAAAAAAAAAAAAGATTTTGCAACTGTTCTGACATTCGGAACACCAAGGCCTTGTGTCACACTGACTTTTCTTGTTAGTACAGACCTGAAGTAACCCAGTATCTGTGATAAGATGTTTCCTGGGCTAAAATCTCCCTTCTTCTAGATATGTGACCCCAGAGGGGTAGGCATCCTGTGAATTAATTTCTAAATTTTAAATAAGTTTTCACAGCAGAAATTTAGCAACAATTTATTGAAGTTGTAGTCAGTGGAGAGAGTCCCTCAAAGTGCTGTGCTGTTTGGGAATGTCAGGCAGGAACCCAGAGAAGCTTTGCCAAGCAGGCCACCAGCAAAGGCAAAGCCAGCATTTTATCCCTTATTCAGTAAAATGCCTAGAAAAATCTGTTCCTCACCACTGTGAATGCTGGTCTCTGTTAGGAGAGTATGTAGAAATGTCACAAGTTAAATATTATAATAACAACTTACTTTTTTATTAAAAAAAAAAATTCAGTTTCTTAAGAATCCTATTAACTCACCCTTTTAGTGAGGGGCCTGGAGGGAGGGGCCTGTATGAATTTAGGCCTGTCCAGAGGGCAGCTCTCTCACCTTAGAGTAAAACTTCACTGTTACTGAGGGGAGAGACACTTGAAGGAAAAATTTGGGCAGAGGTCCTGCTTCTATCATAAGCAGCAGAGCCGATTAAGGGAAAAAGAGGTTCACAGATTACATTTCACAACTTCTTTATACTAATGCTCCACTAATTCATTCATTCACTACTACTTTGCTGGATGCTGGGGACACAGGGCCAACATGGACGCTGCATCAGCGTAGCGCCTGCTCCTCAAAGTGTAGACAGTGCTCCACTGGCATCTTTTGCATTCCCAATGCTAATAATACAGACACTCAGGTCTCTCCTCAAACCTAGATTTACCCTATTAGCATCTCAGTGCTGTCCTGAGAATCAGCCCCACATTGCTAATCCCTATTCTTTTGCAGCTAAAGTTCGAGAACCCTGGTCTGGTGGTTGTTGCCTCTGCAAGCTGCTTTCAAGGCAGCGATGTTTGCTCGGCTGTGAGGCGGACAGAAACGCTGTGTGACAGATGAAGGAGGCGGACCTGCCTTGCCTACCCCTAGGGCTCGCGCCCGGGTGGGAGCGGGTCAGCCCCGCCCCGCCCCGCCCGGCTGGCAGGGAGGGGAAGCCCCGCCCCCGGGCGGGTGCGCGCCGCCTAGCCCAAGCTGGGCCTCCAGTCTTTAACTCTGCTCCTTCGGAGGGGAAGCCACCAGACCACCACACGTCTTGCAGACTGCAGCTTCTTCCCGGGAACGAAGCGTGACATGGCGGCGGCCAAGCCCGAGAACCTCTCCCTGGTGGTACACGGACCCGGGGACCTGCGCCTGGTAAAACGGGAAGAGGGGTTGGGGAGCCTAGTGCCACCCCACTGGCCGCGGTGCCCCCTGGGCAGTTCCAGCCCTGCTCCAGACCCCGCACCTCGCGGAGTCTGGCCACTCACATCCTAGATGATTACCATGTTGGGGGCAGGGGGCGAATGTCTTTTGTCGTTTGGTGCCAAGGTGCTAAGGGCAGGGTTCTTGTCGCATGCCTCCCGGAACCTAGTCTAAGGCCGGCACGTGGCTGGCGCCCAGGAAGGTTTCAAGCGGAATGGTCGAAGCGTTCTCCTTGCTTTTCCAGCCGCTGATTTGTAGTCCAGTCTCTGTCATGGCACTTTTCAGAAGAGATACCAGCGAGGCTGCTTGATTTAGGCCATGACCTGAACTTCTCTCCAAAGACAGTGCAGGGCAGAAAGAGGGGCCAGAGATTTAAAAGCTGTAAAACTCGTATTTAATTTCTCTTACTCGGGGCTGATAAAACCTCCCTTGCAGGATTATTATGATCAGGAGAGCACCCAGCACTTAATAGGTACTCAGAAAGTGCCCGCTCCTTCCTCCTTTCCTTCCGGCACATGCCACCATCACCAGGATTCCTGGCGTTCCCTGTGCTTGTGCCAGACTTCTGGATCTTAGGAGTCTCCATCTCTATAAAGCTTTCCTCCTTACCTCCCTTAGTCCACATCTGGTTCACTTTTCCAGCCTTTTTCCTTTCTGATCCTGCTCCCCTGCCCCTTTAAGAGCATTATGTATGTGTCTCCTTCACCCTAGACTTTGCCCCTCTCTGCTCCCTGGCTCCTGAGGCCAAGTTTAGTAAGCTGCAGTGTCAGTCCTGGGGTTGTGCCAGAGCTCCCTTAACAAAGTTCATGTCAGATGGTCCCGGGATGGCAGTGGGTGTGTGGGATGAGTGCCAGCTCTCTCTGCTGCTCCCTAGCACTTCCTTCTCTCTCGAAGAGAACATGCATCACCAGGATCTAGACTGCAGAGACTCCAATCCAGAGATGATCCAGATTAGCAGTTCTTGACTCATTGAGAATCTGTGGTCTCTCTCCACATGGAATGCAACAATTTCAAAGAGAGTGGACTTCCTTTAAGCCTCTCCATAGATTCTCTAGAGTCTGAACCCCAGACTAAAAAATCCTGTTTTTAGCCAACTCTCCATTTTCTCAGCTGAAGAAAGTTTTATTCCTAAGGTGTTAGGCTTGATTCGTTAACAGAGCCCAGACAAGAAATCAGAGGTTCTGACTCCCATTCCAGTGTTCTTGCTATCGGAGAGTGGGGATCCTCTCCCGGTGCGATATCCAGGTTCTTGATGTCTCGAACAAAGAATTGAGCAAGACCTGAAATACAGCAGAAAAAAGCTTTATTGGAAGGGAAAGTATACTTCCAGACATGGAAGGGGGCCTGAGCAAGAGAAGCATGGCTCAAAAGGTCTGGTAACAAAGCCTTTGGGGTTTTTAATTCCTATTTGCTGTGAGTGGTTACTTTTAGAGAGGTGGGCTTCCTTGATTGATAACTAAGATTGACAGGCCTTGGTGATTCATCATTTGCTTTCCACACATATTCGTTCCCAGAATTCAGTCTGTTATAATGATATTAATGAACTTCTGGGCATATGCATCATGTTATAATGATGGTATAATGAGGCTCAGGTGAGGTGAAGGTCTTTGGGGTCTTTAAGCAGGAGGGAGTGGCTGACTTAAACTGGTACCTAACCCTCTGCTTACTTGTTTCTTTGTGGAAGTTACTTTTAGCCTAAAAATGCCTTCTGGCTTGCTTAAGTGTGGGAGGATTAGGACAGACCCCTTCTAGGATAGGATGACCTCAGTATCTTTGCAGGGAGACCTGAAAGCCCCTAACTTTTCCTGCCTAACTCTTTTCTAAGAGTCATGAACCCCCTTATTATTAGTATGGATGTTGAGGGATGAGAGATCTCTTCTTTTGTGTCTTGATTCCTGCTGAGAAGGGTCATAGTCCCTGCCTATTGGGGTTTCATGTAGCTCTTTCCCTTTCTGCCTTAGTCAGGGCGGGGTCTTGGGTTTCCTGCTGAAGTGCCACCTCAGTCCCTAGACAAGGAAAAGAAGATACAAACTTGTTATTTAAATCATATCTATTAATTTCTATTATTGATTTGCCTATTCAGTGAGTAAAAGGAAACAGGCTTGGTTAATATATTTCTTAAAGGGCTTAAAAAAGACCTTTGTTCTAAAGTCTCCTTTCCTCTCAGATTCTAAGGACCCTGTTTGGCCTAACACCATTTCTGCTAACAAATGGACCAATGACGCTTATCAATAGCCAGAGGATCTGAGTCACCAGTTTGGGGGCAATTATCAGGATTCGAGAAAGAGGGTCTTTTTCTTAAAGAAAGGAGGGAGAAAACTTAACTAGGTTTACTAAAAAGATTAAGAATTCTGCAAGAGATGTCCCTTATTTCCTGTTAAAAGATCAAGGATTTTACAAGTGATGTCCTGGATCACTCTCCATCTTGTGACCTCAACCCAAGGTCCTGAATGAACGTGACACTATTAGTTTTTAATGGTACCAACACCAGATGGTATTATGAGAACGTGAAAGTGGTATAGCTCTACACAGCTTAGGGTGATTTCAAACTTAGACTTTTACCCCACAAACATTTACTTCATGGGAGAGTGCCTTCCATGTGCCAAGCACTGAGCTAGCAGTTGAGGCCCCAAAGAGGAGAGGAGGATAGCCCATAACCCCAAACTGCTCTAGGGAGTCAGATAAACAAAACAGTATGAAGCTTTAGTGGAGGCCACAGAGTAAAGTCCTCACAGGAAGGGGCCTTTGGCCCAGGGAGAGTCACAAGAGTTGGTTTTGGAAGGCTTCGACTTACGAAATAGCCAAACCTGTAGAGAATTTTCATGTTTATTTGATCCAAACTGACGACATGTACTGGGGAGCAAGATCTAAAATGCTCCGAACAATAACAGTTTTATGGATTCTTTTATACATCTGAAATTGAAAAGGAAACTTACAGAAGATTACATAAAGGTGGAAACGAGCAAGGTGGGGATCTGATTATAGGATAGTTAACAAGATTATGTGCTTTTGAGGGTGGTCTTTAGAAGGAGGATTCTGAAAGGCATTTCAAGGGTGTGTTAACCTAGATGCATGGAAACAATGGACAGGGCTTGCTTAATGCAAAGATAACCTTTTGCTAAAGAAATTATATGTTTGGGAAGTGCTACTCACCAGGACCTGCCCAGTTAGAAATTTATAATCACATTGCCCTGTGAGTTACTTTCCATAGAGTTCTCTTTTCATTCACAGTTCCTTCTTTTGGTCGTAAATCAATCCAAAGGATGCATTGATGACAAACCTTTTGGTCCAATAGTGTGGTCTCACAGTGCTAGGAAGGCTCATTCCTAGGAAGTCTCGATATCGATGTCATCTTGTTGACCTTTGGGGATGGGGCAATACAGTAACTATGGGATGCGAGTTCAGGCTGAGTGTTCCAAAAAGGAAGGGCAGGTAAATGAAAGGCAGTCAGGTCTTCATTTCGAAAAAACACTCCAGATCATTTTTATCCTTTGGACTATCATGATCCGAGTTTTGCCTTCTCATTTTTCTGTATTTGGCATCTTGTATAGCATTTACATAATACATGAAAAGAGTATTAAGTTATCTTATACATGTTCAGTAGTTATAAACAGTTGGACTATATATAGAAAAACCTAAAGAATGAGTAACTATTTTTATGACTAATATCTTTAGCAAACAGGTAAAGACATTCAAACAAAATGGATTCTGAGTTCAATATCAGTACATAGGTATACAGGCCTTGCCGATGTCTTAGTTTAGCTCTCTACCTCTGATGTCCACAGCTTCTCATCCTTGGAGTCTTTGATGTCCATCGTAGGTGGAGGTGAGTGTCAGGTAGATGTCCATTTGTGGTTAGGCATCTGATAAGGTTTCTTCCAACGAGGTTGGAGAATGTCTTTTATTTGATATTCTTTCCAAAAAACAATATCTGAAGTTTGTGTCCTGGAAGTCTGCTGTGAAAGGAAGCAGTTACGAAGTTGGCATTTTCTTGAATTGACTTTATCAAATCTTGGCAATGGTGTAAGATGTCTTTCAATAGTGTCAGTTCATAAGTTCCTTTATCTAATTTATATCTAATTTAAGTCCCTCTTAAATGCACTAATGATGCATGAAAGAATGCAAAAACTGAAAAATGAGAAGCCAGGGAGCAGGGAAGAACCAAGAGGCCATTTGGAGTTTCCCATGGCCTCAACTATTTTTTTTTTAATTTAACCTCTAGAAATATATTTCATAGATATGTCAGTTATTAACATGTACTTATTTTTGTAAAACCCAGATGAAATAAAGACAAGTCTATTTTACTTAAAGCAACAAACTTTAGCTTTTATTTACTGAGGATTAATCTTAGATCATGTGAACTTAAAAAACAAGTTAGTTTCCATATTCTGAGAATTTTAGAATACCCAATCCTTACAAGCCTTTGCCTTTAAATTAATTTTAACGATATTACAACATACATATATAAACTGATACAGACATAGAGAACAGTTGGATCCAAATTTTGTTTTGGAGGCATTTACAATTTACATTTGTCCAAGTTACAAATTATCTTCCCTCTTTGAAAATAAGGACTGTCATTTTTAATACCTCAGAATTAGGTTGACACCTAAACAACATCATAGGTTCATCCATTTATCTAGATTCTATCTTTTTTTTTTTGTAAATCCTTTTATATAGTTTCATTTTGGCTTAGGGGAGAAGTCTTTAAGTTCTGAGAGAGTAATAGCTTTGTTTCTCCATTTCATTCAGCCTAATTTTGTAGCCAGCTTTTTCTAATTGTGCACGCAAAAAGATTAATTTGCTAGTATCAAAAGATCCTCATTTAGGCCACTTTAGTATTAATGCGAGACTGTCCTGGGGCTTGCCAGCCCTGGAGGCACAATTTCTCATGTTACTTTTGAGATCTGTAGAGTTTGAACAAACTTCTAGGGGAAAACCAGTCTTTACATGCACATCTCCTGGTGAGCCAAATGTAGTGAATATCCCCTGTGGGACTGCTTTATGTCCTAGAGGCACTCTTTCCTTGGGCAACCCTACAAAGATTCTTAGTCACTTAAGAATACCCGAGTAAGGGCCAGTGAGAGCTTACTGGACACCTCCATAACTGATGCTTTTCAAGGCATGGGCCCCTCTCTCAAGGTGAATCCATTCCAGGGCACCCTGCCCTTCTCTCCAGGGTTCTCACCAGCTTCTCCGGGTGGTGAAGCTGGAGAGGCGGACAGGACCTGCCTCTCCATCTTCTCAAGGCCCACTTTAAAGTCATGTACCTAGTTAGTAGCAGAAATAGAATTACAACCCCAGGTTCTGCTTTGCCTTAACTCCTAAACTTATGCTCTATGCACAGCCAAACTACCTCTGTTAACGGTGGCTATCTAGAACAAAGCCTTGAAGATTGGAGGGCAGGGAAGCTCACCTTGAAATTGATCTTATCAGCTTTACCTTAGAATCCACTCTGATCTAGAGAGGGGTTGGGATGGGTGTATTCTAATGGCTCTAGAAAATGGTATGGGCTAGAGAATGTAGTCTGTGGCTGTGAGGTTGTTACCCTAACTGGGAAGGATTCAGGGAGGATACAGGAGGACCTCAGGTCTGTTGAGAGTGGGAAGTAGTGGGGTCATTCACTACATAAAGAATAGATTAAAATGACAGATCAGGTTTGAGTTTAAGATGTTTCTGGGACAGGACATCAATGTGTCTTTCAGAAATTACGTTGGTTTTAAGGGTCTGGAGTGCAGGGATGATTTTTGGGCTATAGATGTAAATTCAGTAGCCATTTCTCTATTGGGCAATGCTGCACCCCCTCCCCAGGGGGCATTTGGGAATGTGTAAGGGCAGGTTGGTTGTCACATTGACTGAGGGGCAGACTTCATTTAGTTCACAGCAATGTCCTGCACAACAAAGTATTGTCCTGCCCAAAGTAGTGCCCTAGTGGTAAATTGTGGATGGATGAGCTTGCCGAGGCTGAACAGGAAATCTAAGAGTAAGAAGACAAGAAGTGGAGGATATTATCCTAGAGAGAGTCTCACCACTACAGGGGAAGAAGCAGAAAGCTCTTGGCTGAGGAGAGTGACCAGGGAGGCCAGTGTTGCCTCAGACACCTGCAACCCAACACACACTCTCTTGGGCCCTTGCCATTCCCTCCTAAGCACAGTTGTATCCCAGCACCTCCAAGGGAACCCCATCCAGTGGGATATCTCTGCCCTTCTATCCCCTTCCTTAAGGCAGATAGACTAAGTGGTTTGGGGTTGAGGTCTGTTACTAGTCGTCCTCTCCCAGCGCATTGTCCAGGTTCTTGATGTCTCGAACAAAGAATTGACAACAAAATACAGCAGAAAAGAAAAGCTTTATTAGAGCGGAAAGTACACTTCCAGATGTGGAAGGGGGCCTGAGCAAGAGAAGCATGGCTCAAAAGGTCTGGTAACAAAGCCTTTGAGGTTTTTCATTCCTCTTTGCTGTGGGTGATTACTTTTCTTAGAGGGGTGGGCTTCCTTGATTGACAGCTAAGATTGACAGGACTCAGTGATTCATCATTTGCTTTCCACACATATTCGTTCCCAGAATTCAGTCTGTTATAATAATGATATTAATGAACTTCTGGGCATATGCGTCATATTATAATGATGGTACAATGAGGCTCAGGTGAGGTGAAGGTCTTTGGGGTCTTTGAGCAGGAGAGAGTGATTGACTTAAAGGGTTAAAAAAAAGACCTTCGGCCTAAAGTTCCCTCCCCTCTCAGACTCTAAGGGCCCTGTCTGGCCTAACACCATTTCTGCTAACAATGGGCTGATGACCCTTATCAATAGCCAGAGGATCTGAGTCATCAGTTTTGGGGCAATTATCGGGATTTGAGGGTGAGGGCCTTTTTCCTAAAGAAAAGAAGGAAGAAAACTTAACTAGGTTTACTAAAAGGATTAAGAATTCTGCAAGAGATGTCCCATATCATTTCCTGTTAAAAGATTAAGAATTTTACAAGTGATATCCCGAATCAGTAGTAAATCAGAGTAATAGGGAAGAACAGCCCTGCCTGGGGAAGCTTTGACGGGGGAACACTGGTTCTTTCTGTGGTAGAACCAAAATGAAACCCAAGATTTCCTGGGCACAGCAGGCTATGGCCATTTGAGCTGACCAAGGACAGGGTCCACTGTCAAAAATGGTTCATGCCTCAGGAACTCTTGTGAAGGTTGTTGTCTGAGGAAAGGCCCAGTCCTAAAATCTGAAGCAGGATTCTGAAGGGTTCTGAAGCACGAAGTGAGGGCTTCTACCCTTTCCAGTGCTGCCATCCTGCTTCAGGTGAGGCCAGGGACCAGCCAGCATCCAGGGCAATGGTTCTGAGGGAAAATGTGACCTGGGGCACTTGAAACTCATTCCCCATTTGCCAGGAAGGAAACCTGACACCCATTTTACAGAATAGAAAGAACATGAATTTTATAAATCTGGTTACCAGAGGACCTGAGAATAAAATATTTGAACCTCAACCAAAGGAGGGAGATTTGGAGTAGAGAGGACTCACCACTGGCATCCTGGAGCTGTAAGGGAGGTGACAGAGCACAAAGGCTTAAGCTGGTACCTTGCTTGAATCCAACAGCTTCACTAGAATGGAAGTGAAAGGTAGGAGAAATCTTTAGATCCCACTCCTGATACCATAAATGTCAACCAAGCTTAAATAAATCAAGAGGCTTTGTTAGAATTAAATGACAAGGTTTTATTCAAGGGTCTTAGGATTTGAAAATTGTGAAATACTACTAGGTAACCCAGACTGATCGAAAGAAAAAAAGTTTAGAATTATAGTAAAAAGTACATTTTGAGAAGATAAGTCTTGCATTCTTAGCTTATGGGTAATGGATGTCAGGTAGTCTGGACTCGTGAACATTCTTTCCTAAGTTCTTCAGGGTTATCTATAGGATTGATATACATGCACACACACACACACACACACATATGTATATATATATGATTGATATACATATGTGTGCATGTATGTGTATATATACATATATAAAATCTCCAAACATTGATGCACAACTGAAAAGTTCAAAAGCTTAATTCCTTAATTTATTGTAATATAAAATTTCTCACATTTCATTATTTTTTAATTTTTTTAAGAGAGGCAACTCTTGATTGACCTCATAGATTGCAAGGATCTTGTCAGCTTACAATCCCTTTTTTTATTTTTTATGCCTATAGCACCTGGTCTTTCTAGGCAGTCTCTCGTCGAAGTACTAACCAGGCCCGACCCTGCTTAGCTTCCAAGATAAGACGGAATTGGCCTTGTTCAGGGTAACATGGCCATAGACTAAAATTTCTCATGTTTCAGCCCATTCTATTTTAAATAATTTTATTAGCTTGGCTATGGTAATTGTTTCTTCACTCCTTCCTCACATGGGATGGTGCATGTAAAAGGCCTGGTACAGCTGATGGCTTGTGTTAAGCAGGAGGCTATGGCCCATGAGAGTCTGACATTTAAACCATTTCAGCATTAGAAGAGATGGATCAAGACCAAGACCTTCAAAAATATAGAGAATTCTTTCCTGTGTTCTGTGGATAATTCTTAATCATATTATTATAATGTGGGCCCAGATAGTAATCTTGTATTCAACTGTTTTTACCAGTTTAATTACTTTATGTCTCTTTAGTCAATCTTGAGAAATTCAGAAGTTGCTTTTAATTGGAAAATGAATTCTTTCCCTGAACTACTAGTTCACGAAGTTGAGATATAAAACAGTCAAATTAATTTTTCTCCACAGAAGCGATTTTTAGGGGTAGAGAGATGGCTTTCTTTTTTTCCCCAACATTCTAAGATTCACATGAATAGTAAGGGAAATGAACGGAATTAACATGTTGAGTGCCTACCACATTCCACGCATGTACTGGATACTTTGATACAGTGCTTCACAAACTATCTGAGATGAAAAACCAATTGTATTTTTATTCCCAATTGTCTGTAGACCAATATATTTGTATTGCTGCATTTGGATTATATAGCAATGTCAATGCCGTAAGCATTTTTAAATGCTCTTGTTAAGTTTATTTACGTATTGCATCAGTAATAGTCCATTGACCATACTGAGTACACTTTATCTCCCTTATTCCCTATAGCCAGCTCTACCAGATTTCAGGCACAAGCATCTGGATGGGGAGAACAAGAATAAGAGTCCCTAAGACCATGAAGGGGGTGTAGTCTGATTTTTGTTTTGTGATTAGCTGTATGAGGAGAAAACAAGTTCAAGGGAAAGTAATTTTGGAATAATGGGTTAATGTTTAATTATAAAGATCAGAGAAAGTAATGTGTCAGGATCCAGTTTAAATATTAAGCAGAGTTCCATAAAGATATTTCTTGTGTTTTTGCCCTTTGAGGCAATATATTATACCCTAGGTCAAAGAATTGCTTTGAACCTGTAATATTTTTTAAAGTAATATAATTCTATATCTGTAATGCAACAACTCAAAATGTCCCCTTCCTTGCAGATATACTTTATTAAGAGTTTTAGGTGAGGAGTGGGGGGATTGTAGAAAGAGAGAGCCTTGAACACCTGCAACCCAAGTGGTCTTGAGCATTATATATCCTTGGTAGTTTTACCCAGCTGGCAGAGCCAGCAGCTTTTATGTGATCAAATTTAAAGGGCCCTTCTAGACTTTAAGGAGAAGCATTTACTGAGTGAAGAAATACAGGTACTTAATCTTTAATATTTGAGCTAGATGTACCAGTCAGAGGCAGTGGAGACTGAAAATGGAATCTAGAACTCAGAAAAAGAGAAAATTGGGTGGTAGTAAATAGTCCAAAAAAATACCTTCTTTCCCTTTATCTTATGTTCCAGCATTAAAATAAAACCCAAACCAGATAAACAGGAAATTAAATCCAGCAAATACTGCCATTTCTGCCAATCGCTAATGGAAAAGCAGTGCCTTTGTCTGCAAAAGACCAAGAACTATCGTTTACTGCTCTTTCTGCTTTTAGATGAAAGCTAATATTTTCATCTAAAAGCAGAAAGAGCAGTAAACAATATTAGAAATGGATTTTAACATTTTATGTAATAAGTCCTAGTACTACTAAGAAATATGGTAAAGTAGCCTTATTCTGAGAGGAAAAACTAGAATTATGGGTGTGAGGAAAGTTTCTCTTTTAAAATTGCATGACAGAAATTGAGAAGTATATACTGACATATACAGTATTGGTATCCACTTGATAAATCTTTTAGTGTAGCTATTAAAGCTCATGGTTTTCCCCCAAACCAAGTTTAAACTAAAAACATTAGTAACTGGAGAAAATATATTCAGATTTTACGAAGTGATATTCAGTTAAATAATTTTTAAATTTAAAAATTGCGAACGTTCGGTTTCATAGACTTGAACACAATGAGTGCTTATTCAGTATTACTAACAGACTAAAGCATCAGGCAAACTTTAGAGACTTCATATTTTTGCTTAAAATAGAAAGACCATCTAATAGGTTCATATATGGTTATATTTATGCGTTTTGAATTAGAAGGAATTTTTTGAAAGTTTTTTTTATCATGGCTGAGAATTAAATAACCCTTTAACCATCCTGTACAGATTGAATTCCAGGTGCCAGGGAAGCTCAAAGGAGATGCAGGGTTTACCTTCCCAGCCTGTTGAGGACAGAGAAGTCTTCTTGCTTTGTTCTGTGTTCATGATTCATGTTTATGAGTCTCTATTCCTGACCCATGCCTGAGCACCAGTTCCAGGAATATAACGGCCTATTGGACAGCCCCACCTGAATGTCCCTAGACTCCTCAATCCCAACACATTCAAACCTAAATATCCCTGAGTTCCCACAGGAATTAGCAAGTCATCCCAGATGGCTCCCTTTTTCTCACTTCCTGTCTCATGTAGGATCTTGAAGAAGGAGATGGATTGGCCAGAGGAGAAATGGCCCCCTAGGAGGTGCGGGAGTGAATGCAGAATAGGTTTGAGAAGGTTTGCAGGGCAGCAGGATTGGAGCCCTGAGATCCTGGGCTGGAGACTGGCTGAGTGGACTTTGAGAGAGTGTTTGACCCTTTTATTACTCTGTGTTTGCCAGGAACAACACCAAGAATAAAGTGTCTTATGACCAAACAGTTAACTGGGAAACCTTTGGATTTTCCTCCCACCCTCAAGCACTCAGGGGAGGTGGAAAGTTGAAGAGGGAGGGAAGCAAAGATAAGGTCTCCTGCTGTGCTGTCCTTAAGTGCAGGCCAGTCAGCCAACTGATTGACAGGAGACCTGGCAGGCAGGGACCCGAGGCAAAAGTGGGATTTGAGGACCTGAGGCATGGATGGCCACTTTCTCCAAGCCCTGCCTGCTGTCACTCACTCTTAGGCAGAGGATGTGGCTTTACACTCCTATCCACAGCTGATAGAATCAAGCATAAAATATTACTAGAATTCTACTTCTTTTCTTCCACATTCCAGCCTTTAAAGGAGCAGTCAAGTTCTCCTAATATTGACATGAAAAAAAGGGAAATACATCTTTTCTCCAAAACGATTTTAAAACTTTACCCTTTCAAAAGGAAAAAGACAACATTGCCCAGAGCTGGTTCAATCGTACTGTGAGCTAATTATTGGAAAACTTTGATTTTATTTCTTTTGTAATAAGAGCTAACTTATTTACTGAGTCGGGATCTCTCTTTTATGATTATCTTCGTTAAACAAAGAGGAAATTGAGGGCAGGAGGGTTATGTAATCATCCCAAGATCACACAGCATGTGGACAGGCAGTTCCAGGGGTTGAGTTCTTTACCACTGCACCATTAAGGATGGCTGGAGGAGGGGAAAGGCATCTTTCGATTTCTTATATTGAGGCCAGTTCTATGGTCCATGCAAGATGTATTGAGGGCATTAACTCAGATGTGCAGGTGGAAGTAGAGGAAAGGAGACCATTAGGATATGTTTAGGAAATAATTATTTAGGCTAATTTGAGAAAATATGTTTGGGAAAGGCAAGATGACATTTAGGATGCTAGAGACATCTGAGATCATCCCATGTTCCTGCAGTTTTTCCTGAAGTATTTCCATGATTTGTTCAGAATTGGGAGGGAGGGAACCTCATGAGAATAGGAAGGAGAATATATATGTGAAGGATTTCTGACTTGAATTGAAAAATACTGAGAAATTGACATAACTACAATAAAGAACAGTTGCTCAACTCTTTATCCTCTTGTTATTATCACTCACAGATAAGAAATCCTGTTCAGGAAACCTTAAAAATGCCTGATTGGGTCATCAGGATAAAAGCAAACATTCCAGATCTCAGAGGAACTAATAAACTTTGATAAATGAGAAATAATAAATAAATATCACCACTGAAACCTGAGACAGAAAAGAAGATTAAGTAAATGAGAGAATTGTAGCCAATGTCACACAAAAGAACCACAAATGAAAAACAAGATTTTTCTTAGGAGCCATGCTGTGATAATTTTCTAAAACATTGTGAGAGCTCCACGGCTGTGCTTAGAATAATATTTATAATCTTAAGGGCTGATCTTAACATGGTCTTGTGCTCAGGTGGCATGTCTCTTGCAGAGGGGAGTCAGGAGCCAGGCTGAGTTTTAAGGGCGACTGGAGTCAGCAAGAAAAATAGAAAAGGAAAATTGGTTTGTGGGGAGAGGTATTTAATTTCTTCATAATAATGTGTTCTTTTACTAATGAAAAACCAGGCTATTGGCACAGCACCCTCTAGTGTCTGGGAAAGTCACTGCTTTGTCTCTCTGGGAAAGTCAAAGCTGGTCCCCTCTGTTAACTCCAGCAAATATGTACACTAGTAATCTCTAGTGACCCAGGGCCTACTTGGTGTGCCCAACAGTTGCTTTTTGCTGGAATCTTACCTTCTCTCCATCACCAAAGGGGTTGTTCAGGGTTGGCCTAGTTGGAGGCACACAATGGAGAATATACTGTGGAATTCTCTCTCAGTGCCTGGGAAGTTGCCTACTAGGACCTTTAGTGGGGAAGGTGGGGTGCTGTTCTGTGTTTGAAATAAAGGCCTGTTTTAACCTAACATTTAAAATTTCACCCAGTACAACAGAAGCATACCTGTACAGTAGTCCCTGATGTGTATAATGTCAGATGTGGGACCAACAACTTTTTTGAGGAAGATTTTGGTGACAGTCAGCTATCCTGTGTTGCCTATGATCACTCTGGAGACCAGAAGTTCAAATTAGCATTGAGCTATTTCCAACAGAAAGATCTGGTAATCTGAGATGAGTGAGAACCTCAGACCTTCATGCAAGCACTATTATGGGGAGTGGTTATTTAACCAGTACAAACCCACTGGGTTTGGGGCATATAGGAGAGTACTGTACTTGGTGTCAGAGAGACTGAAGGCATGGTCTTTGGCATTAAGGTTATTAGTTAGTAAAATCGCCCCAGTGTGGTTTATTGCTACCTGTAAAAATACCTTGGGGAGGCTTTCAGGAGGAGGCAATCTTTGAATAGTGCCTCCCAGAGTGCTCTGCATGAGGCCCAGCTCAGACATTCTCATCACCTGATTGGCTGCTTCTTGCATCACCTCTGAAAGAGAAATGGAATATTCCACTTTGGGGATGCAGTGGGATGTAGGGAGGCAAACTTGGGAGCAGACACATCTGGGTTTAGCCTTGGTTTATCCACTCTCTGTTGGTATGAACTTGGCCAAGTCAATGAACTTTCTAGCCTCAGGTTTAACATCTGCAAACTGGGCTCTGTGGTGACAACCATGTACCATGCACACTGTCTGGCAAATAGTAGGTGCTGTGAACATTTTGCATCTTTCTTCCTCTTCTTGGCTGCCTTTAAAGAATTAATAAAATGAACACTTGGATTTGGCTACTCACCGTCCTTCCTTATCTCTTCACTAGGAATTTCCTAGCCAGTTAGCATCAGGAAAAAAAGCTTGGTAAATAAGTAATAATAATAATAATAATAATAATAATAATAATAATAATAGCAGCTGTGGACACCAGAATAGCGCAGATTGCTTTCTGAACCTGTGACAGTGGCCAAAATGCGGGTTCTGTGTGTTCCCAAGGTTACTTCTAAAACTCCACATGGGAGGTTTTGGAAGAGAGAATCAAGTGTTGGTCTGTGCTCTGCAGAAGGCAAAGAGCAGCATTACACACACTTTCTCTAACCTGTCTGGAGGAAAAAACCCGTGCAGCTGCTGGAAACACCCTCATCCTTTCCTTCTGAGTTTGCTAGAGCAAACAAATCTGTATCTAACAATGTGTCCTTTCAGGAGAGAGGAAGATCTGATAGGGAAGGCAGATCTAGGGAAGCAGCCCAAACATCCTTTCTATTTTGGGGTGCTTGTAGCTTACTCTTTTCTTAGTCCTGGGCAAAGTGCACTGCTAGGTGGGGTGAGGACAGCAATTAGAGTCAGCACTATACAGTATAGCCCCTCAGGCATCCATGTAACAGCAGTATGGCCTGAGCCTGTGTTAATTCTAAGAAGAAATATTTGAATGAATTCCACTTTAAAATTTTTTTTAAATGTTCATAAGGTAAATTTATTATGCATACTAAATGATTTTTTTTCTGTTTTGCTCTCTTTAGGAGAACTATCCTATCCCTGAACCAGGCCCAAACGGTAGGTCCTTGGATTATTCAGTTTACATTTTCTTATTTCCTCTTGTTTCTCCTGGAGACACATGTACATTGCCCCCTTACACCTTCTTCTGCTACAGTATATCACTTTTGCCTCGTTAAAAACTGCTTTTGTTAGGCTTTCCACTTAGTCTACTGTGCACAGCATGATGAGATAGACTCCACTTGGCTGCTACATGCAATAAAAGAAACAGTGATAGAATGAGAATAGTTATTATATCAGACTGCTGGCTTGTCCCAAAGTTTTCGGCATAAAATGTCTTCAATTTATGGACCAGAGGCAGAATTGTTCCTCTTTTGACCTTGCAACAGAGTTAGGTTACTCTATCTACTATAAGCCACTGTTTAGTAGCCAAATCATGTCCTAACCCTAACCCAAACCTTGAAAAGAAGTGAGTCTGCAGACCTTAATCTCTTAGTTAGAAAAGAAAGTGTCATGCCAGGAAGACCAGGACCTTCTGTCTGCTGGGAATGGGAGGGGCTGCATGGAACCCTGCCCCACTGCTCTAATCAACCAGGTGCAGAAAGTAGGTGAGCACACTGGGGCAGGGTTCCCGCCACCTTTGCTGCACTCCTGGTCTCTCACTGGGCGAGCCTGAGTCTGAGCTAGCACGTTTCCTGGCTGTACCTGGAGAGATAATGCCACCCTATTGGCTAAGGCAGATCTCTGTTGACAGTTTTCCAGTCTCTCCCATCCCTAGAGTCCCACTTCTTGATCTTCAGGACCCTGAAGTGAGGCTGAGAGCAAGGGGCAGAGTGTCTAGATAGCTCATCCTATACCCAGCTGCTCAGATCCCCTTTCTTTCTGTCCTTGATGGGTTGGGGATATGCTTTCCTACCTTACCCTACAACTGTGACTTCCGTGTGAACATCAGATTGAAGGCAGCTTTCCTATGGCCTCCAGAGCTTTGTAACTCAAAGGTTAGCTGGGTTATTTATTTGTAGTGATAAGAATACAGATAAGAGATGTTCCTGTCAGTATTTAGCAAGTAATGTATATTTAGGGCTTACACATTTTCACCAAGATATCATTCGGAGAAGTAAAGGAGGCAGCTCACTGTGTCCTGAAAAGTCGATGTGGATCCCAGAGACGGCCAAACAAGGGCTAGCTTGGACTCAAAGGATCTTGATACTGCTTCTGTCTCTGAAGCAGCATTCTGCTCACATTTTCTTGTCTCTTGCTGTCCTTGAATTAGAAGGGAAAACAGTGGTAAACTTCAAAGAGAGTTTTAGCGAGTCAAATTTAACCTCTAATTACAAATTGGTAAATTCAAGAGAGGAAACCCTGAGATATTTTTTCTAACTCAAATAACTTTCCCTGCCTTTGATCTCAGAACTCATCCTGCCATTTCTTACTCTGTTCACCAAAACCAAGGATGGAGAAAGTTCTACAGAGCCACACCTGGCAGATCGCCCATGGTTTGTGGCAATTGTTTGTGTAAGATACCTGAATGCATAGCAGAGCTTTGGGCCTCTTTGTCTTTCTAAGGCAGAGCTTTTTCTCAGGGAGATACTTGTAACGTGTTCATCTCAGTCAGACTAGGCTAGTAATCTTTTAAGACTTACTTTAGCAAAGAGCCTCACTAGGATCATTTTTTAAACTTGGAAAACTGACAACAACAATACCACCAAATATCACTATATTCAGACCTGTGAATGGGGAAATGCTGGTTGAAATCTTTTGGTGGTTTAAATTAATGCTGCACTTTGTAACAAAACAACAGGCATGACAATGCAGCCCGATAGCTCACAAAGTGTTGCCAAGCCTGGATTCTGCCAGTCTCCCCTACATGAGTAGACAACAGTGTGGCACATCACATTGTCTGGAAAGTTTTCTTCTAGAGAAGTTCTCTCACGGGTTTAATATATTTCTTCCTACTAATATCTTGTTTATGCAGTGTATTCAAGTTCTCCGGAGAAACAGAACTGAGAGAAAGATTTATTATAGATTTATTTATATATAGATTTATCATACATGTATATGTAGAGAGGGCAGGAGAGAGATTTTAAGGAATTGGCTCACGGGATTGTAGGGATTGACGAGTCTGAAATTTAGAGGGCTGAACAGCAGTTTGGAAATTCAGATAAAAATCGATGTTGCAGTCTTGAGAATTCCTTCTTTAAGGAAATCTAAGTCTTGTCTTTTAAGGACTTCGACAGATGGGATGAGACTTTGTTATAAAGGGTAATCTGCTTTACTCAAAGTCTTATTATTTAAATGTCTTTTTTAATTGAGGCACAGTTGACATGCCATGTTATGTTTCAAGTACACAGCATAATGATTTGATATTTGCATTGTGAAATGATCACCACAATAAGCCTAGTTAATATCTGTCCCCTTACGTAATTATAAAACTTTTTCTTGTGATGAGAACTTTAAAGATCTCTAAGCAGATTGTCAAATATACAATACAGTTTTATTTACTATAGTTTACATGCTGTTCATTACATCCTCATGATTTATTTGTTTTATAACTGGAAGTTTGTACCTTTTGACCCTCTTAACCCATTTCATCCAGCACCACCCCCAGACTCAGGCAACTACCAATCTGTTCTCCCTACCTGTGAGGTTGGTTTTTTCTTTTTGTTGTTCTTATTTAATTTTTTTGGACTCTACATATTAGTGAGGTCATATGGCATTTGTCTTTATCTGACTTATTTCACTTAGCATAATGTCCTCAAGGTCCATCCATGTTGTTGCAAATGGCAAGATTTCCTTTTTTATGGCTGAATAATATTCTGTTGTACATATACCACATTTTCTTTATCCATTTATCCATTCATGGACACTCAGGCTTCCATATCTTGTCTATTGTAAATAATGCTGTAGTGAACATTTGAAAAATCTTCACAGCAACATCTAGCATTTGACCAAATAACTGGGCACCTGAGCCTAGCCAAGCTGACACACAGAATTCACCCTCACGTGCAGTTATATTGCTCTGTGGAAGCTTTCTTGCCTTGCAAGACTTAATCAGTGTGGCTGTATAGCTTGTTTTCTTCTATGGTCTAAATTTTTTAACTGGCCTTTGAAACCAAGCCCTCTCCTTCATCCAGAAGAGAATCACCAGGGTGTCTCAGGGTGCTAGAGACACATCGTTCCCTCCCTCACTTGTTTTCTCCTTCTCCTTTCTCTTATCAGAGGTGCTGCTGAAGATGCATTCCGTTGGAATCTGCGGCTCAGATGTCCACTACTGGCAGCATGGTCGAATTGGGGATTTTGTTGTGAAAAAGCCAATGGTGCTGGGCCATGAAGCTTCAGGAACAGTCATAAAAGTGGGATCGTTGGTAAAGCACTTAAAACCAGGTCAGCAAAGCCCTTCGGCTAATGGATCTATTTATTCATTCGACATCAATGTTTGTGCAAGCTCTCTGTTAAACACTGGGGACGCAGTAGTCAGTGCGACAGTCTGAGCTCCTACACACATTGATCTTACATTCTGCAGGGGGAGCCAGAGCTGGAACTCACAGATAGTTACTTAATTACAATTGTGTTGAGGGTAGCAGGGAAGAATACAGGGTGTGTTTGGTGTCTTCTCCCCAGACCCCTGACTAGTCTGAAGAAGGGACAATGAAGTCAATACCAGCAGGCAAGTAAGAAATAAACCAGGTAAAGGGGTGGGGAAAACGTTCCAGGCACAGTAGCCACATTCTGAGAACCAGGACCTTTGAAACAGTCTTTGATTTTATTAGATTGCTAGGAAACCAATATTCTAGATTTGCTTAATTCATTCTCCTGGAGGGAGGAATTCTTAGCTATGACAGATCATGATGTTCCCCAACGTGGTGAATTAAATCCAAACTGTCTTGGCATAGCTAGCCGTTGGCTTTAACCTTCCTTAGCTTTTGAGGCTACTGCACAGCCTGGAGATGGCATCAGATTATTTGGGGGAAGGAGAAGGTTGGCAGGACGTGTCATCCTGTGTTAGTTAGAAGGCTCTCTAAGCACAGTTACATGGGGAAGGATCGACCAGCAGCTCTGAAGATAGATATGTATCTCATTTAGGAATGTTAAGTCAGGCCCTCTATTCATCACTAGTAAAATTGAGAAAGCCCCTGAGGTTTTGCAGGGTTTTCCCAAAGTGGAAGGTTCATGTAGCTTCCAACAGCCACTGATTGGTTCTTACCTGTGGGACAAAGTCTCTAAATATATATCATAACAAGGAGTGGGGTTCTCTAAATTTAAGTTATAACAGGTGCTTAGTCAGCATCGACAATGGGTCAAGCCTGTGCCAGGTGCTTTGAGGAATATAGAAAATTGAGATGATGTGATCCTTAGATGCTTCGATCTAGTTGGGGAGACCAGACATCAGAACATAATATAAATATCCACAGTTAGGGAACAAGACCACACGGTACAATCAGTAAAGAATAGGTTCAAAAAGTTCAAAGAAAGAACCTTTTAAGAAGGTTCATGGAGTAGATAGGTCTTTGAGCTAGACATTTAACAATAATAATTATAAGAAGAAAAAGAAGGCAAAGAAACATTTATTGATTTACTAATTGTTAGTCTTCATGTTAAACACTAATATATAATTATTTACTTCATTCTTGAAACAACTCTACAAGATAGGCATTATTTTCCTTGTTAACAGATGAAGAAAGTGAAGCCTGGAGATTGCCTAGGACAGAATAATAAAATTACAGAGATGGTAGTTACATATTTGGGTTGCTAATAAATCTCTATGCTGCTTGGAGCAGAGGTTCTATGTTGGGGAGTTAGTGGAGATAAGAATGCATACTCTACAAAAGTCACTCCTTGAAAAGCACCATACAACTGAGGTATTGTAATATTATATTCGATCTAGTTGGGGAGACCAGACATCAAGACATAATATAAATATCAACAGTTAGGGAACAATATATTATTATATAATATATAATAATGTATTATAATATATATCCTAATATATTATGATATAATAATTAGAAGACAAAACAATAATATGAACACCTAATATGGAGGATCTTGAATGCTAAGTTGAAGAACTCATTCTCAATGGTAGAAGCTTAGCTTGGAGAAAATTCATAGGGCAGCAGAGAAGGTAGAGGAGGTAGAAGGAAAAAATACAGGTAAAGGAACACATTTTTGTGGTCACAGGGATTTGGTAGGTACTTTTAGAATACAAAAGTTTTACTGAGGTGTTAAATTGCTAGCTTTAGACTTAAAGTTCTAATCAACTAATCCAGAAAGGAAATAACCACTCATTGAATTCTTAATATTTGTTTATAAAATTTAAACATAAATCTTAAGACTCAGTAAATCCAAGGCATGGAAAAAGTCCCAGTTTATATACCATCTGGCCATATATCTTATAGTTTGAATTTCTTCTACAATAATACCAGCTCAGATAATTATAATAACAATGAACATAATAAAAAGTTAATGCTGTTATGTATTACTACTACTACTACTGTCAACATCACCACCACTACTTTAAATGAGCACTAGCGACATACCAGGACTCTACTCTTATGTGGGTAGTTTTAACACAAAAGACATCAAAAATAGCCTAACATGTCTCTCCTTAGTTAAGGGCACACCTCCTAGGGTTCTTCTTAGGCCGCCAAGATAGTCTTCAGGCTCAGGAGGGCCCTAATGCCACTAGAGCATCCTTCTGGGGTGGGGCCGTGAAATGATAGGAAAGAACACAAGAATGAAATGTCCAAGGTAGTGGTAATGTTCTGTATCTTGTTAGGGGTTTATGTCACACAAGTGAATGTGTTTATCAAAATTAATCCAAGAACCCACTTAAGATTTGTATATTTCATCAATATCAGAATTTTACCTTGACAAAGAATCATAAACAAGTATTGAACTCTGGTTGATAATGTGCAGGATGAAGTATTTAAAAATGAAGTGTACTAATGTCTGCAACCTACTTTGAAATGCATTAGAAAAGATGGATTGATGGATAGAAGAGAGATGGATGGATGGATATGTGATAAAGTAAATGTAGCTAAATGTTAATTGAATATAGGTAGACAATATCATTCCCTCCCAGAGTGAGTCTGTGCTGTGTCCTGTGTTTCCTTTGGAAGCACTAATGGGCTGGGCTTGCCTAGGACACCTAGGGTTCCCAGAAAGGGAGGTTGCTCATTCTGCCAGATTCCCCAGCTGGTATCTTTCCAGGAGCCTACATCCCCTCACAGCAACTCTATCCCATTTGTGTCTCCCTCTCCAGGTGATCGTGTGGCTATCGAGCCTGGGGCTCCCCGAGAAACGGATGAATTCTGCAAGATTGGCCGATACAACCTGTCACCGTCCATCTTCTTTTGTGCCACGCCCCCCGATGATGGGAACCTCTGCCGGTTCTATAAGCATAACGCCAACTTCTGCTACAAGTTAGTGCCCAACCCAGCAGTGCCACCGGGGACCCTTCCCCCTCCATTTGTTTGGTGTTCTTCTAGTTTCCCGTGGTGACTTCTTTGTTCTTTTCAGCTCATAATTCCTGACATGAAGAATCCCCTAGGCGGGCCTAACCTTGGTGGTGTGGAGGGAGCGTAGTCTGATCCGGGCTAAGACTGACTTGCAGTCCTTGGTTTTAGTCTTTCAGTTTAACTTTCCCTCACCCAGAGTAGCAATAGAAAATCGTTGCTGCAGTCCCACTTCTCCAGCCATCCTGGAGATAATTTGTGGTTTGTCCTCCATTAATGGTTTTCGCTGCAGCAACAGGAATGAGAACTTATAACAGCAGTGACCTTGATGACAACAGCAATAACTGGGGTTTACTGAGGAGGTGTGGAGTCAAGTATGAGCGGTGGGACCCTGGACCCTGACTCCCTTCTAGCAAGTCACTTTGAGGAAATGACCTAACATTCCTGGTTAAGGCAATGCATGTGAAGTCACAATTGTTAATACTATGTGCCTGGCCTTGTGCTAGTGAGTGTTTTGTATGCTTTATCTTTTTTAACCTTCATAAGATTAATGGTGAGTTGGGCACCAGTAGTACAGTTTTGTGCAAGGATTTGCAGGAGAAGGCAGAGCAGAGCCAGGAGTCAAGCTGGGGTAACTATAATTCTCAAGCTCTTACCCTGTGTTCATGGCCCTATCCCAACTCTCAGTGCTTTTGGGGTGAGAAGTTGTGTCTAGAAGAAGCAAAGTGCTATACCTCCTGCATGGCCCCCAGCCCATGGAGCTTGAGTGCTGACGTGCTACTTTCCTTTTGACCCGACCAGGCACGGTTTCCTCCCACTCTGACCTGGCACCAGTGGTGCCTCTGTCAGCCAGGATCGGGCTGATGGAGGCTAGGTGCCAGTCACAGGGGCAGTCTAGCAGATCGGAGTTTTCTAGTGCCCACTGGAAGCCTTGAGAGGAGTCACAGGCCAGAGGCCTCGTGAGGAGTTTAAGTCAATACCCAAACCTGCTCTAGAAGAAAGCAGGTTGTGTGGGCAGAGTCTACCTTTCACAAGTGGTTCCTCAACCAGCCCACCTTTCCTGGGCCCTCTCCAAGTCAAGATGCCAAACAAGGTTTTCATGGGAAGCAGAAGAACAGAGTGGTAAATAGCAAGACTGACTACTGGTCTCTGGCATTTACCAACAGTGTGACTTTGAGAAAATTAAACTTTGTAACCTCAATATCTCTGCCTGTAAAATGGAGATGGTAATAGCACCAATATGATGGAATGCATAGATTTATTGACGAGATTCAAGGAGAAAGGCATAACAAGTACTTAGCACAAATAGTAAATAGAAGGTGCTCAGTAAATGATGCTATCATATGTCACAGCTGTGGCCTTGTTGAGGATGGTACAGGGTTAGGCATGAAAGGGATCCTTACACTGGGGAGTGGAGGGATTGTAGGGAATACTGTAGGAGGTGTTCTGGCTGGCAGTGGAGATGAGAGGACTGAGGAGGGCCTCTAGGGGACATGCAACCCCCACCTCCTCTCCTTACAGGGAGCTTTCTGCCTGTGTCTCCAGCCCAGGCCAGCCCTGGCCCAAGGCCTCCTCTCTGGTTTCTCTTTGTGGGGATTTCTACACTACCGCAGCCTCTTTTATTTTCCTGTCCACCTTATTTTTGTTTGATCTTCCTACTTCCTTCTTGGCTTCTTGATTATTCTTTAACCCTTTTTCCTGTTCCCTGAACCCTATTGTGAAAACCACCAAGGTGCCTTGTCATCCTCTGGTGTAAATAAAATCAGATTAGGGCTGAGAAGAAACTTAGTCCTCTCAACCACCACTGAACGAGGTTGGGTAAAGAAGACCCAGTAACTCTCCCAAGGTCAATGGCAAAGGGGTTGGGCACCTGGACTCTGCCTGATGCTCCTGCTTCCTCACCAGCTGCCCTCCTATGCTGCTGGCTATGGCTGCATATGTGATAAGGCAAAATCTGCTTTAATCAGTAGAATGATCTCCTAGATAACAATCCTTAGCACTAGCCCAATCCCCTTTCTCCTTGGTGTTCTTATTACAAGGGGAAGTCAGCAAAAGGGAGAGGAGCACACAATTTCTGACCAAAGGCCACTCTTAGCTTAGAGCCAGTGCAAGCTCTGGGGGAGGCCCAAATGGGAAGGGGCAAGTATGGTTGGGAGTCTTTGAGAGTTTGGGAGTCTTATTTCAATTCAATTTTTTTCCTTTATATAGAGTCGATAGGGTACTTGGGTGGGTAGAAGGGATGATGACAGCAATCAGAGCAGGATGGATTGGGGTAGGGGAAATGATGTGAGAGAAGCAGAGGAGAGGGGTGAAAGGAGGAGGGGTGGTGGGCAGCAGCCAGGCTGACTGCAGGCCTTGTTATTTATTCTTTGGGGATTGTGAACAGTGACAGAAGGATCATGGGAATGAACATATGGTTTGGCTGCCATTTTTCTCTTTGGAACTTGAAGGTTTTCATGTGGAGATTTTGAGGGCACTGAATAGATACTGGACAGTTAGGAACTAGCAAAAATTAGATGTTAACTGCAGGGCTACTTATACCAAGAGGCAGCTAATATGGGACAGTCAGAATGTGGAATAGAGATCTGGGTTAAAGCTTTGCTTTTCCTTTCACTAGCCCTGTAACCTTGGGCATGTATCTCAATGTCATGGAGCTTCAGTTTCCTCTTGTAGAATAAAGCCTGCCCACCCCAACTGAAAAAGTCATAGTGATTAAGTGAGATAATGGAAGAGAAAGCTCTCTAATCTATAAAACCTTATGCAAATGTTTGCATTCATCATCAGTAGGAGAGTTAATAGGATAAGATGCCAGTGGACTTGGAAGTGAAAACCTAGAACCCAGTGGTTAAGGTGACACAGCATTTAATCAGCTATGTGAAAGACAGATCCTTTCCCATCTTAACTAGTCCTGTGACAGCCAGGCAACTGCTGCCATCAGATGTGGTTTTTCTGGAACGTGTAATTGGGTGCATGTGCATGTGTGTGTGTGACAACTGAACAGAGTGATGCCAGCTTCTAAATCACTGGTTTTGCAAAGCTGCTGCTGGTTGGGATTATTTACTAAAGGGAAACCATAAAAGCTATCAGTTTGAGAAACAGAAGAGATGTTGAAATATGGTTATGTTAACCCTTTGTTAAATGAACTTTTCATTTATTTTGATAGCCACACCATACCTTAGGTTGGAGAGCATATTAAAGAAAACGAAATGTGTTCACATTCACTGAAGTGATTTCTCCAAAGAAGACCATCTGCTGAGAGAGGCAGTGTGTCTTGGGTTCTGGAATCAGACATATATGGTTTCCACTTAAAATCCTTTGAGCCCCTCAGTAGTTTAGGACCTTTGGAGCAAGTCACTTAATCCTCCAAGCTTTGGTTTTCTAGTCTGCCAAATGTGAATAATAGTACCTACCACAGAACTGTTCCAAGGACTTACATGAGTGAATATATGGAAATTGCTTAGCACAATGCCTGGCACATAAATAAGTGCTCAATAGATATTAGCTATTGTTATTATTGTTAACCCAGAGTGACTGAGTGTGTTGAATGCCTCCCCAGGCTTCCTGACAATGTCACCTTTGAGGAAGGGGCCCTGATCGAGCCATTGTCTGTGGGGATCCATGCTTGCCAGCGAGCTGGAATCACGCTGGGGAACAAAGTCTTCGTGTGTGGAGCTGGTAAGAAACAGATGTCACCTGGTTATGATTTTATTAAAGGGGAGTGTGGGGGCCTCTCTGTGCCCACCTCATTCCCCCTCCAAAGGCTGAAATTGGTATTAGGACCTTTCTGGGTAGGAGATGAATAGTGTTCTATTCCTTCGGTGACTAGCTCTTTGCTAAATGAACTAATAACTGCAGACATTCATAGTAACTGCTATTATTCCCTAGGCAACAACCCTTTTATTCATTGAAAGAATGTAACTTGGGATTATTTTTCAATGCTTGATAGGAAACTAGGGAAATATTTTTGATAGTAAAGAGAAGAGCAACTTTTAGAAATTTCAAATCATATCAAGAAAGTGGTCTTCTGGTCCATCCAGAAATGAGGTAGGCCCTGCTCAGGGCTAGTGGAAGGAGTGGAGTCCAGCCCAACATGAGCCAGTACTCTATCTGCATTGGGATTACAGCTGGCTGACTTCGCTCCTCCACCCGAACAAACCCTAGCAGCCTCACACCAAATTATTCTAGGCTTCTAACTTCAGCTGACACAGACAGCATTCTCACACGCTTGTGTATGTGATTTGGTTTTCCTCATACACATTTTTTTTTGAGGTATAGACATATATTTCAGGTACACAAAATTATTTGATATTTGTATGTACAGTTAAACCTTGAAAAACCCCAGGATTAGGAGAGCCAACCCCCTGTGCAGTCAAAATTTACATATAACTTTTGACTCTTCCCAAACTTAACTAATAGCCTACTCTTGACCAAAAGCTTTACTGACAAATGTATTATATACTGTATTCTTTTACTAAAGGAAGGTAGATAAAAGAAAATGTTATTAAGAATATCATAAGGAAGAGAAAATACATTTATAGTACTATACATATTTATTGGAAAAAAATCCGCATATTCATGTTCAAGGGTCAACTGTATTGCAAAAAGACCACCACAATAAGTCTAGTTAACATCCATCACCATAATATTTACAGAATTTCACTTTTTTCCTGATAAATATTCAGAAGTGGAGCTGCTAGATTATATGGCAGTTCTATTTTTAGTTTTTTGAGGAATCTCCATACTGTTTTCAATAGCTGCACCAATTTACATCCCCTCCAACAGTGCATGAGGGTTCCGTTTTCTCCATATCTTCGCCAGTACTTGTTATTTCTTTCTTTTTGATAATAGCCATTCAAAGAAGTCTGAGTTGGTTTCGATTTGTTTGCATTTCCCTGATGGTGAGCGGGGCTGAGCTCCTTTTCATGCATCTGTTGGCTATCTGTATATCTTTGGAAAAGGGTCTATTCAGATCCTCTGCCCATTTTTAAATAAGGTCCCCTGGTTTTTTGCTATTCAGTTATATGACTTCTTTATATGTTTTTGATATTAACCCCTTAACAAATGTATGATTTGCAAATATTTTCTCTCATTTATTAGGTTGCCTTTTTCATTTTGTTGGTTTCCTTTGCTGTGCAGAAGTTTTTTATAGTCTCACTCGTTTATTTTTGCTTTTACTGCCTTTCCTTTTGGTGTCATCCAAAAAGTCTAGCCAAGACTTAATGTCAAAGAGCTTACTGCTTATGTTTTCTTTGAGGAGTTTTATGTTTTCGGGTCTCATGTTCAAGTCTTTAATTCAAAAGATAAGTCATACACACCACGTGCACACACACACAGAAATTCACCCATAACCCCATCAGCCTGAAGAATCACTGTTAACATTTTGGTGTAGAATCTTGCAGGTTTTTTTTTTTTTTTTTTTTTTAGTGAGATCATGCTAAATATACTTTGTTTTTTTTACCTACTTTTTTTTAATAACACATGTACATTTTTTCATGTCAGTAGATAAGTTATGATGTAATTTTTAATAGCTGTGTAGTATTCCACTGTAGTTTATTTAACTAATCATCCCTTTGTTGATAATTTTCCAGTGTTTTGCTTTCTTGGGGAACTCACAATTATTTTCAAGGGAAGTGTCCAAAAAGGAAATCTCCCCAAATATTCTGCACAGCCTTATTTTGTGGGTGTGGTTTCAGAGTTGAAACCATCATGTCTAGCATGCAGATACCATGGAAGGAAACAGGTGGTCCCTGGGCTGATTCTCAATCACCTGACCATCATGGAGCTTCCTGAACAGCTGCCTCAACCCAGGAAGCCAGCTCACTTAAGGACACCCTCCAGGTGGTCCTCAGAGGTCATCTAAAACAAAATATCTCTCCTTGGGAGGAGGTGTGATAGGTTCTAAGACGGTAGGGGTCAAAGAGAACAGAAAAATGTATCTGGACCTTCTAAGACTTCTCTGCACAAATACATGTTTCCTTGAGCTCTCTGACTCTTTGACATTATCCCCAAGCAGTGCCCAAGAGTAAGTGGATGATGTTTCATATTTCACAAATGTCTCCCATTTCCTGCTTTATTTAGGGCCAATTGGACTGGTCACTTTGCTTGTGGCCAAGGCAATGGGCGCAGCTCAAGTGGTGGTGACTGGTAAGGAGGTTTTCTTTTTAATTCTCCCTGAGGAGAAAACTGCTGGGCCTATCGTTTGGGGTATGAGACATATTCCCTTCCTGGAGTATTGGGTTTTTCAAGGGGCTCCTCTTGTTTTCTCTTGGTTCCAGGGTTGAAAAGCCCACTCAGGAGGTGACCAAGTCAGGGCTCAGAAGGAGACTCTTTTCTGAGGCTGCTGGGAGAGGGTGGCTGCTGTGCAGAGGGAGACCTGGCTCTTTATGTATGGCTATGAGATGCCCATACTGCTTGCTTGGTCCCAAGAGGAGTCTCAGCCTTTGGTTTGTTTGTCCAAGTCTAGGAGACAAAGAGAATGTGTTTGTGTGTATGTGCTGTGGAGTTAGTGCATGTTTATGTATGAGATGCATACTATGGGTAAGAGACGTGAGTGTCTGTGTGTGTGAGGAGAGATTATCTGTGACAGCATGTGTGGGTGTGTGTGTGGGTGTTGTGGTATGTATGGAAAGCATGCGGGGTATCAAAGGGTGTGTATGTGGAGAAGGCATCTGAGAATGTGTGTGTGTAGAAGGTATCTGAGTGTGCGTATGTGTGAGGAGAGGTTATTTGAGTGTGTGTGGGTGAGTGTGTAGAGTTCTGTGGTATGTGGGTGTGTGTGGATGTATGATGGAATGGGGATATAGAAGAGTGTGAGTGTGCGTTTTGTATGGGGAGATATCAGAGTATCTACAGAAGGTATCTGTGAAAGTGTGCATGTATGTGAAGAGAATCTATCAGAGTGTTTGTGGGAGTGTGTGATGGTACAGTGAGAATGTGCACTGGGTTCAGCGACACCACCCACTATACCGGAACTTCGTTGCCATCAGAACCTGCACCTGCATTTTTATTTTCTAGTTATCACCTAGTTTCTCAGTTTGAAAGAAACTTTTTTTTTCAACTTTAGATCTGTCTGCTTCTCGGTTGTCTAAAGCCAAGGAAGTTGGGGCCACTTTCGTCCTCCAGATCTCCAAGGAGAGCCCTCAGGAAGTTGCCCGTAAAGTGGAAAGTCTCCTGGGTTGTAAGCCAGAGGTCACCATTGAGTGCACAGGGGCAGAGTCTGCCATCCAGGCCGGCATCTACGTGAGTGGGATGAGGGCAGCTGAAACCGGTGGGCAGCTCTGGGGAATCGGCACAGGGTAGCTAACTGAGCAGAAGTCCAGGTTCATAGGATCAAGTTTCTCCACTGACTTGCTCTGTGGCCCTTCTTCCCCCCAGCAAAATTAAGTGATCTCTTTGTAGCTTTGTTTTCTTCTCATTTGTGGAAATAGTGACACTTGCTTCACATTTTAATTGAGTCATTGTGAGGTTTAAACAAAGTAACATATACACAGGCCTTGAAAGATATTAAGCGACCCACACCTTTAGGATAGGGTTGCTGTTGTAATCATCACCTATAATCATAAAAGTTGTGCTCTTGAATAAATATCTACAGGAGGAACAGGGAACCATGTCTTGGTCTAAGTGTGGGAAGTCCCTGCCTCGTTTTATTGAGGAAAACTGGTCTTTGAGTCATTCACACAAAGTGACAGCCATTAATTCAGTTTGTCACAAAGGGGAGGTGATTTTCAGGGTCACAGTCGGCTACTGCTGTCCTCTCCCAAAAATAAGAACAGATTTGCCCCTCAGCAACACACCAGTAATATATGAGAAGTGGGCAGGGCGGTGGGGAGGAGGAGTGGCGTTGACAAATCAAAGTATGAGGAAAAGAGAGGGGAGAAAGAATATCTTCTAGGTTCCAAGCCCTTCTGCTGGGTGCTTTATAAACGTGATGCCTGATCTGCACAATAGCCAGAAATTAGTCATCATTTCCCACATTTTACTATGAGAGGCCCACTGACATGCCTTGAGCACACTGCTCCAGTGTTTGCCCTTTTCCTACTCTGTCCACTGCTTAGGAGAGGAAGGGAAGGAAGAGACAAGGAGCCAGTGGGCAGCTGCCCTTGAGTGAGTGGTGGCGACAGTTGTCACCACTGGGCACTCCTGCTCTGCCTGACAGACAGCTTCCCCATAGCAGTTCAGGCTTCCTTCTTCCTTCTGAGTCAGAGCTGGGTCATGCACAAGGGCACTTTGCACCATGCAAGACATTCTAGGGAAAGCTGACCCCTAGAGCTATGTGGCACAGCCCGCAGACCTGACACCCTAGCAGAGCTGCCTTGCCCTCCTTCTACCAAGATGTCCTTCGCATCAAGGGCAAAGGAAGCAGCAGGAGGATGGAGGAGCAGGAGGCACCTTTATCCTGGGGCAGAGAAAACCCAAAACTCAGAGAGTGATGGATTTACATGTGATCCAACGGCCCATGACCTATCTTGGGCATCTTGAGGGCTATGACAACAAGTAGGGTGTGTCTACTGTCTTCAGGTTGTTGGCCGCTGAGTGACCCCCGTCATTTCACAGAGGTAGTAAAAGACGTGGCTTCACAATGTAAGGCTTTTCTTTGTCTTCTCTTCCGCCTGGAGAGTGTCTGGGAACAGCTGTCATCTCCAGCCGTTGATGGTGGAGGCTTGGTTGTCAGGATGCCAGGTGGATGTAGAGGTAAAAATGACCCAAGATTCTCCTCAGGCCTGAAGCTGCGGCCTCTCTTGAGTTGGGAGTGGAGCCATCATGCATGACAGGTGCTATAGAATGCTATAGGCCACCCCTCCAACAGGATAGGTGGAGGCACCTTACCTGGACATACCTGAGTCACTTTCTTGCTGATCATGACTAGATAATATTCATGAAAAGAAGTGGCAAACACTCAGGGTAGAATTGATGTCATCTCCTTGGTGCAGAGGTCACTCCCACAAAACTGGTCAAGTAGTTAGTTTGAGCATTCCTTTACCTGTGACCAGCGAAGTGCTGGCCTCCTGGCAGCTTGGGATGGCCAGTTTGACAGTGTCCCTCCTCCTTTCCACCAGGTGGAGAAGAAATGCTGATGGGGAAACATTTTCCTAGGAAATTTCTCAGTCGAAGTTTTCTGTGGCTCGTCCACGTCTTTGATGTTTCTCCCCCTTACCAACAGTGTTCATGTCACAGGTGGTTTTTAAGTGACTACATTACAATAAAAAACAGAAAAAATGCCAAACAATGAGCCCATCCTCATGCCAAGCACTGTGACTGGTAACCCCAACAACTCTGCCGGGGTGGCATCAACCTGTTTTTACACAGGAGGAAACTGTCTGAGAGAGCACTGTCCAGGGTCCTACAGCTCAAAAGTGCAAATGCCAGAGTCAGCACCCTGTTGCCTGCCTCTTTCTGTGGTGTGTCTTTCCCTTCAGAGAGAGGCTTGGAATGAATTGTCCGTTTTTTGGTCTCTTACAATATTGAGCACAGTGATTCCCAGAAATCTCTGGAGCAGGTACAACACTCAGGAGGATTTATAGAGAGATTGTCAAAAGAAACTTCACTCTCTGGCCCACTCCAAGGCAGATAGGTATTCAAGGAAGCAAAATCCATTATGAGCCATACTATCGGGATGAATGTCTGTAGAATAAAAATATTTCTAAAATGCCAGCTTGCAAGTATAATGCAGTTTTTAAACCACAAAGTTCAAGTAGCTCTCCCCATTTGTATAGTGCTTAGTAGTTTTCTCACCGAGAGGGTGGTTCCTTAGAGGCTTGACAAAAGTCCTATCTTGTGGGATGGGTACTCTGGGGGAGGAACGGGTGCTGAGATGAAGAATAGGCTAAAGCCAACATCTGAGACTGCTGGAGATTAGTGTTGTTTTGTAGAGGAGATTCTCACTGAGGTCTGGACAACATTGGCTATTTCCTGGGATGCTGTGGACAGCGGAGGATGCTCCCACTATACATGGTCCTCCACTGCGGAGGTGTTATTTCAGGATCTTTAAAGATGATAATGTTTACTTTGCTGCTCTGTTGAGTAGTCACCATGCTGAGTTCAGCAGTACAGAAAGAATCATGTTCCCCACAATTTTGGGATGGAATCAGAAGATATTTGTGTGATGACAGTGTTACGGTGAATGGGATCTGCATTCTCTTCTGAGTTTTCTTGTTCTTACTTCCTCTTCAGGCCACGCGTTCTGGTGGGACCCTGGTGCTTGTGGGACTGGGTTCTGAGATGACCAATGTGCCCCTAGTGAACGCAGCCACCCGGGAAGTGGATATCAAGGGAGTGTTTCGATATTGCAACACGTGAGTATGTTGTGGGTGAATGGGATGGCTAGTGGCCAGCAGGACATGGGCAGGCCTCTGAGATTGAGTCTGCCTATTTATTCATGAAGGGCGCTCCCTGGCCACATGGGCAGCCAGGAGATATGATGGGGTTTTCCCCCTTTAAAAGGAAAAAGGAAAAGGATGACACCAGCTACTCCACAGCATGTTCTGTGCCCCCACCTCTCCCCTTCCAGTGAACTCTGTCTAGGACCACCTTCCCCACCATGGTCCCTTATGCTCACCTTTCTATCAGCAGTGCTGATTTTCCAGTGAACTGCCAAGCTGCTGAAGGGTGTGATAGGATTATCCTGGGCTGTCTCCTGAGGCTTATCTGCCTTTTCACAGTGGCCTCCATAGGCCTTATGACTTTGTGCCAAAGGACTTCTAAGCTTCATGACAGACATGGCAGAGGGACCAGGCGGCATTTGGAAACGGGGGCTATACTCCCAAATTACAAGTCATAAGATCATTTCCACCATTGTTGGTCTGTAGAATTGACCTTGCAGAACCACAGTGCTAGAAATACGGCCAACCTGATGTTGTGCTAGGTAGTCTTAAGGGCCTGGCTGTTTCCTCCTGAAGGTTGAATATAATGCTTGTGATCTTTTACAGGTGGCCGGTGGCGATTTCAATGCTTGAGTCCAAGTCCGTGAATGTAAAGTCCTTAGTGACCCATAGGTTTCCTCTGGAGAAAGCTCTGGAAGCCTTCGAAGCATCCAGAAAGGGATTGGGGTTGAAAGTCATGATCAAGTGCGACCCCAGTGACCAGAATCCCTGATGTTAATTGGGCTCTGCCCTCATCCCCACCCTCTTAGCATCTCTGAGCTAAAGGGCTGGACTTTGATGCAGAAGTTTCTTTTAAATAGTGAGAATAATTAAAGCAATTCATTATAAGCAAAGAGCCTTACACAGAGGAGTTGGTGTGCCTTAAAACTTTACAAGCAGGGATATTTTGGGGGAACTTCTAGCCCGAATGACGTGTTCATGTGGAGCAAAGTTCAGCAAGTAGAGCAGAGCTTTGCAGGCAGGTGCTGGGAGCTCACTTCTTCCTGGAGTGCCTTAGTTGAGTAAGGGAAGAAATATGTCCCTTGGGTTCCTGGTTCCACTGTGACTGGCCAGATGGGGGTTGGGGACTGAGCTGTGAAGAGACAACTTTAACAAGTGTTAACTGGCCTGGAAGCTGTTTTAGAGCACAGTGTTTCTAGACATTGGTGTTATTTGGTATGATGACAAAAGGAGAATAAGAGACTGATCTTCCTAGGTCTAGGGTGGTTTTAAAATTAACCGAAATCCCACATGAGGTCAAACCAGCTTGCATTCCCCAAGTGTAGAAGTAGTCAGGGAACTTCTCAATACTGCTGGAAGATTGCTTCTTTTTCAGCCCCTGAGGATTCTGTGTAATTTACTTTACAAGGTGAAGAACTGCCTTCCTAACGCTCCCCACTCACCACCCTTCCGCTGTCCAGGGACAGCCAGCGAAGACTCCTTTGTCAGAGGGCAACCAGGAGACACCTACCTAAGGAGAGTCATGAGCATTACTCATGGGTGACCTTAAAATGCACCTCTGATTTAGCCCAGGAGGTTTTGGTCAGTGCGCCTGTCTTCATTTCACAAGGATACCATCCTTTTCTACGCTCAAACTCACTCATGATTATTATGAAATTCCATGTAATGCTGGTAATTATAAATGGAAAACCTTTCCCTTTCTCATAGCCAGTTAAAACTTTTGGTGTCTTTTTCTGTTTGAATGATATCTCTGGCCTTATTAAAATTGTGACCTTAATTTTCCCGTGTAAGAGTTGGATCCAATTGCATTATACCCAGTTGTGACTTTAAGATTATTAGTCAAGAATGAGGATAGAGTAGCCAGGACAAAACGGGCTGCAGCCTTTAATACCTTACTTCAGCTGGGGGCCTTTGAGAGCGGCTTTGTATTAATGATCTCTAATCCTCAAAGCAAGCCAAATATCTAGGACTATTTTACAACTGAGGCAATAGAGAAATCAGTTAATTTGTTCAAGGTCACACACTGCTTTTCCTATGTCATCTCTGGAGGAGGGTGGGATCTTGAGATTTCTGTCTACACACAACACATGCACACACTCAGCAGCCATGCAGCCCACTGTTTTTACTTCTCTGAGTCTAGTTTAGCTCCAGGGCCAGACTTGCCAGCTGCCTTCTCTCAAAACTCTTCTTCCAGCTCAGTGGTGCCCAAAGTGCCTTGAATGTGGAGTGAGTAAGTCTTCCCTTTTTAGTTCTAGATAGAAGACTTCCAATGGAAATGCCCCTGAAGGAGGTGGGCTCATAGTGTTAAGTTCACGGGTAGCCAGTTTTCCTCTGATCATGGTTTGGTGGAGGTAGGAGACCTCTGAACTTGAAAGGGACTTAGCTGCAGAGGGGACCCCTGGTAGGACTACCAAGGACAAAGACATGTCACAATGTTGACTGGGTTGGATCTAAAACAATGTCTTGGAACCTCCTTTGCTTGGTCTGTTAAATGAGCTTCATGATGACTGCCATGTGGACAATTGCAAAGAGTGAATGGGGCTGATTGAAAGTAGTTCAGGGAATATTTCCCATTTCCAAATCCCTCCAGAGCTCTCAAGGTATTCTGTTTCACAGCTTCCCAAATGGGCAGAGAGGGTGGCAGGAGAGTAGGTGATGTGCGTGGGCCACCAAGTTCGTATTCCTGAGCTGGTGCCGGGACTCCCTCATCTCCACATCCTTGTTGAAGTGTTCTCCTTTCTGTTTGGAAGGGGCTGCAGGAAGCCCAGAAGTTCATTCCTCCACTAAGTACTCATTAAATATTAATTGATTGAGTGAATCAGTCTTGGAACCAAGAATGTGAGTTCCCCACAAGTTGCTCAAGCTTGGGTGGCACTGTCAACGGTGCCCAGCACCTGTTTCACTTACAATCAACACTGAGGACCCCACCCAGCAGGCACTCCCAGCATTGGGTGGGGTGTAAGGGTGGGTAGCTGAGAAGAAGGACCCTGCTGGCAAACTAGAGGATGGAAGGCAGAGGCCTTGGAAGGCCCCGTGGAAGGCCCTGTGGACCTTGGAAGGCGACTGAGCTCCAGCACGTCTCACTTGCCATCCACCTTTGCTACAGCAGGTGCTGACATAGCCACTTCTGGTCTCCCAGTCCCTTTCTGTGTAGCACAGTCCTGCATCTTCCTTCCTGGCTTCTATTTTGCTCCCTTTGGGAAAGCAAAGGGGGCCTCTGGGAAAAGTTGGTTGGGCCAGGGGTTAGGATTGAGGGAGGCAGATAGGATTGTTGGATATTTGCCTTTTCCCAGAACTGTCCCCTGCATATGATCTCAGTCTAGGTTTGGAGTACAGAAGCCAAACTACAGGGCAGGCAGGTCACCATCCCTGTCCCACTCCACACCGTGAGGTCCTCGAGGGGTCGGAGGAAGAGCAGGATGCAAAAGGCAGTGGTGAAGTGGCTTGGCTATGGGTTTGTCACGGGAGCCTTCAAGACAGCAGCAGGTCTTCTCTGGTGTCACTGCCGCCATGTTGAAGCAGCACAGCAGTGCACCCACACCCCCAGCTTTCATCTTTTCTTAAAGCCCTGGCTGAGCCAGACATTGCGGTCTTTCCCGGGCCACCTGAAAGTGGCACAGAATGTGGATGGTGTTCCTGCCAAGAGAACTCAGTGGGAGCTTACCATCAGTGGGGGTACTGGCATGGGAAGAAACCTCTGTCCTCTGGTCTTGGACCCACAAAGACTGTGAGAGGCAGATGTAAAGGATTTGATGCCAGGAGTCCTGAGTTCTGTCTAATGCCAGGCCCGCCACTAATTCATTGTGTGATTTGGCCAAAGTCACTTTCTCAATTCAAGTCTTGGTCTCCTCCCTTCTTTCTGGCAGGGTTGGGCTAGATGATTTTAAGGTCTCTTCCAGGACTGATACTTCCCATTATCCTGAGGCTCTGGGGAGTGAGAACCCCTTTGGGAGTTTCCCTCAGGATTGAGGTGTTAGGGGCCTTCTTGAGTTTCAGTTCTAATCTCGTGCACGCATGTGTGTGTGAGTGTAAAAGGCAATGTGTGCGTGTGTGTGTGTGTGTGTGTGTGTGTGTGTGTGTGTGTGTGTGTGTGTGTGTGTAGTGGTGGCCTGGGGCGAAGGGGCTGCCAGTGGAAACACCTGTGTCCTAGGCATCACTTTTTTCTGCTCCTTAGCCTCAGGCCCCCAGGTATGGTCCTGAAAGGCTCCACACAGCCCAGAGCCGGGCCTGGGGAGCTCTGCCCTGATCACTCACTTCCCTGCTGGTAGTCACTGATTAGCCTTTCTGCACTCCACATAGGACTGGAGGTAGAGGCACAGCCCAGCCCGGGTAGGGGTGTGGGTGGGGATGGGACAGCCATCCATCCATAGTGAGGTGGGATCTGTGAGAAGGTGGACCTGGGCCAGAAGGTGGGCCAGTTCTGGATTCAGCACCACTGAGGCACAGTGCAGGCCATCGGCCAGCTCCAGGCTTCAGGTGGGCGGTGCTGAAGCTCCATGGGTCCTGCCTGAACTTACAGACTTTATGTGCACTGGGCCACCAGCTTCCAGCTGCTTGGGCCTCCTGGGTCCCAGAGGCCTCTCCCACAAGCCTGCCTCAGTTCCTCCTCCCTGGCAGGTTCCTTAGTTCAGCTGTTTGCAGTGCCCTGGTTACCAGGAGATAATGGTGACTGTACTTTTTACTTATCACACAAGTTTGTATATTGTTAAGAAAATAAAGGCAGATAAAAGGAGAGAATATCAGCCATAATCTGTTCTCCAAGGGTGCTAATAAGTTGGAGTACTTCCTTCTAGCTTTTCCCCACGCATTTCTATACATATAAATCGTATACATGCTATAATCAGAAATGGGAATTTCTTTTCCTACTCATTTTCCATTTTCACTCATGACAGATAAGTACTTTTTAAAGACAAAATTGCCATTAACGAAAGTAACTAATCCTTCATATCATCTAATATCCTATTAATCCAAGTCCGATTTTTCCTAATTATCTAAAAAAAAAAATTGACTTTTTTACACTTGGTTTGTTTAAATCAAGATCCAAACACATTGCATGTGGTTATGTCTCATTTTTAAGGTATTATAATTCCCCCTTCATTTTTGTTTACATACCATTATTATGTTGAAGAAATTGGGTTATTTGTCCTCTATATGCTGTTTGCTTTTGTTTTCATTTAATTTCATTTAATATTTTTAAGCTCTTAAATTCTTTTCTATGTCAATAATTATACACATCATTTTAAAGTACCATATCCCATTCTATGGATGTACTATCATTTATAAAGCAAATCACAATATTTTGAGTATTCGGATAGTGTATCAGGGTTGGTCTTATGATAAAGCTATGATGACTATCCTTGTGCATATGATTTTGTACTCTTATTATTTTCTGAAGTTATATTTTAGAATGAAAATAGTTAGATCGAAGAGTATATACATTTTAAAGGTGACTTGTTTAGACAAGAAAACGAAACATTGGTATCAAGACTATATAAGAAACTCTGAGATTGGGGGTGCCTCAGGCCGTGTGTAATGTGGGAGGACTCTGAGGTCTGGGGCACCTTTCAGGGGCTGCTGTAAACAGGGCCATGAAGCCGCCTGGCTCTCTGGCTTCAGGTCAACCTTGGGAAAGCTGGAGGCTTGGACCTCATCATCTTATAAATCTAAACAGGTCAACACTTTGGGCCTCAGTTTCCTTATGAGTAAACTCAGTGCTCCCTTCCAACTCTGGGACTACTGCCAGGACACGACAACCAACAGCCTCCGTTAAGGGGTGACATAGGATTTATAGGGAACCGCGTCTGGGTTACTGTGGAGCAGAGAACCGTGTCAGTGAACTTGTACTGGATGACTCTCCCCACTCTGTCAAATGTCAATGCCAGGGGACTCTGGATACCAGTCACTGAACTTTAATAAGTTACTAAAAGGAAATGAGAGTGGTGTGCATAGAATGTTTCTTTTTGTGTCTGACTTTTTTTTTTTTTTTAGTATATATGCTGCAGAAGCAAGCACTGACCTCTCTTAAGTAGATGCAAATCCCTGTGACATAGAATGAACTGGAGTGGTTATTACGATGCAAATTTTGGACTCATAGATCCCAAGAGATTGGCAATTTGTAGGATTCTTAAGGAACTTTGTCTTCTGAGTGAGTGATTCAAATACAATTGTCACATTTCTATTTTAATCTCTTGTCACATATATATTTAATGCTGTGCTTATATGGCCTAACGATACAGATTTTCTAGTGTTCTTGCGTGTCTGTGCTGTGTGCTTGCAGGAATATTAAAGTAAGTGATCTCATTAGTCACCCAATATGAAGGTTTTATGATTCTAAGGAATTAGGTGAATGACTCCCAGGAAAAACTTATCAGTAAACAGAATGGAAGATGACATCACCTGAGACTGTACAGATAGATAAAGAGGAGCTGAGAGGAGAAGGAACTAGTAATCCGGATGAGGAAAGTGCCTCAGCTGGGGCCTTTGGAGACTGGGGCTGCTGCCTCTGGGGAGCATTTGGGCTTTCAGCATAGAGACAGGCCTCGTCAGAGCTTTCCTGGGCCAACCCCAGATTTGGCTTCCCCTGGTACCACATACCAAAGTCCCACATCTTACTGCACACCAAACAAAGCTAGAACCTGAGGAATACCCATTGCCCTGTTCAGTGGACCCCTAAAGCCATGCTGCCTTCTCCCAGAATAGGGCTCCAGAGGGAGCTGGGTTTCCAAGGGAAAGTCATATACTGCTGTTGATTGGGGAAGAGTTTCTGTCATCCGACATATGTCTTGTCATGGGCCAGACTGGAGGAAAAGCTCTCCTGCACTTGGAAGAGATAAAAGAGGAGGCCAGTGGAATGTTTGGATGTCTTGGGCTCCCTCTATTTCCTTATAACGTTGAGCAACTCAAGATTTTCAAGCCTCAGGTTTCTCATTTTTTAAGTAGGAAAAATAATACTTAACCTCGGGGTTGTCATAGGGACAGAATGAAGCAATTTAGAAGTCCTTAGCACTGTGAACGGCACCTATAATTGTGCATAATGAGTGCTTGTGCCCCTGCCCCTCTCTCACCGAACCTTATCTCCACCTGGTCAATGAGCAAGGTGAATGATCCCCAGGACTTCCAGCTCTGAGCCTGGAGTCTGCAGAGGTGCTTGGAAGAATGTGAGAAGTTCCTGGGATGGCAGAAAAGGCCTCAGCTCTGAGCCATTGCCATCCCAACAGTCAGTCGGAGCTGACCCCAGAGTGGATGGGAATCCTCAGCATGACTTACTGTGTAGAAGGGAAAGCCAAACCCCAATGACCAGGAGGTACGTGTCCAGAGACCACAGCAAGAAGGGGGCTCACCTAGGCATAGACCCATCAGAGATAGCTGGGGGTCCAAAAGAAATGATGTAACTGAACTAGATCTCACTGAAAGACAAGGAGTGGGACCAGCTTCCCCCTGCATGCTTCTTTGGCTTTAAGGGGGATTATGGGGAACTCTGTGGTGTGGTAAGAGCAATACTGGACCAGAAGCAGAATCCTGGGTTCTAGGCCCAGCCCTCCACTAATTTTAGTAGAGCTATTTAATTTGTATGTGTTCTAGGATATATGTGATGAGGTCAGTAAAACCTCTCTCAGTATCTTCATCTATGCAATAGAATACTAAGCTACTGTGAAAAAGAATGAGGGAATAATCAGAACAGCTAATCTCAAGTGCCTGCTATGAGCCAGACACTTTTCTGAGAATGCTAGATACCTTAACTCGTTTCACCCTAAAAATAGCCCTATGGGATTGATATCATTTCCCGCCATCTTAAAGTTGAGAAAACTGAGGTACAGAGGTTAAATAAATTGTCCCAGGTCTCCCCACACATTTATACATGTGTTTGGAGATATGTGGGGAAAAACGTGTAGAATGATAGACACCAAGCTGTTGATAGCCGTTAACTCTGGAGGAGAGGATTTTGGGGTTTTGAGGTGAGGGAAACAAACTTTTATTGTTTACTATATACTTCTGTCGACTGAAAATTTTTTTTAACCATGATCATATATCATTTTTGTAGTTTAAGGAAATGACTAAGGGTGTCATAACTCACTGTGACTTTCAGACTCAAATGCAGAAGAGCATAAGTGGTGGCATGGGGCTCCCAAGACAGAGGATACTCTTCATGCCCAGAAAGCCTTTGGCGGCAGCCAGTTCTCAGGAGCAGGGAGGTGAAAGCCAGCCACTCAAACATTACAACCCCACCCCTGACCTCGAGCAGACCTTGGCAGAGTAGTCTGTTATGTCAAGGGCCCGAGAGTTACTCAGTGAGGCCTGAAGGACTATGGGATGGAAATACTGTTTCTGAGAAGTCAGCTGTTGCCATACTTCAGCCACGATGCTGTATTCTTGTGCTATTTTTTCGTCTTTTTAATTAATCATCTTTATCTGATGACAAGCCCAGTAACTGCTCACAGTGGGGCAGTCCTGAGCACCTCTCTTTAGTTCTTGCATGCCTGCATCTTTGGACTTTGCTATATTTGTGAATTCCATGGCACTGAGTTTTGTTCTTGAATCATTTTCAGAGGAATTCATTATGGCTGCGATTACGGTGTCTGTGTTTTCTTCATCCCTCAGTTTGCCTTGGTTACTTCCTTCTTTTGCTCCAACCCCACCCTGTCTTGTGATTTCTGTGGAAAACTGTGTTTTCTGGGTTCTTTTAAATTAGGTCAGAACAGAACATTACTTCATTTTTCTAGTTCTTTAAACTAGTTTTTACCATAAGAAGCTTTAACAGAATATTTTTTATCCTTTTTGCTAATTTCTATAAACGATTAAGTTACATTTTAATCTCGCTTTAGAGAAATATGGGTTTAAGTGTTTCTTCCCCAGCGTTACTCAGACTTTGGTGTTAAATTGTCTAAAAACCCTGTCAAATATTTACTGTCCTAGTAGTTCTCACAATATCATAGCTGATACACCATGCCATTAGATGCGAACTCAGCCTTTCAAATCACTTCTCTGTGTTCATGTCCCCACTGTTTCTAATGATTACAGCTGATGATTTCTGTTGATGAATTCTTTAAAGTCTTCCATTTCTTGAAATATCCTCCCGAAGAGGAAAATCAAGTGGGATCCTTATCTTCTGTTGATAATTCCTTTTCCTTCAGGTTGTGGGACCTTTCCTTCAGGCTCTTCTCTTTTCCCAGGCTTGAGAAGTGAGGTTCACAAAAATTTTATTCTAACTTCTTAAAGAAATCTTTTTCCAGTCCCCTCTAACCACTCGCCAAGTCCTATTTGATCTCATCTCTGAAATTAGAGTTGATAAGTAGATGTGGAGGGTTGCATTGCTCTGAGCTTTAAAACTATCTCATTTCGCCCTCACATTTGGCAAGAAATTGAGGCTCAGAGCAGCGATGGAACCTAAGTGCAAATAACTGACACATGGCAATTTGAGCTCTAAAGACTATTATTCCCTAAACACAGTGATGCTTTCTTCATGATATTTTCTTCATGATATTCTTGGCCACCATGTTGCCCTTGTATCTTGTTATTTTCTTAGTTGCTAAGCTCATGGTGGTGGAGGGTGGGTGGGGTGTGGGGTGTGGTGGAAGGGATGGAGGGTGGGGGAAGGGATGGGGAGGTGCATTTTAATCAACTCTGTCTAATTTGGTTGTGTTTAAGTTTTCCATGCTAGCATCCTGACATTGCTAATTATTTGCTCTCCTCTACAATGGAGATTTAACTCAGCTGATAAATAATGTCCCTACCTTACCTCGATCCCCTTTTTCTTGGAAGCCTCCATTGTTAATAATTTGGAATATATCCTTATAAATGCATACACACTATATATATATAATACATACATAGATTTAATTTTACGAAAAAGGGTCATATCCTGGTTATATATATTTCCATGCCAGCACATGTAGATTATATTCACTCTTTTTAATGCTAACATTATTGCATTGCATGGATTCCCATATATTATCATATATCATTTATCATTCTCCTGTTCGTGGGCATTTAGGTTTCTTCTAATATGTTGCTATTCTGAACAATTTCTTTGCACACATATCTTTCTACATAAATACATAAAATATTTCTGTAGAATTCTTAGAAGTAGGATTTCCATGCTGAAGGATATTAATACAATTTTTAAGCATCACCCATATGTTTTCTTAGGGAGGCAAAAATATTTTCCTTTTTTTTCTGATCAATTGGATATTTGTAATGCTTCAGCCTTTCTCCCATAGTTTATTTCTTCTTCAGGTCTCTTTTCCCTTTTGGTGGTAGAATTGTGTGTGTGTGTGTGTGTGTGTGTGTGTGAACTAGGCATTCATTCTATTCCAAGAACAATTCGAAGAAGTGAATAAGACAGACATGGAGTTCACATTTAATCGAGATGATGACTGGGAGGAAAGAGATGATAAATATAACCTTGTGAGTTGAGACGTTATATAAAGTAAAATAAACAGGTTAAGGTGTTAGAGCATATTCCAGTTTTTGATTGCTGCACACACACACACACAAATACATGTTTAGTGGGTTAAAACAGAAACATTGAATTAAAAAAATTTTTTTGACACGTCAACCATAATAAAAATTTTGATTTGACAACAGCCATCACTATATCATATCAACTTTGAATTTTTCTGTACTGGCTGCCAGTCCTTGCATATATGTAATTATAATTAAAAAATATGTCTATTTTTATATGTCAACTATAATTTAAAAACATAAAAATTAAAAATAAGTAAAAATAAAAAAATCTTCTTTATGATCATGAAAGTAATATATACTTGTTATAAAAAATCACAGAAATGTATAAGATAGAAAATGAAAGTCACTCTTAGTTCTACCCAGGGATAAGCACTGTTAACAATTTATAAATAAATATTTTCATAGTCACCATAGAAACACAGCTACAATTTATTTTCACTTAATAGTAAATCTTAACCATTTTATATGCTAACAAAATCTTTGTAATTATAGTTTTTCCAAAAAGACTTTTGTTTGGACTGGTTTTTGTAAAATGTTTTTCTAATGGTTCACTTTTAGTCTTTCCCCCTCTTATTACAAATATTTTGCATTTTTGAACAATGTAAAAAATTATAAGGAGGAAAATATGATTAACCATAATGTCATCACCTAGAGAAAGCCACTGTAACCATTTTGGTGCATTTTCATTTATTAAATGTGAATCTTTGTCCAAGTATCTGATTATTTTCTTGGGATAAGAGGAATTAGTGGAAAAGGGACCTTAAATATTTTAAGACTCTTGAGATATTTTGCCAGATTTCCTGAGTATGAGATTGCCCATCTAATAATTTTCATTGTGAATGGTTACATAATATTCCAGTTGGTTGTGTAGTTTACTTAAGTATTCTCTTACTATCGGACATCCAAATGATTATGGCTGACACATTGGGTTGCTGAGAGAATTAAATGGCAGAGCATATTAGAGAACCAGCCCTGTGCCTGACTCAGAGGAGAAATCCATTACTTTGTATGCCTTCTCTCTCTCTCCTTCAAACACTCCAGGTAATGGCATTCCTGTCTCCCAGAAAACTCAGCCCTAACTTCCTCCCTTCCCCATCTGGGGGCCACTCCAGCTCATCCTCCAAAGCCTGTGTCTTTTGAAGGTGTCAACATCTCCTGAACCCAGACCAGGCAAGACTCTTGTTTCCCCTAAAGTGATGTGCTAAGGTGACAACCCTTGGGGCTTGGTGCTTCCCTAGAGAGTAGGGCAGGCCTCCTCTTCCTTCTTCTTAGGAGATGAGAAGGGAGGGTGGTGATCAGCTCAGGGCAGGTCTGGAAGAGGAACAATTCACTTAATATGACTCAAGCCCCAAATACTCCTTAGAATATGGAGCTCTGTCTTCCAGAGCCTCAACTTCTCAGTAATAGTAACAATAGCAACAATACTGCTAGGTCCCAGGCACAGTTAAGGACTCTCCATACACTGTTTGCCTGAACACTTGCAGTCTGCTTTTGAGAGGCAAGATAAAGTGGTAGTTAAGGATCTGATCTCTCGTTAAAACTTTCAGGCCTCAAATCTAGCCTCTCACATTCTAGATAACTTTGGGTAAGTTGTCTAAGTCTCTTTGTGCTGCAGTTTCTGTGATACTGTGATGTATAATAAGAAATATATATTTGGTCTTCATCCCTGCTTCTGGCATAGAGCTCCCAAAACACTTGAAATTTCCTAAGTGATGAGAATAATAGCAGTGTCTTGTGTTAATGAGGTAGGTGGCTTTTGGACCCCATCCAAGTATGGGGACTGGTTGCCAAGAGAATCAACCTGTGATTAGAGGTTTAGAACTCTCTCTCTTTTTTTTTCTTTATTGAAATATAATAGACAATTTGTTGCTTGTATTTACATTGTACAATTCGATGAGTTTTTTTTCAATTATAGTTGGCATACAATAATATACTAGTTTCAGTTGTATAGGATAGTGATCAGAGATCCATATAACTCGCAAAGTGATCACCCCACTAAATCTAGTACAACATCATTAACTATCTTCCCCATGCTACACTCTACATCTCCATGTCTATTCTGCAACTATCCATTTGTAAGAGGTTTAGAACTTTCAATTTCACCTCCCAACATACACATACCTGTAACCACTGATCTCTGGGGAGAGGAGAGGGGCAAGGGGCTGATGATTGAGTTCAATGGCCAATGACCAATGACTTTCATGACCGTGTAAATCATGACCATAAAAACCCAGGAGGACCGTTTGTTGGTCCTCTTCGTCAGGGAGCTTCCACCTTGGTGAACAAGAGCACTTCCACATTCCACCTTGCTGGGCCCCAACCTCCACGAAGACAGAAGCTCTTCTGTTTGAGACCTGGCTCTATGTATCTCTTCATCTGGCTGTTGATTTGTATCCTTTAATATCCTTTGTAATAAATCAGTAATCTAGTGAGTAAACAGATTTTTCTGAGTTCTATGAGCCACTATAGCAAATTAATCGAATTCAAGGAGGAGGCTGTGGGAACCTCTGATTTGTAGCCAGTCAGTCAGAAGTACAGGTAACGAACTGGGCTTGGGAATGGCATCTGAAGTGGAGGGTGGTCCTGTGGGACTGTGAAGACTGATTTTGTCTCTGGATAGATACTGTCAGAAATGAGTTGAATTCTTGGACACCCTTCTTGTGTCCAAAAATTGCTTGTTGGTGTGGAGAAGCCTCTATACGCATTGGATTGAATCTGGGAAACTTTTTCATCTTCCTTATCTGTAAAACGAGGAGAAAGGGTTGCACTTACCTCATAGGTTGTTCTAAAAACTGAGTTAATACATCTAAAGACTTATGATAGCCCTGAGCACACAGCAAACTCTGTGTGCATTAGTTGTTATAATCTTGTAGTTACCTTCTCAGGGGTCTTCCTTTAATCATCTTTTCTAAAGAGTCCCTCTTAGTAACTCACTATCATATTACATATTCTGTTTTATGATCTTCAAAGCTCTGTATCATAATCTGTAATTACTTTTTTTTTCTTTTTTACTTGTTTCTTGTCTGTGTGCTCCCACTAATGTGTAAGTTTCATAGGAGCTGGGCCTGTACCTAGGACGCTCAGCACATATTTGTTGGGTTAAATTGAATTATGGTATTGGATTTTCCAAAATTCTATGAAGCAGATATTCTTTTATGGAAGAGCAAACAGGCACCAAAAGTTTCCTTTGTCCATGCAAGTTCACCTAGCTGGGATGCAAACCTAATTTGCCTCAAGAGCCCTTAATCTTAACTACTATGCTTGCTTGGCTCCTCTTACTTGAAAATTCTTAGCAAGTGGGTGGGAAGATTGCCACATCTTGTCAACTTTCTTCCCTCTCCAGAAGCTGGGTGTGTTGGAAAAAGCTGGAAAGTTGGGAAAAGAGGCAAAGAGCTAGTCTTCATTCCTCTCCTATGGCGCTCAGCCTCAGCACCTCCCTGTCCTTGTCCACTCCCTTCCTACCCAGGCTGAAGCCCTGGCATCCAATCTCATCCTCATCTTCTCCATCCCCAATCCCATCACCATCCAATCCCATCTTATTCTTTCTTCATCTCTGTTCCATTCTCATCCTAGTCCCTACCCCTGTGAGGCAGGGCTTGGGCTGGGCTTTGTCCCAGGGCCTGAGACCAACATCTGTGACCTGAGATAGAAAAGGTTTGCTTTCTTTACACTGTCAATATAAAAGTTTCCATGAATTTTCTGAGTCATCCTTCCCCAGTCCTCTTTTTCTGAAATCTTTTTTTATGTGCATGTCCTTCCTTGTTCACATATTTTCCGGAGTCTAATTAACCTCTTCCCTACACCCACTTGTGTAGTCAGTGACCTAATTTTTCTCAGCCCAAAAGCACATCACCTGATGGCTGCCTGATCCTGCATTCCAGTCCACGTCCGAAGGAGAGTTAATCACAAAGCCCCAGGAAAGGTGGGCCAGTTGAGGGTCCTGGCGAATGCCTAGACTGAAGATATTTCTACCCCTCTGCAAGTCCTTGACTTTTATCCCAGCAATTAGTGGCTTTCTGGGAATCTGAGCAAGGGTAGACAGAGCAGCCAGATCACATGAATACGTGCCTCCATCTAGAACCTGGCTGGGGTGTAGAGTCAAGACTGAGGCCAGGCAGGCCAAGTACCTCCTGAGGCTACTCTAGATCATGATGGCACATTCCTCTGTCCAGCTGACATGCGCTTGGCATTGTCTGGCATCTGGGCAAGCGTCATCACGATATCTTCAGGCCCTAGCATGGCAGGGAGGGCAAGACTGAACAGAGTATTATGGATAATCATGGCAGCCATGTTAACAACATACTCTAGCCAACAAAGATAAGTGAATTAAGATGAGACACATAGATCTTTTGAGCAGACCTTAGAAAGGAATAAGGAAGTCACTAATGGGCCAGATGTGGGAATAAAAGCAAGGCCAAGACTTAAGGGGCTGGTGTCTAGGATTAACAACAGGTTGTATACCTGGTGAGGCACAGTAAAGCTGGAAGCCCGTTGGCATGATGTTATTAATAAGTGTATTAATAATCATCGCACATTGCCAATTGTACAAAAAATTTTCATACTGTAGTGTAAGCCCTGACAGATGTGTTTTTTGTTTTCCTTTCTTTTTTGGGGGTGGGGATGCAAATGTCTGACTTAAGCTTTGATTGGCATCCACTTCAAAGATGACTATCTCGAATAAAGATATTGCCAGCCACACCAATAGATAAAGAGCCAGGCCATGAGTCAGTTGATTTCAGTAACTGACCTTTTGGGCCACTTGTTTTTTTCTTTCTGAGCTTTAAATTCCCACTCTTAGGTTTTAAGTTTACCTATAGTGATCTTGTGGAAACCCTAGGCCACCACCCTCAACCCTAATAAAAACAACCCAGGTTCTCTCTCTCTCTCTCTCTACCCATGACCTCATGGTGTGGCCCTCGGTGTGCTATGTAACTCCCAGGACCTGTAAATATTAAATCTTGTCTCTTTCAAAGTTTCCTGATGGTTATTACAGAGGGTGTCTTGCAATCACAATAAGAAACATAAGGGCTGGTTTAGCCACAACACTGATTGTCAATAGGCGGAGATCAGCACACAACACATATATTTTCTCATCTGTATAATTTCCCAAACTAGTATTACTATCTGACTTCCTTACACCCAGACAGACATTTTAATACATGAAGAAACAGGCCCAGAAAAGGTAAGGGATTTTCCTCTGTAGCTACGTAGGGTAAAGTTGGCACTAGAGTCCAGGTCTTGTGCCTCCTTACCCAGTGCCCTTCTAGTTCTGTCAGAGAAATTCTTTCAGTACAGAGGGTTGGGAGCCAAAGGCATTTGGCCTATCAGAAGAGGTAAGCTAGGACCAACAAGGAGAGGATCCGGGGTCAGGGATGCGGAGATGGCCCAAAACTCCCTCCCACTGGTCTTATCGGTTGGACAATTCCATGACCCAGCAATTCCGCTTTTAGATGTAAACCCAAGAGGAATGAGTGCATTATTTCCACCAAAAGGCAGGTATAAGCATGTACAAACAGCTTTATTCTTAATTGTGAAAAACAAAAAACAACCCAAATGCCCATCAACAGAAGAACGGAAGAACAAACTGGTACATTTCAACACTGTGACACAACTCAGCAATGAAAATAAAAAACTATTGGTACACACAACAACATGGATGAATCACAAAGACCTTGGGCTGTGTGAAAGAGGTCTCGAAAGACTATATTCGGTATGAGCAAAACTAATCTGGAGTAACGGAAATCACAGCAGTAGTCGCTTCTAGGGGTTAGGAGAGACTGACTGGAAGGGGTACAAGGGAAGTTCCTGGGGTGATGGAAATGTAGTTGTAACCCATATACATGGTAACTTTAAGATTTATACACTTTGCTGTATGCACATTATACCTAAATTTGAAAATTTTTAAAGCTCAGCTTTATAGGAAAGAGCCAGTTGAAGAAGAAAAAGGAAGGGTCTTAAAGAGCTGAGTATGGAGGTGATGTTCCAGGTTGATTCCTGTGTAAGGTGACCAAATGTCCTGATTTGCCTGGGTCTGTGGGGTTTCCTAGGACAAGAGACTTTCGATGTTAAAACACGGAGAATGCTGGACAAACCAGGACAGCAGGTCGCCCAACCGCTGTGTAAGTTGGGGACTGAGAGGGAGTTTTGGATGTCTGGCAGACAGGCTGGATGGACTCCCTTGGTCTCGCAGCCCCAGGGCTGCTCCAGTGGGCTCAGAGAGGGCTGCCAAGAGTTCAGGACAGCGGGCATTGCTGGCTGACATCAGGAACATCAGGGCTGGGGAGGCATCTTTGTCCCCATTATTCCTCAGGATTCCTGACCCTCTAGGAGCAGAAAAGGGAAGGGGCAGAGCTGGAGGAAAATGGCCTCAGAGACTGAATTGAGGCAGTTGGGCGGTCCAGGTTCTAAGCATCACAGCTGAGCTGAGCTCTGAGGAGATGTTCACTCAGCCTTCTCTTCGCATCAGGTATTCCTACCCCATCCTCCCTCAAATGCCTAGGTGAAGAAAATACCAATGCAGTGCATTGATTTTGTGGAAGTAAAACAGACACGGGGACCTACTGGAGGCCAATGGTACTGCCACCTCCACAGCTGATATAAGACAGGGGCTGTCTCCTCCCCACTTGGTCTGTCACAACCTGCGGTGACTTGAGCTAGAGGGCTTCTCCTCTATCTTCTCAGAGCATGGGACATAGGGGGCAATGAGGAAGAGGCCAGAGGTGTCACAGAAGGGAAGGAAGAACCAGGTAGGGCAAGCTCAGAAGTTCTCGTAGTGATGTATGAAGTGGGCCTGGTCCTGCCTGTTGATGAGCTGACAGGCCTTCTCTACATTCTTGGTCATTCCTGGTGGGCCACAGCTGAATACTCCAAACTTTCGTACCTGTCGAGTTTGCGGGGGGAGAGTGGTTGCAGAGAGAAGGAGAGGCTTGAGGGGATCGCTTCCCAGGAGAAAACTGCTTCTCAAGCCTGGCTGAAATGACCAGGGCATCAATCCCAGGCCCTGAGGAGAGGGCTTGAGCTGGGGGTTGGGGATAGAGTTGAAGCCTTCCTCCAACGCTTGACCCCGTCCTGGGGCCAGGGTTGGGGGGTTCTCCATTCAAAATAGATGAGGGCCAGGAAATCCAGACAGAGGAAGGTCAGAGTCTGAGGATGGGCAGGGGTAGGACTAACCTTTGGGTGAACCTCCTGCAGGGAATTAAAGAAGGGTTCAAAGGGAGGCCGGCCAAAGTGAGTGATGGAGCGCAGGCCCGTGAACAGACTCCGGTTCAGCACTTTCTGGAAGTGCCGCTCGCAGATGTACTGGGGGAGGGAATGGAGGAGGAAGGGCAGAGCCGGGCAGAGCCAGGGTCAGCTCCTAGCCCAGATGGTGGTCCACCCAAACCGCTTGGTTGTCCCTGACATACCAGCATGGTGGTCCTGAGGTCGAACTTCTCAGCCAGCTGGGTGATGTAGATGTGCACGGACACCAGGTCCTGGCAGTCATTCTCCTCCACCTCCCGGATGATGTCAGCCAGCCACTCGAACTGCCGCTGGGTCCGTGTTACCCAGATGAAGTAGATCTGGGGACACATGGCTAGAGCTCAAAACTCAGCTCAGCTCATGGTTCCTCCCTAGATACCTTCACCTGAAAGGCTGGGAAGCCCAGACCACCCACAGACACCAAACCTCTAGCAGAACCCACAAACCCGAGTCAAGGTTTCTAACCAATAGATCCCAGCAGAGCCCCTTCTGGCTCTACCTCCTACCATTCCTCAAACATTTGGCATCCAAAAAACCAGGTATGTATGGCCCCCGTAGACCCAGTGCTTATGAACCAGGGGCTTTTTCTCATGCTACTCTGCTATAATGTGGGGACACAATCAGGCCATCTGTTCCCACTCCTTCCAAGAATGGGAGATGCTCACCTTTTTACAGAGCATTTGGCTGCCTAAGGATGACTTGAAGACCAGGTCTTTGAGGATAGAGGCAAAGGGGGTGACCCCAATGCCCCCTCCAACCAGCACCGACACCTCAAACTTATGCCACTCCTGGTGGCCCTCTCCAAAAGGTCCATCGAGGTACAGCTGCCAAAAGAAAGGTGGATGAGATAAACCTGGCTCTTCCTCAGCTCTGGGGCTAGCAATAAAGGGATAGGGAGAAGGAGATGGGAGCATCCTAGCTTCTTCTGAGGCGCCCAGCCCTTTCCTAACCTGCCCTTGGAGTGTCTGGAGATTCTAATCTTAGGGTGGGGGAGGGCGGGGACCTTCTGCCAATGCTGGAGTCTCTAAAGTGGTTCCCAGCAATGGGCACCTTTGGGTATCTAGCACAGCTGTCCGTCGGGGGTGAGTAGATCTCCCTGAGGCGAGTGGTCCAGGGCCCCACTGCCCGGATGTGCAGGCTGAGCGTGTCCTCATGGGGTGCGGAAGTCAGCGTGAAGGGGTGGTACTCGGTGGTCCCCAGAGCCAGGCAGGCAATCCGCACCCACTGTCCTGACTTGTACTCAAAGCCTTGGGGCCGCTGGAACTGCAGGTGGGTTACTCCTGAGGGTCATGGGCAGAGAAGGGCAGGGATCAGAAGGCTTGCTCCTGGTTCCTGAGGACTGGCAGGCACCTGTCCTCTCCACACACCTGAGGCACAGGGAGCATGGTCTGAGCAAGTAGGGCTCCTGGGGCTGGGAGTCGGAGGACCCCCTCCTCTGTTTCCTGGGCATCCTGAGAGCTGGGCTTCTCTACTCCCCTGTTCCAGCCATTCTCCTCCTCTCAGCAACCTCTCCCACAAAGGGCTCAGACCCATTACCATTGTCTTGGATATCAGCCAACAGGGTCAGGGGACCTTGGGTTCCCCAGGGACCATCTCAGTGTTTGACAAACCTCCACCATTTGAGGGTTATCTCTGTGATGGGCTGTATCTACATACCTCCTGCATTATCGTTTATCTAATATTTTTCTTTAAGTTGATTTAGTTTTTCAATTTGATTTACCTTGACAAGAACCTTTAGATTACTAAGGTAGGTGGTAAGTATAATGTGCTGTAAATAGAAGGTACTGTGTTTTATCAAATTTTAGCCCGATGCTGTTTGTGGCCTAAGCACAGCTGTGCCTCTGGCTTGCTCTCTTTGTTAAAAATGGAGAGTCACAAGTAAAGTTGAAGTGAAGTTAATTTTCTTAATATGTGAGTCCTGAAGTTTCGATGGTCCCATGACACCTAAAATCATCTTCCACCATCCTCTACAGAGATGCAAATCCCTACTTTGGCCAACACTGATGCTTGCAATCAGGGCCATTTGTCTATCTCTGAAGCAGGATTATTCTGTAACAAGGAGTGGGAAAGGGCTATATGGGTCCCTGCCTTGTACTCAGGCCACACATGTGTGTGCGTAGGGGGGTCTTTCTTGTCCTTAAACCCCTGTCTACACTTTCAGTTGCTTTTTCTCATAGTCACTTCTCACTGTCTGCAAGTCCTCCTGGGGGCTAAGCACAGCCCTTCCTGGGGCTGCGTTGCATGAGGAAAGCTGCAGGTGTCTCCAAGGCTATCAGAAGCCAAGATGGAGGCCAGGAGGCCTGGAGAGCTGTCTTCTCATGTCCCTTGAGTCAACTTCCAGTGCTCCCCACCCAGAGCCAGGCCAGGCCTGGTACCTGAAGGCAGCAGCTCCACTTTCACCACACTGATCTCCACCTTCTTCCGGCTCAGGCTCACCAGCTTGTCTCCACCATAGATTAGTGCAGGGACCAGGAAGAAGATGTGGAAACGGGGCAGCTGGATCAGGGCGAAGCTGCCATGGATGATGAGCTAGAGACATACATGGCCAGTTAGTACGGCTTAGGTCCAGCCAGGTCCCCTTCCTGCATGCCCCTTACCCAGAAGCTTCCTGCCTGGGCCCTGGGCTGGCATCGGCTTCAGGGACTGAGGTCTCAGATCTCAGGGTCTCAGTCTGAGATCTTGGGTTCAATTCAGTGTGTTCCTTCCACCCATCATGAGTGCTTATCCATGCCCCATAGCTTTGCCCTGCCTGGAGGAGTCCCTCACCAGGATGTAAAGCAGGATGTAGAGGTGGTGGGTCAGCCAGAAGCCCCGGAAGCTGCGGCGGCGGAAGTGGTGGGAGGCGAAGACATACATGATGGCCAGGACCAAGAGCAGAAGCACCCCTGTCATACCTGGGGTTATGGGAGACAGGGTCAGAGTCTCAGGACCTCAGCCTGGGCTGAGAATACAACAGAGCACTGCCCCCCTACCCCACTCTGCCCTCCTTCCCTGACTTCCCTCATCCCTCCCTGCTCCCCAGGACAGGTTGCTACTAGACAGCCTGCAGCTGGGGCTTGCCCTGGAGGGTAGAAAGGAAACCTATAACCACTATGACTAGACAAGTGCCTGTTCATAGGAAGATGAAGACAAAAGCATAAGTCCTCAGACAGAATCCCCAAACCCCACACACAGCCCTACTCCCTACCTGGGACTGTCTGGAAGAACCACCAGTAGAACTTCTGGGGAAGCTGGGACCTGTGGGGCAAAGGCACATGGAGCCTCTGGCTGGGGCAGGAGGGGCTCCATCACTGTCACAATGTGATTCTGATCCTGCCAGCCCTGATGGCTGAATTGGAACTCCACCCAGAAAGTCAAGGATCCTTCCAAGAAACATGACACCCAGCCTCCCACAGTTACACCCTCTGCTCTCAGCTCTTCTGAAATCTCCTTCTTGGTTGACCTTTGCTTGCTTGGTTCATGTTCTGTATGCTCTATGAGGGCAGGAGTGTGTGTTTTACTCACTGGCCTGTCCCTAAGCTCAGACAATGCCAGGCACATAGTAAATGCCCAGTAAATATCTGCTGAGTGATTGCGTGTATCTTGGCAGCCCTACTCTTTGGCTTCTGGATGGACACATAAAATGTGTTCCATAAATGTTTGTGCAGTGAATGGCTCAGACGGCAAGCTGTGAGTAAGGCACACGTGGGAAAAAGTCTCCAACTTCATCTCCTAAACTCCTTTTCTGGCCAGTCATGGCCAGTTTCCTTACTGAGGGCATGAAAGTCACCTCTCAGCTTCCTTGAGCAAGCCTTCTTACCATCACTCAGTGTCTAGGGCCATCTATTTGTTTTCTATTATACTCTTAGGCCTGCCTAGGTATCCCTAGGGGACCCTCCCCAGAACTTACCCATCATTCACAAAGACGTTGGGGAAGATGCAGGCCAGCAGGCTGAGGGGGCTGATTGAGAAGATGTAGACATTGACCACATGGCCAGCACTGTGCAGAACTGAAGGAGACAGGCTGTTAGAGATGGCACCCATGGCCAACTCTTCATCCAACCCCAAGGGATAGAGGAGTCATGGTGGGAAGAGATGGAAGTATAAGTAGCTCCAGTCGCCTCACTGTTTCCCCCACAGCTAGACCCAGGTGGACCCAGGCGGCTGCAGCAATGGGGAGGATGCCCAGCAGCCACGTACTGGCCAGGACAACAGCAGCCATGGCGATCCAGCGATGGAAGTCCACTGCGGCATCGAAGGGCACGTAGCGGTTGAGGAAGGTCTCTCGCAGGAAGGTGATGAGGTTGCGGCACATAGTGAGCAGGATGTAGGAGAACATGAAGGAGATGCTGGCAGCCGTGCCTCGCGACAGGATGATGCCCACAAAGGTGGTCTCTGCAATCCCCGAGGATGGCGAGGCAAAGGCGTAGTCTGGAGACAGAGTGGGACACTGAAGAACAGGAACAGCAACCAGAGGGCTCTCCACATGTCCCTCCCCACTGCCCCAAACCTGGAACTCATACAGTAGGCACGCTCTGCAAACAGGCCAGCACAGATGGCCGAGAAGACTGCGACACACACGATGTGCCGCAGGTAGTTCTCCACGAAGCGCTTGTACTGCTGCAGCTTCTGGGCCAGGAGGCTCCTCTGCATCTTCTCTTGCAGTGCCTCCGTGTACAACCTGGGAGCGGGCACCACTGCCCTGCAGTGGGAGGCAGGGGGGCCACAAGGTCAAGGTACTCTGGCCTCCCCTAAATGCCACCCCATGAAGGAGACCTGGTGACCTGGTGGGGGTCAGGATGGGCCATGACAGAGGAAGGAAAAGGCATTTGGGGGGGGACTCCAATCTCCCAAACATTTACCTCTCATCTTTATTTTTTCCATTCACCCCTTCTTCTGTCTCCCCACTACTTCACCTCCTCTTTCTCCTATTTTTTCTGTCCTCCCCTCTTCCTGTCCCTTGCACAGGTTTCACTGCTGTGCCCAAAGCACGTAGGAGCCAGGGGCCCCTTTCCTGCCATCTTGGTGTTATATCTGAGTGCTGGGCCCCTTGCCTAAAGATTAGGGTGTTGATCATTCAACTCTACAGCCCGTCAATCAGGTCAGGAACAAATGGAATGAGACTTTAAATGGTCCCTTGTGTGTTAAGATGTTGTGGGCAGGGCCTAGAGAACCTGAGACCTCTCCCCATGACTCTTTGGACCCTGGGGTCTGGGAAACACTCACTTTTTGCCAAACCTCTTCTTCAGCCCCGGGCCTCCCAGCTCTGGGGTTTCTGAGGCAGGGAGCCCCATTCCCTGGGAGCAGGAGCTAAGAAAAGGGAAATGGGGCAAGTTCTCAACTTGTCTTTGTAGCCAGGAGAAGAACTACCAGGTCAGAGCTTGGAAGTGGCATAGAGTTGGGTAAGAGTGGATTCTGGGATCCCTCCCTGCCCATAGAACCTGCCCATAAAACTGGTCAGAGAGGAGCAGGCAGGAGGCAAATCAAAATGAATAAATATGATCTGGTCATCTGTTTTGTAGGGTGGTCCTGACCTGGAGTGGCAGGCTTCTGAGAGAGCCAGGCTTCTGAGCAGCACAGGGTGTGGGAGGCAGCTGGAATTTGGGCTATAGGACTGACCATACATTAAGAGCTACTTTCAGAGGGCAAATGTCTGACCCCAGGGGTGGATTCGGCCAGCCCTACTTCCTTTATTTCTCTGCAGAGGAGCTGGCCAAAGGGACCTCCCAATGCCCCATTCCTGCTCACCGTCCCCCAGGAGTCCGAGTGATAAATGAAACTCGACAGCTAACATTTGGTTTAAAGATGTCTCCAACACCTGGAGAGAAAAATGAGAGGCTGGACAGGCTTCCCCATAAGGGCGGTGGGGTAGGGTGGGGTAGGAGATTGTCCCTCCACCACCACCATGCCCCACCGTCCCTCCGGAAAGGCTGCCACAGCACTTGCCAGTGACTTGGTCACGTCCCCATCTCTTGCTCCAGCTTTGTTCCCCTCACTCCCCACACCGAGTACTCAGTGCACACAGGGCAGCCACTGCTAGACAATGTGGCAACTCTGCAATTAGAAAAAGGGACCCCCTCCAGGTAGATGCCTGGACCTGCAAATCCTTTGTGTAAAAAAAAAAGAAAACCAAAAAACAAAAAATAGCGCCTTTTCCTCTGGCCAGACATACCCAAAACCAATGCACATGGCTTGATGAGCAGCATGTAGGCTATATTTCAGCCTGCTCTTGATCCCTCAGGCGGCATTTTTGTGCAGTGCACAAATTGCACACAGCTTTATCTGATGCTCTTGATTACACATGCCTGGCTATGTGCTATGCACCAAAGGCTAAGAAAGAAATAAGACCTGGGTCCTATCCACCAGGAAATCTTATTTTAAGGACATGCCCTTCCTTGGCTCTGACTATTCCTTTCATACTTACATACCTCCACCTCCACCTCTGACACAGAGCTGCGTGGAGCGGAGCTCACTGTCATGGTCCCGTAGCATGAAGTGGAAGTCCTCCCATGTCAGCTCCTCCTTGTCCTGGAAGCCTGACTCCCGGAACATGGACTCCACCACCTCAGCCAGCTGGGCCTTGGACAGGCAGTTGTTGGAGATCTCGATGAAGGACCTGGGGGAGGACCAGAGACAGGGCAGCCTGTTGAGGTCAAGCCCAGGCAGGTGCAGGGTGGGGCAGGACCCAGATGATCTAATGTGGTTACCAGTGACCTGAGAAATAGCACTGAGGTGTTAATCTAGCTTGCACCTGACACTAAGCTGGGTGGGGTAGCCACAGTCTCAAAAGGAGAACAAAACTGAAAGTGACCTTGACCAATTAGAGATAGCAACCCTCAAACACAGGAGCATCTACAGTTGGGATGAATGTCCACTTAGTGTAGGGACCTGTCCAGGTGTGCCAAAGCCTTCTTGCATGACGGGCTCTCTGTGCACTGTCTTATGTTGATGCCTCCACACCATCACTGGGCTCCCCCTTTCACAGTCCAGCGGGGGCACAGATAGCTGGGAGAAGGGGTTGTAGCTGCAATGGCTACTGCTTCCTTGTGCCAACACCCCAGGGGATGGACAGCACTGTCTCCACACCCAATCTGACAGCATCCAAGGTGGCAGCTGTAGTGGCCGTACTTTTTTCTTAGCCTGTGCTTGGGGACAAAACAAACAAGCCATGCAAGTTTGTGTGAGTCCAGAAGAAAAACACCTTCTTCCACATGGCACAGCAAGAACTGCCATCACAGTAAAAAAAATATGTCATCCCACTGAAACTGAGCAAGATCCACACTGAGTATAGGACGAGAAGGTGGGAGCTCAACCTTTGATGGCAGGGATCCTCTGCTAGATTCCCTAGGCCCTGCCCAGGCCCAGGCCTGCCATGGCACACCCAGCAAGGTACAGACTACAGTCAGTTTCACCCTAGCCCTTCTAGAAGCCCATGTCCTGTTGTGGCATCTGGACTGTAAGAGGGATGTGGCAGTTAAGGGGAAGGCAGAAGTCAATGGAAAGGTTTAAAGGAATGAAAAAGTTAAAGGAATCTGGGCTGATATATGAATTCTAATCATTCATTTGCTCATTTATTTAATCTTATTCAGTTAACTATATATTGAATGCCTGCTATGTGCCAGTCAGAGCTCGGAGGAGGTAGATTCTGCAGGGAACAAAGAGAGATATGAACTGTATCCTTATGGAGCTGAAGGGGACTGTATTACTGGAGCATTGTCTTTAGGAATGAGAAGTCTATGAGCTCAAAAAAGACCTTTATCAGTATATCACAACCTGAAATGGCTTAAGAAGCAGGAAGAGAGAAGGGTTGGAAAATAGAAGAACTTTCTCTGTCATGATGATTAATACTGGAAGAGTGACCAAGGTCATCCATCCTCCATCCATCATCCATTATTTTACTGTGTAAAGCACAGAAGACTTTACAAAGAGCCTAAAGCATCCAAAAGGGGTTAGTGGTCATATTGGTGTTGATTGTTTCTGTTTTGTCTTCTTTTAACTAGAGAGGAAGAATTTCTGGCTAGTATTGACGGTACAGATATAGACCCTCCTGGAGGCAAGGGCCAGCCGGGCCAGGTAAACTTTCGTAGCTGGCTGCTCTGAGTCTAGGAGGCACTGAGGGCCTGCTCTCAGTGCGGATAGCCACATCGCTTTCTCTCCTGTCCTCCTCTGATCTGACTTGTTCTCCTGTTTAAAACACCAAGAAATCTCAGGACTAGAAGGCCCTGCCCATACCGCATCATGGTGAAGAACTCATCCTTGGAGAGGAAGCCATTCGCATCAAGATCATACATGGTGAACATCAGGCGGGACTTGTCCTCTGGGGAGCCTAGAAGGAGGAAGGGTGATGAAGGTCAGCTCTCTCCTGAAAGACCCCTGGCTCCTGGGATGACCCACCATCCCCCAACCTTTCATGAAGACCACCAGGATGTCCAGGAACTCCCGGAAGGACAGGTAGCCATTGCCATCTTTGTCGGCCAGAGAGAACATGGACTCCACAAACATGTCCTGGGGCTTGAGGCCCAGGGACTCGGCAAACTCATTCCTGCTGAGCTCGCACATCAGGGCCTCCTGCACCTTCTGCGATGAGTCCACGGGCAGGGTCCCTGCATCTGCCTGGTTGATGTCCAGTACCTGCACCCGGGCAGCAGCAGGGGAAGACAGAGAAGGAGGTGAGGCCTGGGAGTGGTTCAGTGACCGCTCATATCTCTCCAAAGTCCAACTCAGAAAGGGTGAGTCCTGGTGGCTACTCCTGGTCCTCAGATATACTTCTGACTTGAGCCTCTACTCTGCTGTAGAAGGGGTGACCTGAATCTCTAGCATTCAGGCCATTTTCTCCCTGGACCCAAGATTCAGGAACTTTATACACTAGTAATGGTACTGGGTCTATAGGGGCAGGGGATAGGAGCAGGGGCAAGTTTGGAAAAGCAAAGTGAGAGAGCCTGTACTGGGGACAGCAGATGTAGTAGACATGGGTGAACAGGCAGGAAGAGGCTAAGGATATGTTCTCTTGCCAATTCAGACAAGGTTGCCATGTGCCTGACTTGGTCTCTGCTCATTGAGCAAAGATTTAAAAAGTCACATATATATGTAACTACCATTTGTTAAACATCTACAATATCCAGTTAAGTCCTTACTTAACATCGTCAATAAGTTCTGCGACTTTAAGTGAATGAAACCAATTCTACTATAGGTTCATTGATATAAACAAGAATTAAGTTCCTAATGTATCTCATCAATATTGTAACAAAACAATTCAAGGACCCGCTGTACCAAGCATGTAAGCTAAACACTGTACACGGAACAGTGCTTTCAAACTTTAGAGTATATCAGAATCCCCTGGTGGGCTTGTGGGCCCCAACCCCAAAGTTCCTGATTCACTAGGTCAGGTGTTAGGGGGTGGGAAGCTACTGCTGCTGATCCACGGGCCACACTTTGAGAACCACTAATGTAGACTGTTTCACTAAATCCTCACAAAAACCCAAAGGGATGGATCCTATTTTAATCACTGCTTCATAGATGAGGAAACCGAAATACAGAGCAGAGATGACATGACCTGCCTAAGGTCATGCAGCTAGTGGCAAAGCCATAATTCAGCAAAGGCTGTCTGTCTCCAGCCCACAGAGCAGAAACTTAGCACACCCCATGAACAGTGCTGTCGGGTCCGGGTTTCCTCCAACCCCTGGGCTGGTCCCATTTCCAAAATGCATAGCTGTGGCACCTGGGAAAAAAGGTGTCTGAAGAAGACCTCCAGGATGCGGCCCCGCTGCTGCTTGGTCACAGCCTTCCTGAACAGCACATTCTCAACCATCTCAGCCACACTGAGGCCCAGAGCCCAGTGCACACAGAAATCCTGCAGGTGCTGTACGAAGGTGTCTCGCTCCTCCTCAGAGTTAAACAGCAGCACCTGGGTGGGAGGAAGGCTGAGCCAATGCTCAGAGCTCGAGCTTCTAGTCCAGCCTCCCCTCAAAGGACCTTGGGTTGGGGGAAGGGGAGAGAAAAGTTGCCCCAGCTGTCTAGGCTGGGACCAGGTGTGTGGCCCAAGGGGGTCAGAGGGAGGGTCAGGTTGAGTCTGGGGACCTCTGAAAGGAGTGCCTCTCAGCATCAGCCTTCACAGGTGAGCTCTGTAGCTGAGAAGAGGGTGACCTGAGAAGACTCGCTGTGAGAGGGGAGGCAAAATGGGCTGTACCAGGTCATACTCCTTGGGGATCTTGAGCAGCAGGGTACGGCGTCCACGGTTGCTGGACAGAATGAGATTGACTTGCTGTGAGGGCCGCAGCTGGATGGTGCGCAGCACAGAGAGACGCCTGTCCAGAACCTGCAGATGTCTGTCTGGGAGCAGCTGGATGGTGATGGGGTAGCTCCTCTCCCTAGGGCCCGTCCACTCCATTGCTGGAGAGGGGACGATAGAGCAGAGCAGTTCAGCAGAGGTCCCGCAGCCCCTGCCTTCAGGCCGATTTTACTCTACCAGTCTGAGCAGGCACCCTAAAGCCTGGCTTTCTTTCTTCATCTGCAACCTGGTTCTTTCCTCCATCTGCCCCCTCCTCCCAACCTCTCTGTCCCATCTCACCTGGTACTCCATCTTTGGCTGCTTCCTTCTTCACACTCTCTTTGCCTTTCTTTTGTAACTTCTTGCGTTCTCGGCCCCGGAGATGGGCCACCACTCCAGAGATAAGCAGACTCACTGAAGGGGATCAGAGGAGTCAGTAGGGAGGGGAGCCCATCGCCTGTAGCTTCACTGAGGCTTTGGCTGCTGCCCCCTCTTTTAAGGCCCCCTGAGCCTGGCTTCAACTGTACCAAGGAGCTAGCCCTGCAGGCCAGCAGGTAATGGGAGTGCGGGGGCAGGGGCAGTCTACGGGGAGGGGGCAGCTCGGAGGAAAGAGATGGGTGAGGGGGTAAAGGTCTCACCTAGTGGAAGACAGCAGAGAGCCACAATGGTGATACCAAAACCAGGACCACTGCCTTCAAAGTAGTCATACACGGTCACGGGAACACAGGGTGGCAAGCCTTCAGTTGTGAGCTGTCGGGGCTGAGGGCACGGTGAACCTGAGGAAAAGGGCACAGAAAACCTCGAAGCCTGAGGATCCCACTCCTTGGCCTTCTCTCTCTCCTTCTCTCTCTCCTGTAAAGAACCAGGTACCCTCCTCCCTCCCAAGCTCCCCTCCTTGGAATACGTTTCCCTCAAAAAGTCCCCATCTATATCCCATTTCTCAGGACCCACAATAGCTTGACCACAGGATGTAGCCCGCAAACCAGTCCAGTTCCTGCTGGAGGAGATGACCTAATGTAGATCTCCCAGCCAGACACAGAAGGGGTTCCCTGGTACCTAGCTCCCTGGGCAGCTCCAGGTGATCCCCCAATCTTGGTCTTTTCTCAGACTGCCATCGTTTGTGTTTTCCCAGGCCACCTACCTTCACTCCAGATAAAGACATTGGGCTGCAAGGCACTGGGGTCCACACTGGTGACAGCCACCAGCACATCCCGTAGAGTGGTGTTTCTGATTTCTGCAATTTCCTCCTTGGAGAACAGCCTAAGTTGGAGGAAGCCAGAAATTGTTGAGATGGGAAGGGAATGCAGGCCTCCCGCAATCTCAAACCCACAGACCTAGATGAGGAAAGACACCCAGAGGGGCTGGGAAGGGAGTGGACCAGCTGGAAATTAAGGGCGTATGGGGACTATTTATAAGCAGAGGGTCTGGGCCCTGGCAGAGATGGAATTTGAGGTGGGGCCCAGGCAGACTGTACCCATTCCTGGTGTTCTCAAACCAATAACGGTCACCATCCCGTAGCCGCACAAACTGGTCGAGAACAATGGCACTGAAGAGAAGTCCAGGGTCCCCGTGGCTCTCCAAGAGCCCCCCAGGGAGCAGCTCTAACCGGGATAGGTCCTGGTTGTACAGGGCAGCAACGGCCTCCAGCACCTGGGGCATGATAGGAGGTGAAGAGCGTGTGCACATGTGCGTGCGCGTGTGCGTTGGGAAGGGCAGCTACTGTGGCCCCGCCTCTCAAATGCAGGACCCCATCAGCTTCTTGGCTTGCTACTCAGGCCTGAGAAAGTCTCCTCTTCCTAGGCAGCCCCCTCAGCTGGTAGTAATCTGGTGGGAGGACCAGTGTATCCCTGACCATGGTAAGACCACTGTCAGAAGCCTAAGGGCCATATCCTGTGACCATCTCTACCAGACTGCCTAGCTCCAATGGTTAACAGCTTCAGGGTCACCCAACTCATGGGGAGGAACCCTGGAGGAATAGGATAATGGTACCAAACCCAGGGGCCATCCAGCAGAAATAGTAAAATGTAGTGGTGAGGAACATACTCTGGAATCATGTAGCTGAATTTAAATCCTGCCTCTATGACTGACTTACCAAAAAAGGTTATTGGTAAAATAGGGATAATGATAGTATCTACTCTATAACATTAACATTCTTAACAAAGATTAAATGAGTTACATATGTAAAAGACTTGGAACAGTATGGCCACAGGAAAGATTTAGCTACTACTATTATCATTACTATTCCTGACCTGGGGGTCCACGTTGGGGTTGAGATAACTCCAGTTCTTCGGGGTCTCTAACCCCAAGGCAAGCAGGGCTTGGCTATAACTGGGTAGCCCCATATCTCGGCCACGTTGGATGCTGCTGGCCACGTAGTCTGTGCGGGAGAACTTGCCAGGGCCAGGCCAGTAATCTAAAGAGGAACGAGGACCAGGCTATAGGCTTGGTTGCCCTACACATAGGTCGCCTCAACCCTTCTTTGCCCAACTGCCTTGAGGTGGGCTGTTGCCACTACACCCCCGTCCCCAACAAATACACACAGCATTCACTGCATGTGACCTGTGTTCATATCAGCCTTGCCTTGGTATGGGATCAGGGTCACCATATGTGATGAGGGGCAATTTTTCTGGCAAGAATCTTTCCCTAAGACTCAAGACTGTTCTAATCACCAAGCAGAAAATTCCCTGGCCTTTACCTCCTTAACCTCAAGACAGGGCTGGATAAAAACCTTTAGAGACCTAAGTATCAAAGAGATTATGGTGCCACCCTTCCCCCACATACTCAGAATTAGGTGATTTAAAATAAAACTAACACTAAACTGTAAGTTGAGGGAAAACGAATTCAAAGCTTATTTTCTTCTAATGGCTATTTGCAGTGTGCATGTCTGTGTTTCTGCGTTGCAGGTACCCTAGTTCTGCCTGTTGATTAACTCAGAAGAATTCTGAGGCTGCCCAGCCTCCTGGCCCCCATCGCCTCTGGCTTCAGAGCTCACCCCTTAGATCTTCGACCACTATTCTGTCCTCCAGCTCTGAAATCTGGGAGGCCATTCCCAGCAGCAGCTGATTCACTGCCTGAATACTGTTCAGATTGGGGTTCTGGAAGTAAACAACACACTTCATCAGGTAGGCTTTCAGGTCCCTCCCCAAAAGCCCAGTCCTTCTCATTCTGGACCACTGCAGAACCTCAAGGAAAAGAGCCCTTAGCCAGTCCTAGACTCTCTTGAACTGTTGTTCCCAAATAATTTTCTGATCATCTTACACCACCCTGGAGTAACAATACCCAAGAACTGGAATCATTGCTTTTCCCAGCCTGTGTGATGAGACTGACTTTGACCCATCTTCCTCTGACCCTGAACCCAGGCTGACCTCCCGAATCCAGTAGCTGTTGCAAACTCTGAGAGCTGGGGAGGTGCCAAAACCCTTGTTGAAGATTTTCTGGAAATGGCAGCTGGCATTTCTGAAATAGGGAATCAAGGATGTGGTAAGGGAATTCAGAAAAGAAGCTGAGATGGAGTTGAGGGACTCAGATGGGGTTGGCCAGGACCAAGGGATGGCCACTGAACTTCTTTGAACAGAATAAGGATCTAGCAATGAGTGTGGATTGAAAGTAGAGGTTGCTCTTGTCCACACAGTTGGGGGAAGGAGGGAAGAGAGCGACCTAGCTGCTGGACAAATCCTGCTCTCAGCAACTGAAGTTCAGCCATAAGGAGAAGCTGGAGAGATTTACCTGTTAGACTGAACCTCCTACTCTAGGGTCCTGTTTCAGGACTCCAAATTCTGCTTCCCTTGGCCCATGACACTGTGGAGGTATATAAAAGGCTCCAGGACCCCAGGGCCACTGATTGGGCAGTTCTGCCAGCGATGTGCCAGCACTTCTCTCACCTCATGTAGACGCCAGGGGGCACCATAGTGGAGAAAAACTGTTCAGAAGCCGCCAGGAACTCTGGAGAGATGCTGGGGTCCAAGAAAGGGCGGTACCCTGTTCCACCAGAGTATTAAGAGAAATAAGTTCCTTACCTCTACATCGTCCCATAACATGCACTCCTATGGATCCTGATCACACACACACCCTCAGCCAAGGTGTCCCCCTAAAGCTGTCACCTGTATATTCTGGAGGTGTTTTCTGCAGGAAGCTGGGCAGCCACTCATACAGAGCGATGTTCTGAGGGTCAAGAGACAGGGAAGAGGAGGCGAGTGCTGGAGCTGCCAGGCCAGAAGGGATCTGAGCCCAAGGAAGGCTTAGGTGGGAGATGAGAACCAGGCAGGGGCAGTCATGGGAGAGGCAACTCAAACAAACAGGAGACGTGTGGAGGCCTGTCCCGGAAGGGCACAGGGGATTTCGCGGTGGGGGAGTTAAACCTCTCATGTAAGTAGCACTTTGTCTCCTTATCATTTCGGGGTCTATTCCTAGACGTTAGCTCTCTGGGGAGGGGTGTCCTCCCGGAAGAGGTCGTTTCTGGGTGGCGGATGGTCAAGGATGGAGGGCTCTGTGGAAATACAGAGTCTCCTGTGGAGCAGGACACGGTGGGAGGGCATGCCGTGCGACTGACCTGGTAGGTGGCAATGACCCTCTTGCGCGCGTGCTGGAACAGCTCCTCGTCCCCCCAGTGCGGGTGCTCGCGGGCCAGCCTCCATGCACACAGATTGTGGTAGCGGAACCAGAGCAGGCCCAGCGCCTGCAGGAAGGGCTCGCGGTTCCCTCGCTCCGCCCCGAAGGCTGCATCCAACGTGGGCACAGGGGAGATGAGTGGCGGTGTGACCCAGGGGAACCGCACCTCGCGGACCGCAGCCCGCCCTCCAACCAGCCCTGGCCTGCGCTCGGTCCCGCCCGCGCCCCCGCCGGGCCCCGCCACCTCACCATACAGCCCTTGGGGCCCGCGCTGTCCCGTGGCGGGGTCGGGAGCGTTCCACATGAGCAGGGGGCTCTGCGCGTCCCGGGGGAAGGCGGGGTCGGGCCCGGACGCCAGCTGCCCCCCGGAAAAGCTCCGCAGCGCGTCGCTCCAGGAGTGCGAGGAGCCATAGATGGCGCTGCCGTCCAACCAGCCCGTCACCTCGTTGGTCTGCGGGGTCACGGACTGGTGAGCCGGGGTCGGGTAGCCCAGGAGCTTAAGGGAAGGCCAGGGCCAGGCGGGTGTCCGTGGGTGGGGGATGGGAGCCTCTGCCACCCGACCCTGCCAGGCTCTGGGCCCAGGGCCCCACCCTCCTGGTTGCAGCCCCCTCCCCGCCAACTGCCTCGTCTTACTAGGTCCCGGGGGTTGCTGGGGCTCTGTCCGGTCTTGGGGTCCCAGCGGCTCCTCTGGAAGGGCAGCACCACGTCTCCGCGCTGGTCCCGGTCGAACACGGGGTCTCCAGGCGGGATGTGGATGTTGAGGAACTCGGCGGGGCAGCCGGGTCTCTCTACACTCACCAGGTCCGAGAGCACGTGGTAGCCTGCGGGTCAGGAGCGCAAATGTAGAAAATCGCCACTCCTCATGGCCAGGGTAGACTCCAAGTTTCTCAAGAGTCAAAAGGCAGTATGTTCGAGTGCAAGCTCCGCCACCAGTTCTGTGGCTTTTTTCTAATCTGCAAAGTGAGAATATAGTACCCTCTCCACCAACCTCATAACTTTGTTGTGAGAATCAATATAATATTATTAGGGCTCTCGCAAGCCATCTTCTATCAGATCCAGCCACCACTACTCCTCATCTTGGGAGGTGGGGGTTGGGAAGAGCGTGATTATATCGGGAGGATATGGGTGGCAGAGGACTCATCTGCTAAGAGCTATAGTGCGGGTCCAGTGGCACTCTTGGGTTTGGAGGAAGGGGCAAACGAAATTATAGGAGAAAATACCCCTGCATCGACACCCACATCACTCTGAGATGAGGAAAGGCTCGAAGTGCTGCTTGGTGCGGGGAGAAGGTGGCTGGGAGTCCCAGATCGGTCCTTGTGGACTTGCAGAGGGACCTCAGTGGATCAATCTCGGTGTTTCTCCCCTTTGACCTTACCGAAGAAGACCCCCAGCACCGTGCGGTTGCGGTGGGATGCCTGCCCGGCTCTGCCCCGCGTGGCAGCGTCGCTGAGTCTGCGCGGGTTGGGCAGTAGCGGCTCCTCCAGAGCCTGATAAACGCCATCTGCGTAGTAGGCTGGTACAAGGCGCTGCAGTCGGCTGCCTGCAGGAAGCAGGAGGGAGAGGGGCTTGCCAAAGCACTCTGTCCCCAACAAGCCCACTAACCTTGACCTATTCCTCCCTCAATCACCACCTCTCAATGACGAGACCCCCTCTCCCCAAGGTCTCCTGGCCCCAGGGGTGCATAGGAGTTCCGGCGCAGGCAGCCAGGCGTCTGGCGGCACGCTCTTTCCTCTTCTCTGCGCCTAGTGCCCGGTGCCTTTGTCTTCACCCCGGCCACAGGACGCACCTGCAGCTCCGCGCTTGTGATGCCTCAGGTTGTTGAACCAGCCATCATAACGCTGCACTTCCCAGGGCAGTGAGAGTGCGTCCTGGCCGCCTGTGGGTCAGAAAGTGGTCCCTCAGCGCTAGACTCCCTGCGACACCTCTGGGACCCGACGGTCTCCTTCTGTGTTTCTCTGGCTGGCGGAACACCCCTAAACCGACCCGAGTGGCGATACCTGCACGTCGTCGAGGCTGCGCTGGAAAGTTTCCCATCCAGCTGAGCCGCGCAGAGATCTGACCTGATCTTCCAGCCTCAGACAACCGCTTGACCGCAGTTCTCCCTTCTCTTATCCCCAGGGGAGACTGGGTGACATCCTGAAGCTGGGCAGGGGCTGATGCCTACCCGCTGGATTCAGGGGTCCAGTCAGTAGAGCTCCCAGGAGCACCAGTGTTTCTGGCCTTGCGTGGAGCATGCTGACCCGGTAGCCTGGGGGATAGGAGGTAGTATGTGTGAGACCCGGAGCTGACGCCCGCCACGGCCGGCACAGAGGGAGGAAGCACCAGCTGTTTTCACTTTTAGAGCAGAACTTTTAGAAGTATTACCAAGGAATAGCACCAGCACTCCACTCTTTTTAGGACTCCTGGCAGCCGTGTAGGCACTGACGCTAGTCCTCACTCTCCACTCCGTCGAAAACTAACCCTTACCACACACGATACAGTCTTGTGGGGCATGTCAGTCCCTGGCAGGAACAACCTCCCAAGCCCCCCGCCCCCAAAGCCTCAAATCCCCACTCCCAGCCCCCTAGGAACTGCTTCTCCTACAGGAAGCAGGGAAAGGAAAGCGGCGAGTGAGCTAGAGGCCGGGACTTGCAGCCCTTCATACCCCCGCAGTGAATGTCTGTGCATGGACACAAGGGGTGAGAAGATTGAGATCAGGCCACAAGCCCAGGTCCAAGCTCTCTGGTTTAGGGCCCCATTCAGGGTCAGAAGCCTTCTTTCCTCTGGGAATCTTTGCATCTCTGCTCTGCTTCCTGCCTCCACCACCTCACTCCACCCGGCCACCAGCTCCACAGATCTTCAGCCTCCCCGGAAGCATTCTCACCCTCCTCTCTGGGTTCTCTGAGGTCAGCTTAGCGGTGTCCACTCTGGTCAGACCAGCTCCAGGAGTGAGTATCTGGACTCCGGGCTCTTGCTCCTGCTGAGGAGGATGGGCCCTTCTCATTTGCATAGGGACCGCCCCCTCTCATTTGCAAGATCTCTTCCCGGTAGGACTCGGTTGCCAAGCCCCTATAACCGCTCTGTACGCTGTCCACGCTGCTATAAAAGAGGTCCCCGCCCCGCGCGACTTCCAAACGCAGAGTAAGCCCACAGAGGCGCGAAGCCACAGCCAGCGAGAAATAATCCCGACTCTGTCTTGGTGAGCCGAGGGGCTCAAACTTGACCTGCCCATTGGGTAGCTCCCTAGCACTGAGAAGGCAGGATAAAGAAAAGTGACACGCCACAGACCCCACGGACGCTCTCCCGGCTTAAGCAGACTTGGCTCTCCAGCTTCTCGCCTGCACGCAGCCGCTCGGCCGGTTTGCAGCATGACTCTCTGGGATGGCGTGTTGCCTTTCTATCCCCAGCCCCGGCATGCTGCCGGCTTCAGCGTCCCGCTGCTCATCGTCATTCTGGTGTTCCTGACCTTGGCCGTCAGCTTCTTGCTCATCTTGCCTGGGATTCGTGGCCACTCGGTAAGGGGGTGCTAGAAGCTCGAGTCTGGGGGTGGAGGGCGTCATGGGCACCTTGTCTCTGGAGGACCCAGGTAAGACTGCAGCAAGGACCTCTATTGAATAGTCACACTGAGGCACTGAACGCGACCAGCACAGGTGAAGCAGAACACGAAGTCTAGTGAGGAAGCACCCCTTCTCAAGGACAGGGAGAGGTCCCATTCAAGACATCCTAGGGACTGACCCAAACTGGATTATTTAAGAGGCCGCTAATAGTGGGTGTTCCATCCAGTAATTTTAGGGCTGATTCTAGTCTTCTTGTGTTACCAGGGCCTCCTGCCTCTCCTCAGACTGCAGCTCCACTCCCACCCCCACTTCCATTCCGTCCTCTAGGTAGTGTCTGTGCTGAATTGAGATGCATGTGTTTTGGTGCCCTCATCCTAAGGACTCAGACACTCCTGCACGGGATTCAAAGTTGTAGCAGACTAGGTACTTTCCTTTAGATTTCCCCCTCTCCCAGAACCTAGGTTGTTTGTTTTTCAAGCCTAGGAGGAACTGGCCTCCCTGAATCTTGACCTGCCTTGGTTTCTTGGGAAACTGGTGCACCTAGGAATATCTGAGAGGCTATGTTCCCACCTCCTCTACTTAATGACCAAACCCTGGAGCCTCCCTCTCCTGGGAGAGGTGACCCCTGCCTGCCTAGCACTTCAGGATTCACTGAGTCTCATCATAGCAGTGACTGGAGCAGGAGGCAGAACAAGGACCAGGAGCCAGGTAGCTGTGGGAGCAAAGGTAGTGGTAGAGCAACAGGCAGACAGTCTCGTTGCAAGATGGACTGAGAATAGGGCTGAGGAGGCAGAAGGTCAGAAAATAGAAATACCAGTGGCTCAGAGGAACATGTACAAAAAGCAAGCCTGACTTCAGCCTCAAAACATCAAGAAGGTAACTGGGAAAAGGGTGTGGGGCAAGAGAGAGGGGTACTAAAGATCTGGGTGACATGCAGTCATGGGAGGTCTTGGGAACTCTGGGTGAGCAGCATCCAGGCTTGACCTGGTTACCTGTTCTTGCAGCGCTGGTTCTGGCTGGTGAGAGTTCTTCTAAGTCTGTTCATAGGCGCAGAAATCGTGGGTGAGTGTATGGTGTAGTGGATGGGGAGAGGCCCTGGGGTGAGGAAGAAGGTGGGCAGAGGGCACTGGGAAAACGGAGAACTGGGGTTGGTTTCTTGCTCCCTCTCTCCATTCTCCAGCTATTTCTAGTGCCCACTCGTCTGCCTTTACCCTGTATACCACATCTCTCTGCAGTGTCCCACCTCCCATCACCACTCTCTCAGCTCCATCTCCCCAGTCTCCTCTCTAACTCTCTCCTCCTATCGTGTACCTCTACCCACAGCTGTGCACTTCAGCGCTGAATGGTCAGTGGGTAGGGTGAGCATCGACACATCCTACAAGGCTTTCAGTGCTGCGCGCATCCGAGCCCACCTTGGTCTGCATGTGGGCCTGGAGGGGATTAATATCACACTCAAAGGTGAGGGGGCTAGGACTAAGCGAGCTCCTGGGGTGGGCAGACTCCATGGTTGAGAGAGGGTGGCAGGGACAGCTGCAGGACCTCTCAGATCCAACAGGCACAAAAAGCTTTTGGTCCTCGTGGATTTGTGTTTTCCCCAACTACTGCCAAACCTATTTCTCTTGCACCCCCACTTTCGTATTCGAATCCGCTTAGTTGCTGGGTCCCCTGGCTGTACGCAGCCCCCTGACCCAGCCGGCCTCCTCAGGGAGCCCAGTGCAGCAGCTGAACGAGACCATCAACTACAACGAGCAGTTCAGCTGGCGTCTTGGCAAGGACTATGTCGAGGAATACGAGGAGGCACTGGAAAAAGGACTGCCAGACCCAGTTCTGTACTTGGCGGAGAAGTTCACCGAGAGCAGCCCCTGCGGGCTCTACCGCCAGTACCGCCTGGCGGGACGCTACGCCTCGGCTCTGCTGTGGTGAGTGCTGGAAGGAAGGCTGCACGTGTGTGTGTGTGTGTGTGTGTGTGTGTGTGTGTGTGGTGTGTGTGTGTGTGTGTGTGGTTGGGAGTGGGGGGAGCGGGCGGGGAGCCAGAGAACGTGAGCTGCGGTTACAGCCCGATGCACTCGGGGTGAGAATTACCGCCGCGCGGGTCAGAAAGTCCTGAGGTCCGCACGAACCGTCGGAATCCGGAGAGACTCAGCAACCGCAGGGAGTTCGCTACACCCTTTGGGAGTTTCCGCTGGGCTTCCGCCACCCCACCCCTGGCTTTCGTTCTGGGGTAAGGACAAAAGGCTGGGATAAGCCGGCTCACAGCGCAGCTGGTCCTCCCGCAGGGTGGCGTTCTGCCTCTGGCTCCTCTCCAACCTGCTGTTCTCCATGCCAGTCCCACTCTATGGAGGCCTGATGCTCCTAGCCACCGGCGCCTTTGCGCTCTTCTCTGTCTTCGTCTTCGCCTCCATCTCCAGTGTGCCACTCTGCCGGATCCGCCTCGGCTCTTCTGCGCTCACCACGCACTACGGTGCCGCCTTTTGGGTCACGCTGGCCACGGGTGAGGACCGAGCGGATGGGCTAGGGGCGGTTGGGCATGGGGACGGGATTTTTACTGGTGCGTGCCTTCTAGTTTACAAAGTGAGTTCTCCCATATTACTAATTTGCCCCTTTCAATAGTTCGTAGAGGCGGGCACTATTATGCCCGTTTTACAGATGAGTGGAGAGGGTATAGAAGGGTTAGATAACTTGCCCCTTAGCATGCGAACCGTGTATGATGTAATCCATACCAGAGATCTTTCTAAGCGCACAAGTGCGTGTGTCGGGGAAGGAAAAGTGAGGGCTGGCCTCCAGCAGAAGGAAGGCGTAGCCCTAACCCGCCCCTTTTCCTCGCGTCCGCGGCGCCGCAGGGGTCCTGTGCCTCCTCCTGGGAGGAGCGGTGGTGAGTCTCCACTACACTCTACCCAGCGCTCTTCGCTCCTTCTTGGACCGAAGCGTCAAGGACCGTGGTAACCAAGAGAGAGGGGGTTCACCTCTGAACTTCAACAACCCACTACACAAGAAATTTGAGGCCTCGGACTTAACGATCAGTACTCATCTGTGAAGGAGACTCAACCTCGGACTCCTACTCCGCCTCCGTACACCGCAGGCCAGTGCCCGCCGGGCCTGGGCCAGGAGACCTCTGGAACTGTGGGAGCTGCGCTGTAGAAGCCCAGGGAAAGGTGGGCGGCCTCAGACTTGCACTGTGCACCCTGGCATCTCCCAGGGAGAGCTGTAAATAAATTTTTTTCCTTTTGTTTTTTTTAAAAAAATTTTCCTCCCATTAAATTCTATGGCGTCACCAGGCTCTTGGGGGACACAGGCCCTCGGGAGACTTCGCTGGGCTGGAGGCAACCTAGAACATTCTCTTTCTGACTTGCCACGATCCCGGATTCTCCCGGTCTGGAGAATCCAGACTAAGCCGTGAAACGCTCTGGGAGAAGGGCGCCCTCTAGTGAGCCCAGAGGCGAACCAATCAGAGCAGCATCAGAAAGATGAGCCTCAAGTGGATGGTAAGGCGTAGAGACCAAGCAGATGGCCCTCTCACTGACCCATTGGGCTCCCCCTCCACTGGTCCAGCTAAGTGAGCTAGGAAGGAATGGCGTTTTGGAGTTTATTCACTAACTCCAGTTTATTCACTATGGAATGGTGTCTGAGGCCCAAAGTAGATGTTAGCAAGGCATAAAAATGTAAGTACTGGGATTTTTAAAAAAGGTCCTTGTCGAGTCTTACGATTTTATTTGGCAAATTTTAGAACTGAAGCTCAAAGAGAATGTGGCGCAGTTGGTTAATATTGAGGGGAGATGAGAAGTTTAGTTTCTTCTCACTTCCAGTGCTGTCTTTCATTGTACCAAATGGTCACACAAACTTGGGAAGTAAAGAACAAAGAAGACCCAGGAAAAATAAAAACAAGAGGTGCAGAAGGATGAGAGGGACCACAGGAGAATCACACTGTAACTGCCCCCAATCATTATGTGGGTGAAGCTGAGTTTCAATAAATGAACCTTGAAGAGACAAAGCATCAAAGAAAGGCAGGGTTGCTATGTGGAAACAGGGGCAGCCCCTGCTTGGTTTTACCATGTGACAGGGTTTATGCGCAGCTCTAATATGTTCAGCACCTTAGGGCTTTTGTTTTTTAACATCAATAAGTAGAGCCTCCTTTTTCTACTCCACTTATAGACTGAGGCTGAGGGCTGATATAACCCATTCTGTGGGCAGTTCTCATGGATTTATGGGGCTCCAGTGAGGAAGTCACGAGCCACACTGGGAAGTCTGAGTGGCCACCAAAGAGAGGGACCTTATAGGGCACAATCAGGCACTCTGGGGTGCTCCTCCTTATAGCATGTCTCGGAGGAAGCCTCAGACAGAGAAATGTCCTGGGACTGGGGACTCTCAGCTGTGGACCGGTAGCGGGGGCTCAGGAGTCCTCCTTCCTCAGGATTCCACTTCAGCCCAGGATTCTCTCCCACACTCTGGTTGAAGAAAGCCTTCAGCCTGTGGGGCTGCATCCTGTGTGCCACTGCCATGGCCAGGCTCAGCAGCATGCAAAGCACTCCTGGGGATGAGGCAATAGGTGTCTCCCTTAGTGACTGTGACACCCTCCCAAGGACATTTTCTCCTAAGAGCATCAGAACAACTCTAAAGGAGGCCTGGCATCCCTACTTCAAGGTAACTTGGGCTCAGGGAGATGACCGGCTTGGGGTCATATAGTTGGTGTTGCTCTGTTGTTGTGAGTTATGGACTATAAGCCCAGTGCTCTTTCAATTACATCTCAGGGAGGGAAGGAAGGAGGGAGAGAGAGGGAGACAGACAGATAGACAGACGGGGTGGGGGGAGAGAGAGAGAGTATAGAGAGAGAGAGAGAGAGCCAGAAAGAGAGAGAGAGAGAGGTTGGGAAGGTGGGGGAGAGGGAGAGAGAGCTCTGAAAACAGAAACCCTGGGGAAAGGACAGCAGGGCACAGAGGAGGAGGCATGGGAAGGGGCATGAGGGATAGACACAGTGGGACAGGAGAGGATAATATGACGGCAGGACAATTTAAGGCTATGTGAGGGAGGGACAGAGAAGGGTTCTAGGAATAGGAGACACAGAGAAGAATATTGGAGGAAGCGGGAGGGGCCATGAGATTGGAAGATTTGGGAAAGAGCTGGGTGAAGAGAGTTGAGGACATAAGAGGGAGAGAGGACACAGGCTAGTAAGAATATACAAGGAGGGAAGGGGAGTGGAACTGTGGAGAGAAAACCCGGAGATAAGGGATATGAGAGGGATCGGGCTTTAAAGAGGGGAAAGGCATTCTGACCCCAGACTCTCAACCCCACCAGCATTGTGGTCCCTGACCCTTCCTCCCTGGCCCTAAGCTCTTCAGTGCCTGTCTTCAAGGCTGAGCCTCACCTGTGGTCAACGTGATCCAAAAGGCAGGCCCAAGGCGAGTTTGCAGCACAGCACTGCCCAGGCGCAGGGGACAGGGTTGGGTAGGTGATGTGGCAATGGAGAAGAAAAGCAGTCCCAACAGCTGGAAGATCCCCGTGGCCAGCAGCATGTGGCCTCCGTATATCAGCGCAGGCATGGACAGCATCACGTTGGCCAGCAGCCAGCAGAGGAATGCTACCCTGGAGAGCCAGGACCTGGTGAAAGCTGACCCAAGTACCTCTGCCTGGAGGGACCCAGGTAGAGACTAAGGGACTCAAGGATACCCCAAAAATGTGAGGTAGGGTTTCTGCCTGTGGGCTTCACAACAGAGTACTGTGGTGACTGGTGCCAGCCTGTCCAATCAGGGACCTTCACATGAGTGCAGGAGAGATGGCTAGGAACCCTGTTCCTGGGTCTAGGCCAGCAGGACCTCTCTCTTACCCTTACCACAGAATGGCTGAGGTGTAGTGTCCTGCCAGGCGATACTGGCCATGCAGACCACATGGGCTGTTCGGGGCGAACTTCTCTGCCAGGTAAAGCACAGGGTCTGGCAGCCCCTTCTCCAGCGCCCTTGCATACTCCTCAGCATAGGTCTCGCCTAGGCGCCAGGTGAACTCCTCATTGTAATTGATGGTCTCATTCAGCTGCTGCACTGGGGTCCCTGGAAAATGGGGCAGCTGTGTTTGGCAGGGACCCGAGGGCCAGAGTAGGGGGCTCACCACACCAAGCAAAAGGACAGGAGCTGGTCTCAATGGAGAGAAGTCACCTTCCAAGGCCTGAGAATGTCCCCTCCTAACCATCCCACCATCCTGTCTGTAGCTCTTTAGACCATACCAGACTAGATCCCAAAGACACAGAGCAGAGCCTTCTCCTCCCTCACAGGTAAGAGCCCTCCCTCACCTGTGAGTGTGATGTTGACTCCTCCAAGCCCAAGCTGCAGGCCAACATCAGCGCTGATCCACTGGGAACTGAAGGCTTTATATGATGTGTTGGTGCTGACCTGGCCCACGGACCACTCAGAACTGAAATTCACAGCTGAGGTTGGGGAGTTGGACATGTGGGAACTCAGGGAAGCCTGGGCATTGCTGGATTAGAGTTAGAAGGAGAGCTACAAGGGGACCGTGTCTGCTTTGTTCACAATTGTGTATATCCATTAACTGGCCTAGTGTCTGGTTGGTTTGCCAACAATATGTTGGCAAATGGAACAGAATCCAAGATTTCCCTTGGTCATACTCCTCTCACCCCTCTCTCCCTTCCTCCTCCCATTTAAGGAGAGCTACTCAAATAGCTGGGAGAGGAAACATTAACATGATAAATAAACTGTGCTGGGCAAACACAGACTTTCCATCTCTACTATTTGCCTAATTCTCAAAGCAAAGCAAGCAGCCCTCTCCCATTTCCTCCCTCCAGTCTCCAAAGACCTTCTCCCCACAGACATTCATTTTGACCTGCTTTCCTCCAAATAAAATGTTAGGAAGGTTGAAGAGATGCATCCAGGATGGTTTCCCAGAGCACACACCCCTCAGGGCAATGGTAAGAGTGAGGGGCTAAGGCCATGCTGAGGGAGGCATGTCTAGATGACCACCCTGAAGCAGAAACTGCCATGGAGAAACAAGGAGAGGCCAGGCAGGATGCTGAGGGACCGAGGTGGGTCAGAGGCACTGTCCAAGTCAGCTATGCTTCATACTCACCCAGGATCACAGCCCCAATGAATAAGCTGGTCACCACCCGCAGCAGCCAGAATAGCCTCTGATCCATAGGGGGAGGGGAAGGGGTGTTAGGAAGGAGCACTCTCCTTCCAAGTCCACAAGTCCACCCTTCCTCTTTCCAGACTTGGGGAGAGTGCTCTAAACCTGAGGTCACTTGGTCAATGGAGATCAGAGTACCTGGCACATAGCAAGTGCTCAAAAACCTTCTGTTGAATCAATGAGTAGGGGAGCTCTCTGTTGGGGAGGGGTGCTTTCTCAGGACTGCAGCGTCTTTCCTGAGTTTGGGTGTATTCAGAGAGTCTGGTCCCCTCACCTCGAGGCCAAGGTCTCTCTGGGGCTGGGGTCTCCAGGGTTCGTTTCTCACCATTTTGCCCCGAATGCCAGGCAGGATGATGATGAAGGTGACCAGTGCAGTCAGAAAGATGGTGATGATGATGGCCAAGGTAGTGTCCATTGAGAAGGTTGGCTTGGGGCCAGGATAGAAGGGGAATGTGTGTCCGAAAGCAGCCATTTTGGTGAGGTTGTGCAGGAGAGATGGATGCTGTACAACAACAATAGATGTTTACTGAGTGCCTTCTATGTGCCAGGCACTGTTCTTGCTGCTGGAGATACAGTCAAGAATACACCAAACCAGGCCCCTCTTCTCTGGAGCTCACCAGACTCCACCGTTACTGCCATTCCACTGCCCCTCAGCCATCCAGCTCCCCGTGTGTTTTCGCTGTGAGTGAATGAGGGTCTTGGCATTCAGTCTCTGTTGCCCTATGCTCCCTTCCTAACCCCAGGTCCCCTAAATCAATGCCACCACTACCCTCAAGGCTTCTCTGCTTCCTCTGGGACTGTCTTAAGAAATATAATTCTTTTTTTTTTTTTTTATCTCCCTTAGGCC
>NW_024349801.1:25152778-25208695 GCF_902729225.1 Pteropus medius | reverse complement strand
TTTCTTTTCTTTTTTTTGGGGGGGGGAGGGTGTTTTGTTTTCAAATTTTTACCTTTTTTGTTGTTGTTGTTGTTGTTGTTTTTCTTTCATTTCTAATATTTTTTTTTTCATGTTTAGTTCTCTGTACATGACAGTCATCATTATACCTCAATTCCATGATACGCCTCGACTTCAGAGATGTCAAAAAGTGAAAAGAAATGCATCCTATAATCAATGATCCCTGCTCCACTCATTTCCCTGCGTAGGACCTATACAGGGACTTGGGTTTGCCCAGGAGGCTCCATGACTTATAGTCTGACCAGATAGTGTCTTGTTAAGTGATACAGTGAAAGAATAAGCTTCGGAGTTAAGCAGCTCTGTGTCAGAATTCCACCTCTGCCTCTTGCAAGTTACCTGACCTCTACAGAGACTTGGTTTTACTAAAAAAATAGGGATGATAATAATGTTTACCTCAGAGGGTCATTGTGAGTATGAAATGAGATTGTGTATGTAAAGTGCTAAGAATATTACCTAGAACAGAGTAATATCAATAAATGGAAACAACCAGATTGGGAAGGAAGGGGCATTTCATTACTCCATTTATCTATTTCTCCAGTCTTTTCTGTGGGCTGGAATCAGTTCTGGATCTGGTTCCAGTTCTTCAGTGGCTAATTTATCGTTTTTAAAAAATATGTGAACATTTATTTTATTTATTTTTTATTTAAGTATAGGTAATATACAATATTATATTAGTTATATTAGTTTCAGGTGTACAACAATATAGTGATTCAACATTTTTATACCTTACAATGTGATCACTAATTCTAGTAATCATCTGTTCAATGACTAATTTTTTAACATTGGACAGGCAAATGACAACTTCCTCTGTCCTTGGTTTCCTTATCTGCAAATGAATATGATGATCCATGGGTCCCTTCCAATTCTAACTTCTGTGATTCTCTTATAATACACTATAGTCTTCCCCTCTCTTTCTAATCTGGCCATCTCCTTGTGCTCTCTCTGGGGGTAGCATGATATCAACAAAGAAACAGAAAGATGGATGGTTTTAACTTTTAATCCTGTCCCATAACCTCTGAGTCTCAGTTTTAACATGTAGTTTTGCTTTTTTCTTAACTTGTAAACTCTTCCATCCCAGAGAAATGGGTATCTCTTTTCTCCTGGGCTCTGCCCCCAGTCCTGCCTGCCTTCACCACCACCTTTTTCATCAGGTAACCCTTCTATTTGAAACTTCGCAGCTCCTCTTTCTCCTCTGGCTCCTTCTCTCAAGGAGATGCTTAAATTTCTCTCATATCAAGAACACAAAAGTCTACGGCTATGCTACCCTGAACAAACCCAATCCCATCTGATCTCGGAAGCTAAGCAGGGTTGGGCCTGGTTAGTTAATACTTGGATGGGAGACCACCTAGGAAGACCAGGTGCTGTAGGTGTAAAAAATAAAAAAATAAAAGATTGTAAGCTGACAACGTCCTTGCAATCTGTGAGGTCAACCAAGGGTTGCCTCGCCTATAAATGAATGAATGAATGAATGAATAAATAAATAAATAAATAAAGAAGAACACAAAGAAAAAGGACTCTCTCTTTTAACCTTCTGGGTCCCCTCCAGCTACCATCTTATTCCATTCTCTCCCTTTCACAGTCAGGCTTTTGGGAGAATAGTTCATGTTGATATTACCACTGCCTTATCTCCTCAACTCATTGCGATCTGACTTTTCCCCATGCTCAACTTCTCCATTAGGTCACCAAGCGCTAAATCCAAAGAGAAGTTTTCTCTTTTCATCCTTTGTGACCTATCTGTGGTATTTGACACTGTGGATCATTCTCTCTTTCTTCAAACTTTTCCTACTAGGACATCTATGACACCATGTTCTCCTGGGCCTCCTGCCTTTGGCCATCCTTTTGTGAATCTTTTGCCAGTTCTTCCTCCCTCTTAAATGTTTATGCTCTCCAGGATTCTATCTTGGCTCTCTTCTTTTAGCACTCTTTATGATTCCCTGGGCAAACTCATCCATTTTCATGGCTAATGCTTCTTGAATCTATGTCTCTAGGTAGGCCACCTACCTGGGCTCCAAACACAAAAGGGTCAATTCATCCATGGGTATTTTCACTTGGATGTTCTACAGATGCCTCAGATTTAACAGGTCCCAAACTGAATTCACTGTCTCTATTTTGCTTTCGATTCCATTTTCTTTGTCTCTTTAGTGGTCTCTCCACCTCATCAATCAAATAAGTCAGAGGCCTGGAACATCTTACCTCCTAAATATTTCTAGAAACCATCCATCCATGCATTTCCTTCCCTACTGTCTCTGCCCTAATTCAGCTTCATCTGTCTTGCCTGGTGCCAGAACAATTTTTCTAAAAGCAAATATAATTATTTCACGTTTTTGCTCTGGGTAAAATATAATCTTCTCACCATTACATAGAAAGTCCTTTGTGATCTGGTCCCACCTACCCTTCTACCTCCATCTTTCACCCAGTCTAATCTCTAGCCACACTGAACCTACTGGCCTCTCCCTGAATCGGACATGCTCTTTCAAGCCTTCGTTCCTTTGTATATGCTATTTCCTCTGCCTGAAATGCTCTTACCTTCTTGGCAAACTCATTTTCACCCTTCAAGTCTCAGCTTGTGTTAACTCCTCTGTGAAATTTCCTCTGACATCATTGGGCCAGTATGGACGTTCCTACCTCTAACGTTCTGATTGCATTTTGAACATTCCTCCACAATCCCAATAATTACATTATACTCTGATTGTTTGAACATCTCTCCCCCTTTACCTTCTAATCTCTTTAAGGTCAGGGGGACTTTGTCTTTCCATCTTTGCATCTTCTGCATGTAGCATATACTAATGGGTCTGTGGATCAAATGAATGAATACATGAATGTGTTCCTCTCCCTCCAAATGGTATCTTCTATTTTCACACACAAGAGGGAGCTATGCTCCTTCATTGTCCTATGCTATACTCACTCAGCGTTTACCGAGTATCACCAATACAGGGCTATGGACTGGGCAGGAAGGAATTTGACCATCCCTGTCAATTTTTAATACTTTCACAAAATTTTCAGAAAGCCTCTTCAATAGTCGGAGCCTCTAAAGCATAAATGTTCATGTTTAACTGAATCTGAAACACACATTTCAACTCTAGCTGAAGATGAGTAACTAAGAATTTGTGGATCAAATTACTGTAAAATATGTGATTGTAATATTTATTTTAAAGCAATGTTTATTGGTCTAAGAATATTTTTTACTTATAACACCTAGACTGAAGCCATTAGAATTTTGATGGAAGGCTGTGTGTGTGTGTGTGTGTGTGTGTGTATAGGCTATGAAATGTAGATTATCTTGGTTAGTAAGATAGGAAGATAGAGCAAGTTTGCTAATATAAGAATACACGTTATATGCTAGAATTTCAAAATCAACTATTTGCAATATAAGCAAATAATAATAGTGTAATGTATTTTGGTCGGGTCATATATTAACATTATTTCTGCATTTATTTGAAAGGGAGGTTATAAAATATTTTACAAGAATGGCTCATCACTATTAACATGGTGTGTCTAAGAAACACTAACAAAAGGTTTTCTATATCTTAAGTACAGAAGAACAATGTTAACTTATTTACAATTCTCCAAAATATTAAAGATGACTAAAGCAAAAAGACAGTTGGTGGATAAAATTTGCCTTGATTAATTTCTTCTCATTCAATTTTTCAGAGTTTCCAAGAGCTCTCATTGGTGATATACAACTACTAATGAATTAGGTCTTCCTTAATCTACATTGCCTACTTTAATTTTTCATGACCCTGATCTTAATTTGATTTTAATTATTAAGCTAACAAGTCACCTGCATGAAGAGGTAGGACTAAAATGAAAAGTTCCCACATCCAGGAATCCTGCTTTTCCTCCAAAGTTTATAGTTGCCCTCAGGAACGTCTTTCTCCCTGGCTTGCCAAGGAGGGTCTGATAGTAGAATTTCTTCTACTCTGATAAAAATGTCATGTCAGTCTTCACTTGACCCACTTCTCCCCTAGTTTACCACTATGACTGGTACATATACATAATGGATATTGATATAAATAAGCACAAGATACAATCAGACACATATCTACAAGTTCATATAAATGGAAATACAGGCACAGGAAAGAAGTAGTTCTCAGTAACATAGACATCTAGACATAAAAACCTTCCAGAGGCTCCTATGACAAAACTGGGGTGCTTTCTCACTGGGGCGAGACCAATCCTCACAGTTTAGGGTCCTCCTTTCTCACCTGGCCTGAAGAGGTGAGGGACAATTTTTACTTTTCTAAAGTCCCTTAGGATACTGAAGCATTTCTCACAGCTGTATTTCAGACACAGTAATCCAATTCTTACCTACCACAGGATGAAGTAGGGTTCTCATGTATGTATAAGGGATGGGCAAGAGATAGTTGCAATCTTTAAGAAAACTCATCCTAGTATAAAGCTCCAGTCTTCTGCATCCAAAGTTCTCATGTGCTTAGTGCTCCATGGTCTTTCGTAGCTTGACGGGTATTTCTTCCTGAAGTCTCTCCCTGCCCACCACCCCCATCTTCTGGAACCCAAAGAGTAAAGACTACTAATTATCTACAAAGGATGGCACACCTGGAGTTTCCAAGAGCTCTCATTGGTGATATACAACTACTAGAAAGTGATGGTTTATTTCTCTGGTTGGGATTGACTCCATTCAAAGTTTACAGCTCTGGCTGGCTAAGGGGACCCTGTCAAGAACTCCTATCCTAGCCTTTCTTCTTCAAGAATGTGGTGGGGCGAGGGGGCATGTGTATGTGTGTTGCTGCAGCAAAGGAGAAATTAAGAGAAACAGAACAAGATCTGAAAAGTAGGTTGAGGCAGGAATCCCCAGTAAGCGCTAAGGTGGGGAAGGATCCCAGGGGTGCTGAATCATGTCAGCCAAACCATCCAGACTCTAGTTAAGCCAGAATAAGGATTTGATGTCTGTAAACTTTGTGTCGGTTATGGCCTGTCTTATGAGGTTTTTCTTGTCCCCTCTTAGTTTCTTACCAAACTTTCTCTTTAAAGATCTGAATTCAATTTTGGGTGGACACAAAAGTGCGTCCTAGGGGCCAGAGTGAGGTCGACACTTCAAGGCCCTCTCCCAAACCCAACGGGACCGCACAGACCCCAGCAGCTGCATCCCAGCCACTCACACGAGACTAAGGTTCCCTACCTTCACCTCTTCCAAACAATGCGTGCGTGGCAGCTCGCGCCGCTGGCCTCCTCCTCGTGGAATCTCACACGCAGCACTCCTGGGAGTAGGATCAGGGAGGGGACCCGGTCCGGAAGTTCTGTCACCAAAGCGTAATGCCCTTTCTCTATGTGGGGCTCCTTTCCATCTTCCACTCTTCTAATTCACTTAAGGACCAGGCTATGACCGGACAAACCGGGTTCGGGATCGTCCCCTGCCTCCTACTCCAAGTCACTCGGCCTTTTCAGACCACACCCCAGGCTCTGCTGCACTGTCTTCTACCCAGGCCCGGCGCAGAGAAGGGACAGGTGCCTATCTCCTCCACAGCCATCCCTCCAATCCCTCCTTTTCCTCTCCCCATGCCCAAACCCTAGGCAGCTCCAGCACAAACCTAGCGATGCAGTCTGGGGTCCTGCGGGGCGCGGTGAGACTCCCCCGAGATCGCACGAGGAACACGAGGTGGGAAGTGGTTACGGCAGACTCCGACAGGGCCTGAGGACGGTGCCTTACTTGGATGCCTGGCCAGGTCTGCGGGCAGACTTCTTGGTCTTAGAGCCCAGATCCGACGGTTTGGAGAGGATTTGGGGAGTGCCTCCCTGTCCCCCGCACCCTCTCGGTCCTCCGCCCTCTCCCAGCCCCAGCAGACCTGTAGAAGCAGACTTGCTCTTTTTGCCCACCACGTGGCCGCACTAGCAGAGCCCTACAAGCACGTGCAGTCTCACTTTTCGGGCTCTGATCCCCTCGGAGCACCTCTGCGGGTCGCAGCCTCACCGGCTTCTATCCCGCCCCACTCCGCCCCGCCCCGCCTTAGGACTGGGGCGCGCCGTCCCCTTTTCACTCCCCAGCCCCGCCCGCCCCGGCGCAGAGCAAGAGAGGGAGCCGGATCAGAGCAGGCATCGCTGGCCCAGAGCAGGCCTCGCCGGCCCAGTTGCGAGCCCGGCAGGAGCCAAGCCGCAGTCCCGGCTCCGGACGCTCCAGACGCAGGTCAGATCCAGGACGGCTTCTCTGGGCCCCGTGGGTCTGGGTGCTCTGGGGAAGGGAGTCCCAGAGACATGGTTGCGGCAGAGTGTGCCCCAGCTCCGCCGCGGGGAATTCCAGTGTGACCTCCCTCCTCCATCCCTCGTGCCTCCGTTCTTAGCCAGAGGTTCCCATGGGCCCTGTTAGAGCCTATCTTCCATCTCACCAAGGTTTTGGAAAACTGGATTCTTTGGAACCTGGGTATGTTGGGTGACCTAGTTTGCTTGGGCCTATGGGAATCTTTCTGGATCTCCTCCTGGCACCAGGGCATCATGCTAGAAAGGGAATTTGCGGCTTTCAGAGACCAGGCTTTCCTGTTCAGTCCTTCCTTGGGACCAAGTTGGAATCCCTATAGCCTTGACTCATCTTTCCCCGCCCCAGGGTCACCACTCTAGGACTTCAGGCTGGAGAAGTAGTCATGTAGGCAGACCTGTGCTCTCTCTCTGGCTCTGCCACTGCCTGGGGCATCACTGCCCTGTCATGAGGTTGTGCTTGCTTTCAAGGTTGTTGGGAAGTTACTGAACCGATGTTGCTGTGTAAATCGTTGTGGCTACTCACAGGCAAGGAGTAGTTATTAAGCATGTCTACCTTCCCTTTCAGGTTGTCCTTAGCCTGAAAGCTCACTGCATGCTTTTATAGATTGAATGATATATTGACGTCTGGGGTCAAGGATCCAGAAATCGGAGTGGGGGAGGGGGAGGGAGGCAGGACATCCTAGATCAGGCAAGGACTGTTGTGGCCACTTTGGCATGTCCAGCCTTGCAGCTTCAACCATCCAGAGCCCTGCTTTTCACAAGCTATCAAAGGTTTCTAGGATAGAGTTGGTAGAATGCAAAGCTTTTGAATTATGACAGGGCCTAGGTTTTTTTCATTTAATTGGAGATAGCAAGTGGGGATGAGGTAACCCTCTGGGTTCCCCCCTCTGTGACTAGACAACCTGACCAGGAACCCTAAGGGTTTAGCTGGAAATGAGGCTTTCCCTGAGCTCCCATGTTCCTCCACCAGACAGTTTCTCAGCCCCCTGCCTTTAAGAGGTCTTCACTGGCCTGAGGCACTCCCTGTGTCATTCCGGCGTCCCAGTCTGAGTTCTCTGCTGCCTCTGTTTCCCTGTTGTCACTAGGTGACTTTTTGGCCTGGGGAGAGAGAGCAGGAAGCTGGCATTGAGCACACAAACCCCTGAGTCCACACAGAGGAGCCAAACTCCAGACCACTCTTTCTATATTACATTTACGTAACATCTGCTACTTTTTATCCTCACCTTTGATTCTAGAAACCACACTAGGAAATAGACAGTTCAGGAAGGTTTACCCCCACAGCTGGAAAAGAAAACCAAGGTTCAGACCAGAAAAGTGACTTGCCTAAAATGCAGCACCCTATCCTGGCCTCAGTCCAGTGTCCTGGCCCCCAAGCAAGGCTTGTTCCAAAAATAACACTGCAGGAAGCTTGGCCAGAGCAATGTTTTCCAGTTAATTTTAGGAGGTAAAATCCAGAAACACAGGGATTTCTCTTTGCTTCAGTCATCACTAATCTCCAGTACTTAGTTCCATGCCCACTACATAGTATGCACCCATCAAATATTTGTTAAATGAAAGATTTTTGGAAGGGAGCTAGGCTTCTGCTTTGTGCTACTCACTGTGGCCTTGGCCTAGCCCCACGCCTTGATTCATAGGGACCTGCAGAGGCCCTGACCTGACTTTCCTGAACTACTTGGGCTCATTCTGTCTTCTTTTTCTAGGGTCTCCATTTTAAGATATTCTAACATCTGAGCCTTGTTATCATTTTCATCATGGGCTTCCACCTGACTATGGCATGGACACTCCTGCTCGGGGCATTGATGCCCATGGGTGAGTACAGATAGCTAGGCGCAGAGGAACCCAGTATCTTCTAGGCTCCTCCAAGGAGAGAAGCTGTATCATATTCATCTCTGTATCCTTACTCCCTAGCTAACACAACAGCCTACACATAGTAGGTGCTCATTTCCAGCTTGTTGACTAGATGGATGGATAATGGAATGAAATATTTCTTCAAATACACAGAATTAGGGAGCCTGCAACTTATGTGTCAGCACTTTCTATTTAATTCCTTACAGTCTGGGACCCTTTCTCTCTCCCTCATCTTCTTTCCTCATAAAGGACGAGATAAATAGAAAAAGATTGATTAGACATACAAAAAAATAAAGGACCTTGGGGTCAGATTGGACTGAAAGTTAATTTCTCCAAAGGGAAGCCACTGATGTTTTTGAACAATATGGTTGGGAAAAACAACAACAACAACAACAACAACAATAAACTACTATCCACAAGAGTTTCATCTTGTTACCTTCAGCTTTGGATGGTATCTAAGGCCATTCTCTGTAGTCTGCATCTCTGAGGAGGGAAGTGGGCTTAGGGTGACACAACTTAGGCTAAAAAAAGCAAGCTCCTGATCATCAGAGGTTGGGGATGCAAGAACAGGGAGCAAAGAAAAGCTGTAGAATGATCTGTCTTGGTTGGAGGTATAAGATGATGAGATGGTCCCTGTAGCTTCTCCCTCGCCAGAGCTGCTCATATTCTCATTCCTTCCTCTCTATGCCTTGGCCTTGGTTTTTCCTTTTCTCACCATCTCTTGCCTCTTATTCCCAAGAGGCATTCCCTGCTACATCCTCCCCAAGAGGTCCCCCCACCTTGTTCTGCCACCAGTTCATCTTATTTTAGAAATCACATGTATGTGGCTGCCTGGCATTTTGGCCCCTTAGTTGAGTTCTGTAGATGTGAAGAATTTTTTTCCTTCCTCTTTTAGGTTCTTTGGTCTGTCTAATAATTAAATTGGCATAAGCCATATTAACAGGAGAAAAACAAATTTAATTTCATAAATAGGAGAGCCCTATAAAAATTGGAGACCCAAGGTCAAGTTGGGCAGTTGAGGCTTCTGTGCCATCCTGAACTGAAGAATGAAATAAGGGCTTGGGGCTTCAAAGGCAAGGAGAGAAATTCATAGGACAATACAAAGAGCAGATGTTTGGTTAGGTGTTTACCCTACCATACAGATAAAAGGTTATCTCTGGTATTAGCCCTCTTTCTGGGCCAGGCTCCCTATCTAAATTATTTTTGGTGTTAAGGGAGAGGTGAGTTTCTCTGGAGTCTGCTGGTTCTTGATTGCCTCAAAATATTCCACATGCCAAAGTGTCATATTTTAGAGTCACTTATTCTGCTCTCCTTAAGTTCTTTGCTCAAATATCAGGGCCTCACTCATTTTCCTTCTCTGACCTCCTGGTGTGTGTGCATTGGGTATGGGGCAGAAGGGTAGCTCTGAGATCCTGTCCTTGGTCTGAGAAGGGAGACAATCAGAGACCCTCGTGCCGATGAGAATCCTTTTCTTTGTTCTGTTTTCTGAGGTGAGCAGAGAGGGAGCCTCCTAGTTTGGGGAAAAGAATCTACTGACCAGAAGGACCCCCGCTATATCTGATTCTGGACCCTCCCTCTGTCCCCACTGCTTGAGCTCTTCCCTCCAGTAGCTGAGTGCTCTCTCCCTGGCCCTAGTTTTTTGAGAGTACAGTAGGGTCAAGAGGAGGAAATATGGGGGGGATATGATGCCCCCAAAGAGGAAGGGGTGAGGTTATCATTACTGTCAGTCCCTGATTCCACCCAAAAAAACTGGGGAAAAGACCATAGTAGCAAACGGCCCCAAAACCACAGCCCTTGGCCCATACCCTTGTTCTGGACTCTGCTCAGCAGGAGAGGGCCAAGCCCTTCTCCACATTCCATGGGTCATGGAATGACATGTCCCTCCCTGGGTAGAAGAGCGGCTGGCTCTTTCTCTGTGTGATGTCTTACAGCTTGGAATGGCTTCTGTCTGGCCATGTCCTCCAGAAAGCTGAGGTATGAGGGTAGTAGAAGTCTCCTGCATCCTCTTCCCCATTGCCACTGTTCTTCTGCTTCCTCTTTCTCTCTGAGGCCATTTGTCAGCACACTGCACCTGACTACATTCTTTTAGTGCTCCCTGATATGTCCTACCCCACACCCTTGCCCCAGCAGCTTAAAAATTGGGCTTGAATTTGGACATTACTTTGCTCTGGTTATTTCCCTCTGCACCCTACCTCCCACATCTGTGCACTTTCTGCTGCCCCAAGTGCTAGGCTCACAGGACCCATATCCTGCAGGTTTACCCATTCTCTCATGTACTGACTTGCCCAACTGCCCCTTCCTTCTCTCCTCACACAGGAGCTCAGAACCCCATTTCGTGGGAGGTGCAGCGATTTGATGGGTGGTACAACAACCTCATGGAGCACAGATGGGGCAGTAAAGGTAAGTGAGAACAAGGCAGAGACAGAACCCCAGGTTCAGGGTGATACCCACCACTAAGCGGTAAGGGCTGACAATCACCATCAAAGGCTCATCCATTCCTAAGGTTTTAGTATCTGTGGTATGGAGGGAAGCCTGGGAGAGAGGAGGTCTGGAAGTGCCCCTGAGGATTCATCCTTGTCTTTACTCTCCCACTTCAGGCTCTCGGCTACAGCGCCTGGTCCCAGCTACCTATGCGGATGGTGTGTACCAGCCCTTGGAAGAACCCCACCTGCCCAACCCCCGAGAACTTAGCAACACTGCCATGAAAGGCCCTGCAGGGCAGGCCTCCCTGCAAAACCGAACAGTGCTGGGAGTCTTCTTCGGTGAGGGCCTCAACCTGTAGGAGAGGGAGGCCAGTGGGGTCAGGCAGCCACCTCTATGTCAGAGGGGGGACTCAGGGAGTGAGGGAGAGAAGTGACCAAGGGTGAGAGAGATGGAGGGGCAAGTGATAGGGTGGGCTAGGGGTGGGAGCAGAGGGAGAAAGTCTGGTTGGGGGAGGCATAAATCTGCCCCACACTAAGCTGTTGATGGGCGTGGTGGTAGAAGCAGGAAGCAGGAGCATGAACATAATCTGATAGGGACTCTTGGTGGGATCCTGTTCTCACTTGTAGCCCCTGTTGTTCCGAGGACAGGCTCAGGACAAGATTTTGACTCTGGCAGGAGGGCTGGGAGGATGTCAAATGGGAGTGCTAGAGTGACCTTACCCCAGTGACTGGCTTGTTGGCTCCCAGCAGGAATGCCAGGCTCCTGCTAGCCACCCAGAGTACCACACATGCTTCCCAGCATTCACCGCCTTACTGAGGTTGGCAGGCCCGCTGGGCAGGCTGCTCCCAGCAGCATGTTGGAGCTGGTGCAGTCCGTCCCATTACAGATTGCCTAGGCACACTCACCGGGCACCTCCCAGTTACCAAGGAGAAGACCAAACTGGCAATGAAAACAGTTTAGACCAGAGTGTAACAAAGAATTGGGAAAGGGTGGGGGAAGTCAAGGCTTTGACTTGCCCAGAATGGCTGCTGAGTCTTTAGAAGCTTCTAGGGTAAGGAGGGGGACCACTAGATACCTGGTGCACAAAAGCGAGTGGCCTTAGCAGTCCCTAGCATGCCCTTGTCCACTGCCTGCAGGCTACCACGTGCTCTCAGACCTGGTGAGTGTAGAGAGATCCGGTTGCCCCGCCGAGTTCCTCAACATCCACATCCCGCCTGGAGACCCCGTGTTTGACCCGGACCAGCGCGGAGACGTGGTGCTGCCCTTCCAGAGGAGCCGCTGGGACCCCAAGACCGGACAGAGCCCCAGCAACCCCCGGGACCTAGTGAGACGAGGCAGTTGGCGGGGAGGGGGCTGCAACGAGGAGGGTGGGGCCCTGGGCCCAGAGCCTGGCAGGGTCGGGTGGCAGAGGCTCCCATCCCCCGCCCACGGACACCCGCCTGGCCCTGGCCTTCCCTTAAGCTCCTGGGCTACCCGACCCCGGCTCACCAGTCCGTGACCCCGCAGACCAACGAGGTGACGGGCTGGTTGGACGGCAGCGCCATCTATGGCTCCTCGCACTCCTGGAGCGACGCGCTGCGGAGCTTTTCCGGGGGGCAGCTGGCGTCCGGGCCCGACCCCGCCTTCCCCCGGGACGCGCAGAGCCCCCTGCTCATGTGGAACGCTCCCGACCCCGCCACGGGACAGCGCGGGCCCCAAGGGCTGTATGGTGAGGTGGCGGGGCCCGGCGGGGGCGCGGGCGGGACCGAGCGCAGGCCAGGGCTGGTTGGAGGGCGGGCTGCGGTCCGCGAGGTGCGGTTCCCCTGGGTCACACCGCCACTCATCTCCCCTGTGCCCACGTTGGATGCAGCCTTCGGGGCGGAGCGAGGGAACCGCGAGCCCTTCCTGCAGGCGCTGGGCCTGCTCTGGTTCCGCTACCACAATCTGTGTGCACGGAGGCTGGCCCGCGAGCACCCGCACTGGGGGGACGAGGAGCTGTTCCAGCACGCGCGCAAGAGGGTCATTGCCACCTACCAGGTCAGTCGCATGGCATGCCCTCCCACCGTGTCCTGCTCCACAGGAGACTCTGTATTTCCACAGAGCCCTCCATCCTTGACCATCCGCCACCCAGAAACGACCTCTTCCGGGAGGACACCCCTCCCCAGAGAGCTAACGTCTAGGAATAGACCCCGAAATGATAAGGAGACAAAGTGCTACTTACATGAGAGGTTTAACTCCCCCACCGCGAAATCCCCTGTGCCCTTCCGGGACAGGCCTCCACACGTCTCCTGTTTGTTTGAGTTGCCTCTCCCATGACTGCCCCTGCCTGGTTCTCATCTCCCACCTAAGCCTTCCTTGGGCTCAGATCCCTTCTGGCCTGGCAGCTCCAGCACTCGCCTCCTCTTCCCTGTCTCTTGACCCTCAGAACATCGCTCTGTATGAATGGCTGCCCAGCTTCCTGCGGAAAATGCCCCCGGAGTATGCAGGTGATGGGAAAGAGAGGAGGGTGGGAGAGCAAACAGAAGTCTCTTTGGAAGGGGAGAGGTTAGGTGGTTGAGGTTAGGTGGTTTAAGGGCCAAATTTTACTGTCCTCTGTCTTCTCTTCCTCCAGGGTACCGCCCTTTCCTGGACCCGAGCATCTCTCCTGAGTTCCTGGCGGCCTCTGAGCAGTTCTTCTCTACCATGGTGCCCCCTGGCGTCTACATGAGGTGAGGGAGGGCTCAAATATATATATGGAGGGGAGTGTGGGGCGGGTGTCAATTGAGAAAATTTGCCCTAAGGAGTCTTCAGGACAGGATTATCAATCTGAAGTCTTGCCAGTTCCCCCAAGGAACAGCGAATATGGAGGGGAAGAAGAAAAACAATTGTTTAAAAAGTTACGTCATTGTGGCTTTTAAGCACTTTTATGTTAATTTTCTTGCAGCTGGTGTTGATATTAATCCCCCAGTTTAAGATGGGCTAATTGAGGCTCAGAGGATGAGTCACAAAGCCTGCTGATCTGAACCTCAGGTCTTGACAATACACTGGTGGCATTTTTAGTTGTAAGCACAGGACTTCCTGAGGCTTATACACTTTTCGAAGGAAACTGTGATTAACAAAAACGTGTGACAGCTGAAGAAAATACTGGCTTCAAAATAATGAAAAGAGAACTTTAAACTTAAAGCGTACATTTAATTAAATGTATATGAAGCGAAGCATGTTAGTTTATTTTTTACAATTGCATTATAATTTAAAACAATTCATAGGTTAGATTTTCTTACTCTGAAACGGTTTCTGAATATTCCTGATAAGGGCCAAGAATTTATAGCAATTCAGTTATCCATAGGCAAGTAATTTCAAAAGAACAATTAAAAATCCTTTTAAATGTATGTGTATATACACACACATATGACATATAAATGGAGAAAGAGAGAGAAAAAGGAGAGAGAGAAAGAGTGTGTATGCACGTGCAAGTGCCATGGGTGCATTTTTAGTTGTTTGGTCTGATGTGGGGAGAGAGACCTCTCAAAAATTAGATTGTTCAGGTATGTGGTCAGGATTACACATACCACTCCAGGAAAGCAATGGCCTGGGTCCCTGGCTATAGCCTTGGAAACTAGAACTGGTGCTTGACATTAAGACCCTGTGGCATGGCCTCAGTTATCATTCCCCTGCTCCTTGAATTTCAGAAATGCCAGCTGCCACTTCCAGGGGATCATTGATCAGAACTCAAGTGTCTCCAGAGCTCTCCGGGTCTGCAACAGCTACTGGAGCCGAGAGGTCAGAGCTGGGGGTATATATGTAGGTGGATATATGTGTTTTGTGTGTGCATGTGCACACAAGTGCACATGTATAAGGGTGTGTAGTGAAGGTGGGTAGTAGAGCTGAGACAGCCATCTGGGCTGGGCTGGGCTGGGCTATGCTGGAAGAGGCAGCCTGGGAGAACTGAGCCATTACCTCTACCAGTGTCTGAGATGACCAGATAGCTGTACATGGTCAAAAGTCAATCCTCTATTCCCACCTCAAGGCCGTGTGAGAGACAGTAGGGCCTGTGCAAGAGTGGATCTAGATGCAATACTTCATCCTAGGTTTTTCTTCTCCCTTGACAGCTTAGGTTCCCTGTAAGCCTTGGAGTACTCCAGCCATCCCAGCCGCCAAGGAAACTTCCCAATTAGAAACACCTAGGGTAGCATATGAACGTATTTGTGTGGGGTGGGGGCGAAGAGGAAGAAGGGGTTCTGAGATACTGCCAGGGAGAGTCTGTCCATCCAAACCAAGTCAGTGTGGATGAAGAGTATTTATAATTAATTTAAAGCAAAATCAGATACTTTGTGTAGAGTGGTCATAAGAGAGAAAGGGAGGTAGGAGAAAAAGAGAGAAGAGGAAGGCTTAGAATCAGAGTCATGGAGCTGAGCTAAAAGGGACCTCAGTGTCCTCTTAAACCTGTTTTATTATTTTATTAATCTCTAATGCCCTTTTTATTAAGGGAAAGACACTGAGTTTAGGATTTGCCCATCATCATACAGCTGATTAGCAAGGACCAAGACCTAGATTTTCTAGTACCTTTGTCAACCATACTATCAATCTCCTAAAATAGAAGAAATAAAGTTTTTGCTCCCTTGTGCTGTGGAGACCTGTTTCCCAGCAACATGGGCTTTGGATGGGGATATCACTCACCCTGAGTGGGGAATCAGCCTGAAAAGGATGCATACCCACTGGTTTGGTCATGAACAGCAGGACTGGGTGGGCCCAGGACATGGACTGTAGGGTGGAGTGAACCTGGCTGGCCATTAACCACACCCCTCTCCTCTCCCCACCCACATAGCACCCAAACCTACAAAGAGCTGAAGATGTGGATGCGTTGCTGCTGGGCATGGCCTCGCAGATCGCTGAGCGAGAAGACCATGTGGTGGTTGAGGATGTGCGAGGTGAGGCTGAGGCTGTCCCTGCAGGCTGTGCACCCCTGGCCCCTGAAAGCAGGATCAGCTGGAGCTCCAGAGCCAGGCAGGTGGGGGGTATCCAGAGTTGGGAGTTGGCGCTTTCTCTGAGTGCTGGCAAAGGTTCCCTTGTTATGGCTTATGTCCCTCTGGGGCTGATTGGAGCCTGGGGCATGGACTAGAGGGGCTATGGTGGTGCTAAGCTCCCTCAGACTCTCCGGTATCTCATTCCCAGATTTCTGGCCTGGGACACTGAAGTTTTCCCGCACAGACCACCTGGCCAGCTGCCTGCAGCGGAGCAGGGATCTGGGCCTGCCCTCTTACACCAAGGCCAGGGCAGCACTGGGCCTACCTCCTGTTACCAGATGGCAGGACATCAACCCTGCACTGTCCCAGAGTGATGGCACTGTGAGGAGGGGTTGGGCCCCCAAGGGCAGGGTGGGAGAGCCAGGGCACACTGGCCTGAGACACAGAAAATGGGCAGCAAGACCCAGGTACCAGAGACAAGCACCTGGTGAGAGGGGCAGGGCTCACCCAAGTTGAGTTTTCCAGTATCGCCCACCAGGATGGAGGTTCCTAGACTAGCAGGATGCGGCTTTAGACTCTGTGACTGGGCAGACTCAGCAAATGTTTATTGGGCTTCTATTACATGCTAGGCACTTAATAGGCATTTTCTCATTTACTCTTCCCAACGATTCCCTGAGTGGGTATAGAAGGTCCTTGACTCAGGAACAAGTTGTACTTTCATGCACTGATATTCAAGCTGCCTTTGAGGAGTCAGCTGTCACACCTGAGCTATCACCTGCATGAATGGCATTGCCTGCCAACCAGCAGACCAGTTTTAGCTCCTTTACCATCTTGGCACAGCAGCGTTTCTGCAATTTTCTGACTATTTCATTGCTTTTGCCCTTACTATTTTATAATATGATTGGAAAGTAGAAAATCAAAAGGCTGATAAGAAAAAAAAAGTGATACGTGCATGGGGCTCATGTAACTTTGTAAAATTAATGTAAATATAGAAATCTTTGTAAAATTAATGTAAATATAGAAATCACCAGGCATACCCAACATAGCAAATCTTTAGCTTTAACTGGGCCTTGTTGAGATTAAGCTGGCCAAGTGCTTATTTACGTTGTGGAGAAAAGAACTAAAGTAAAGGTCAGGTAGAATATGATGCTCATGTATTGTTGAAGACTGTCTTTAAAAGACAATATATATACAGGGCTTTGATTTTTTAAACTTTTTTTTAGCTCTAAAGAATAGAAACCTTTTCTAATGTATCATTTTGCCATTCAACATTTGCACTGATTTTGATCCTTCAACTTTCATACCTTTTCAAGGATAAGTTACACAGGGGACTCGCTGCCTGTTTCATTCCAACTTTATAAAATAAGCAGCTTAATCTTAATCTCATAATAAATTAATTTATGTAAAGCACTCAGAGCAGTGCCTAGGGCATAATAAGTGAGTTATTGTCAGTGTCATTTATTATTATTATCCCTAAAGCTGATCCCTGGGAACCACCTCTTTGCCTGACGGTGGATGCCTGGTCCTTGTGCTTACTTTTGTCCCTTCTTGGCCCCAGGTGTTGGAGGCCACTGCTGCCCTATACAACCAGGACCTGTCCTTGCTGGAGCTGCTCCCCGGGGGGCTCTTGGAGAGCCATGGGGACCCTGGGCCCCTCTTCAGCACCATAGTCCTTGACCAGTTCGTGCGACTACGGGATGGCGACCGTTACTGGTTTGAGAACACCAGGAATGGGTAAGGCCTGACTGGGCCCCCACTTCAGACTCCACCTCTGCCTGACCCAGACGCTCTGCCTGTGAACAGCCCCCATGAGCCCTTGATTTTCAATTGGCCTCACCCTCTCCCTAGCCCCTCTGAGACTCTCCTCATCTGGATCCCTGGGCCTGTAGGCCTGCATCTCTCTCCCACTGCGAGAACTCTCTACCTCTCCCACCCCCAGGTTGTTCTCTAAGGAAGAGGTCGCAGAGATCAGAAACACTTCCCTATGGGATGTTCTGGTGACCGTCACCAATGTGGATCGCAATGCCCTACAGCCCAATGTCTTTTTCTGGCATACGGGTGAGTGACCAGGGGGTGCTTGAAGGGGTTTGGGGTATGGCACCTCCTTCTTCTTCAGGTATGGATTTGGTTCAGTGCAGCTGGACAGTAGACTCCAAGAGGAGAGTGAGCTGTGATTCTACCCTTGGGAATTTTGGATCTGGGCATCAAGGTTGCCACACACAGCTGTGTATTTTCCCCTTTGCACAGCTTCAGGTGAGGACAGATGCCCAAGTGAGGGCAGGACTGAGACTCAGAGAGACCTGGAGAGGAGACTCACGTTTGTCTGGGATGGGGCTGGGGGTGGGTGGAACATTAGGAGGGCTGAGAGCAGTGAGGACATCCCAACCCCACAGCAGTAATGAAGGAACGTGTGTGTGTGTGTGTGTGGTGTGGGTGATATGCAAGGCAGATGTAACATGGTAGCAACGTGAGGGAGAGACAGAGGTTGAGGTTCATTTTGGACCCCACTTGTTACCCAAGTAGGCAAATACAACATTCTTGGTACAAGGGCAGAAACAACGCAGGAGGAAACAGCCCCCTCCCCTCTGCTACCCAGAGGTGCACCTCCGCCCCTCCCCGCTGCTTTCTGCCATCTTAACTTCCTCAGTAATCCTGTGCCTGAACCTAGCACACTCCAGGACTCTAGCTTTCTCTACCTCCCCAGGAGACCCCTGTCCACAGCCAAGACAACTCAGCACTGAAGACCTGCCAGCTTGTACTCCCCCTGTCATGCGGGACTATTTCAAAGGCAGTGGGTTTGGCTTCGGGGTCACCATTGGGACTCTCTGCTGCTTCCCCCTAGGTAAGCGACGGGCAACGAGGAGCTGAGTGAGAGAAGCAAACTGGGGAGTGGAGTTGGGGTGGTTCCATCTGTGACAACCAACTATAAAGAGTACTGTTCCTCTGTAAAGATGATAAAAACATCAGAGAAGAAAGGGAGGTGAGAAGTGTCTGACCTGCAGATAAGTCAGCTCCAGGGAGGATTACCCCCTTGTTTTCCTGAGGTTCTCCCAGGCGCCATGGGGAATCCACGATCCACAGCTATTTGCAGGAGCCTGGGCCTGGGAAACCATCGGAGTAAAATTCCTTCTGGAGAACCAGGACTGGGATGTACTTGCTAGGGCAAAGGCTTGGGACTTAGTCTTTCATATGGCTGTGTGTGTGTGTGAGGTGTGTGTGTGTGTGTGTGTGTGTCTCTACCAGCAGCCTGGCAGATTGTGTCCAGCCTCTGACTAGGAAGGAAGATGAGTGATGGAAGCAGGGGAAGAGGCTGTGCAGGCATTTTAGATGCTGCCCAAAGCAATCTATGGTATGCAGACCAGCTCCCTGACCAAGGAGCTTCACGATTTCAGACAATTAAATGGACAGACCTAGGACATGGGGAAAGCAGGGGATCTTGCCAAGGAAAGAAGGCTGGTAGAGAAGCCACTGATCTCCCCAGGCCCCCACCTTCCTCTGAGTATCCTACTGCCTCTGCCCTCCCAGTGAGCCTACTCATTGCCTGGATCGTTGCCCAGCTCCGGAGGAGAAATTTCAAGAGGCTCCAGGGCCAGAACTGCCAGAGCATCAAGTCTGAGAAGCTCGCAGAGGGTGTGGAAGGTAGGTCTAGGGCTGGCCAAGGTGGTGGTGGGGAAAACACAACTCAAGGCGACAGCTCCCACCTCCACCTCAGGAAAATGCCTGCCTTTTCTAGGCCTCCAGGCAGCTAGGGCAGGTGGGAAGAGACACTGGGGCATTAGGTAGAAGTTGGACCTGGAGTCTTCCCACCTCCGTAACTCTTCCCAAAGGTCCCAAATAAAGGGAATGTGATAGACTCGTGCAGAGGAGTCACAGGACCCTGACTATATTTTAGGGGGTTACCGTGACTCACAAATCCCCAAGAACTGCTACTTTGTGCAATTTACACTAAAATTTCAGGCAACAGAAAGTAATGAAGGTCTAGTGTCAGACTGGCTAAGGATCGGAATCTTAGTTCCGCCAGCTGGGCCTTAGTCAGACTTTTAAATTTCTCTAAACTTATTTTTCCTTATCTGTAAAATACGAATAATAATAGCACTCACCTCATAGATTTATGAAGATTAAATGAACTTGTTCATGCAAGAGACTTGGTAAGTATTGGGCACAGAAAACACTCAGAAAATGTGAGGTACTCTTTTTATGAGCTAGAGGCACAGCAGGACTATTGAGGAGGAGCTGATGCTCCGTACCCAAGAAGGAGTAAAGCGCTGTGGAGGCCTTGGTCTAACTCCAGCCCTGAGTGGGCCTTCCTCCAAACGTGCCTTGGGCAGGACAGGCCCTGGGGGCCCAGTGAGCCCCAGCTGAACCAGCCCTATCTCTCCCTAGCATTGGAATGGCAGGGCCACAAGGAGCCCTGCCGGCCTGTGCTCGTGCACCTGCAGCCTGGGCAGATCCGGGTTATGGATGGCACGCTCTCTGTACTCCGCATCATCCAGCTGCGGCCCCTGCATCAGGTCAACCTCATCTTGTCCAGCAACCGTGGATGCCGCACCCTGCTGCTCAAGATCCCCAAGGAGTATGACTTGGTATGGCCCAGCTGGCCCCTGGCTCCTTACCCACAGCCACAGCCAGGGAGGCAGCCCCAGGGAAAGGAAAGAGCACTGGACCAGGCAGGGTTCCTGGCTTCTAGTCCCTGGCTGAAGTACTTGATAGAGAGATAAACTTGAGCACGTTTGTCCTGCTCTGGGCCTGCTGGATGATATAATCTCCACAGTCCCCTCTTACTCAGTCTGTCTTCTCTCTTTCTAAGGATATTGTAGCAGGTTCTAGCTGGGAGTCCTTGGAAGAAGCTGGGCTCTCTTTCCTGTCCCCTGATTTCAGGCTCCAGTGAATTGTTAGAGATTTTGGAGGGACCTTAATCAGAGGCTAATCTTTAGCACCAAGTGTCTGGCTCACCATTTTCTTCATCTTTGGGCCTTCCTGCCTTCCCTTTCCTTCGCCGGTATGGAATAGAGAGGGAAGAATGGTTTCGTACACATGCCTTTGAATGCTACCTCTGCAGCTATAAACAAACCACTTAACCACACTAAGCCTAGGATAACAATATCCCTTTTTGCAAAGGCTCTCTTTCCAGTGGCCCTTGACAAAATTCATGTAAAGCTCCTTGCTTCAAGAGACCTTGACAAATGGTTGCTCTCTTTCCCCTGCCTCCATAGGTGCTACTATTTAACCTGGAGGAAGAGCGGCGGGCACTGGTGGAAAACCTTCGTGGGGCTCTGAAGGAGAGTGGCCTGAACTTCCAGGAGTGGGAGCTGCGGGAGCAGGAGCTGATGAGGGCAGCTGTGACTCGGGAACAGCGGAGCCACCTCCTAGAGACCTTTTTCAGGCACCTTTTCTCCCAGGTGTGTATGTTGGATGAGATCTGTCCTTACGGGTGTGCCTGTGGTGATGCCCTTAACTGTGTGAGACCATGGGGGTGACTCCAGGGAAAGTCAGAAACCTTGAGTTCTCAGCTAAAAATCAACTCCACTGAGATTTTGGCCAAGTCACCTGACCTTTCTACAAATAGATGCTCCTGCCCCCATCCCAATCCTGCCCCTACCTGAGAGACTCCAGAGAGGCAATGCCTAAGAAGGGGTTTATTTGCATGTGTCACTTATATCTCCCCTCAGGGCTCTCCAGGCTCTCTGCCCTCACTTAGTTCCCAAAAGGCTGCAGAAACCTAGGGCAAGACAGATGGTGTGGGATATGAGAGCCCTTGGTTATTCCTCCTTGGGGGAGGACAGCTGCCAGAGGCCTCCATGCTGCATTAGCGCCCACCTTGCAGACTTCTGAGAACTATTGAGAGAATGTGGGGAAGCAAGGTAGGAAGAGAAATGCAAGGACTTGAGTCCATATCTGGCATAAAAAGTAAAGGCAGCCTTGGGAGCAGAACCGTGGAGAGGAGAAACTTGGGAGATACAAGATAAATACAGTATGGGCTCTCACTGAAGGAGTTTATCATCTCACTGGGGAGATAGAATGTGTACAGAAAGGGAGATAACCGGCAAAGAATGACAGCTACAAAAGTGGCCCAGGAAATAAGTGGTCTAGGAGTTCAGAAAAGGTAGTGAGGCTGCAGGTTTGTGTAAAGTCATGGTCGTGAGATCTGGCAAGGATTTGGCTTAGAAGGAAGGAGCAGGAAGGACTGAGTAGAGATGCCCAGCAGGAGGGCAAAAAATGAGTGAGGAGGTGCAGGGCTGGCTAGCTGCAGAGAGGCTTCATGAAGGAAGCTGCCATTTAATGGTCATTTACTGTGTGCATATGATTTAATGTCATTTACACCTTAAAGAAGTTGAACTTGAATATACATTAAAATGGAGGGTCCTACAGCCGAGGCGACTCATTGCCAAGGTCTGGGCAGGACCTGGGCACCTCCACGCAGTTCAAGATTTGCCAAGGCTACGAGAACTCCCTTTGCTGGGAGGTGAGAGTATGCTACTATATCCTGGGGGTAGCTGCCAACCCTTTCCATCTGCACAGTGCTTTCAGTTTTCCAAATATTTTCCATAAAACCTCTCTTGTTGATTCTCACAATAACCCTGTGAGATAAGTAGGGCAGATGAGGAAATGAATGCCAGACAACTGAAGACTTGCCTGAGGCCACACAGCCAGTGGGTGGCACAGTTGGGACATGAACCTGGGTCTCTTGCCTCCAGCCCTAGGCTCTTTCAAGCAACAAGGTTTATCTCATGAAACCACAGCCAGGCTTTAAGTAGGGACTTCCAGTTGATAGGCAGGAAAGACAGGTGTTATGGTTTGCAAGCCTGCCTGCTTTCCTCACTGTTTTCCTTATGCTGGGGCAGCCCCTTACATAAGGTGGGCTGGAGATGGCCCGTGATGAGAATTTCCCCTTCCCAAGCACAACTTTTTCTCAATCTAGCTGAGGCTTTTTCTTAGTCAAAACTTCTTTGGAGTAAGAGCAACCCACTCAAGCTAATTGTGACAAAAGGTGAATTGACTCCAAGGATATATCAATGTCTCAGGAATTCCAAAGGGAGAACTGTGAGCTGGCCTGGAAAGGACCAGGAAAAGGAAAGCTGTCAGCAAACAGGGCCCCTTCTCTCTCAGGTTGCTCCTGTTTTCTCTTTGTCTCTGCTTCCCTCTGTCTCTGTGTCTCTGACCACTTGGAGGAACAGGGTGGTCCACAACTTCTGAGTTTTCTTGTGCTCATGTCAAGACAGACCTGGGACCTCTCAGTCTCAGTCAAGATCTGGTATAATCACTGGTATAATCGACTAATGCACAGAGCCAGAGTTTTGTAAAACAAATGGCTAGAGAGACCACCTGCAGGGCTTATGGGGTAGTGCTTAGGTGAGGGGGCAGTAGTGCTAGGCAGACATCTTAGAAGGTGGTTCTCACAAGCCCAAGCCTCCAGTGGCCTTCAAGTCAAGGAACCCCTGGCTCCTTCTCTCCCTCCCTCTGCTGCTGCCCGGGTGCAGGTGCTGGACATTGACCAGGCAGATGCAGGGACCCTGCCCCTGGACTCATCACAGAAGGTGCAGGAGGCCCTGACGTGTGAGCTCAGCAGGAACGAGTTTGCTGAGTCCCTGGGCCTCAAGCCCCAGGACATGTTTGTGGAGTCCATGTTCTCTCTGGCCGACAAAGATGGCAATGGCTACCTGTCCTTCCGGGAGTTCCTGGACATCCTGGTGGTCTTCATGAAAGGTAAGGGAGGAAGGAGTGATTTCCCAGATAGAAGAAGATGGAAGGGGATGGAGACTGAGGCTGGAGTGTAGCTGACTTGTTGGAGATGGGGAAGCACGGGGGCCAGGACGCTAGCCATGGCAGGTATCTGGGAGTGCCCAGGTAACGGTCAAGAAGCAGAGTGACCCCGCACTGTGTCCAGCAGTGGATCATACTAATACGAGGTCCCTTCTGGCCAGCCTAGGGCTTAGGCCAGTGGGCTGGGGCTCTCATGGGGTCCTCCTTTTCCCAGGTTCCCCGGAGGAGAAGTCTCACCTTATGTTCCGCATGTACGACTTTGATGAGAATGGTCTCATTTCCAAGGATGAGTTTATCAGGATGCTGAGGTTGGTCCTATGAGACAGCCAGGACAGTGGGCCAGAGCAAGGACTGCTAGGGGAAAGGGTTGGGACATCAAAGAGGAAGCCAGAGGGTAAAGAGCAGGGGCCTCCTCACCCATATAGCCAGAGACTGTTACAGCTAGGATGGGGCTCGGGATTTGGCCAGTCAAGCCCCTTCTTCCGCGTGGGCCCTGAAGGCCTGCTGGGATGGCCAGTGAGCTCTTGTGTCTAGGCCCCAGGCTTCTTGTCAGGGCCTGATGGTTCCCCTCCCCTGACCCCAGGTCCTTCATTGAGATCTCCAGCAACTGCCTGTCCAAAGCCCAGCTGGCTGAGGTGGTGGAGTCCATGTTCCGGGAGTCGGGCTTCCAGGACAAGGAGGAGCTGACATGGGAGGACTTCCACTTCATGCTACGGGACCATGACAGTGAGCTCCGCTTCACGCAGCTCTGTGTCAAAGGTGAGGTGGCCTGGAGGCAGGGTTGGCTTATCCATTAGGCACAGCGGGCGTAGTGCATAGGACTCCATGGAAATGTTTTCATTTCTTTTACAATTAGAAGAATGAATATAATAATAATAAATACATAATAATGTATCCAGCCTGGAGTATATTCTTTACATCAACACAGTTATAAAATATAAATTTTTAAAATTTATTTAAAAATGGGCCTAGAAAGGCAACAGTGCCTAGGACCCACAAAAGTCATAATATGGCCCTTCTGGTGGGGTGGACAGGGTCAGGATGAGCTGAGGAATGGCAGCTGGAATTCTGCTTCCTTGTCAAAGGCCCCTGTGCTTGGTGCCCAGTACAGGAAGGAAACAGAGTCTCCTTGTTACAGCTCTACCTGGGCCATACCCACCTCAGCTGGGCTGCCTGGTGGTGGTGGGTGCTCTTGGTTTTGTTTGCCACGTTATCCTCCGGAGGAGTGTTCAGTAAATCTTTGCTGAGTGCATGGAGTCCCACTTCTGTTGTCCCTCCCCCACTTCCTGCCCCACCTGCATCTGACTCAGGTGGGTGGGGGCTAGAATCAGGGTGAAGAGGGTGCTTAGAGCAGGCAGAAAGACTGACTGTGTCCTGATGTGAGCTGCTATGGTGTCTTCACAGCCTGGGATTCTCATGGGGCATGTTCGGACTGAACTCAGCCCCTCCCGGGATTATGAGAACCTGGGGCAACCGCACAGTCTAGATGGGGGAGAGGGGTGAGTTAGACAAGCATAGCTGGGCCTCTGGTCAAGGCTTTCCCTGCCCAGGGTGGGAGGAGGGTTAGCAGAGTCCAGACCCAGCGCTCTAGATTCTGCAGCTTTTCACTTTTCCTAGGCAGCCAGGGTAGAGCAGGAACAGGTGCCCGAAGTGAGCCCAGGCCAGAGTCCCAGGGATAGTCAGCCTCTGGGGTGGCGGGAGGCCCAGGCTTGGGGAAGCACTAAATAGAGGGTTAGCATTGAGCATCGTTTTGTTTGGTTTTTAATTGTTATTTTGTTGTTCCCTCCAAATATAACGTTGAAAAATTTTAAATCTACAGAAAAGGTACGAGAATAGTACAAGGAGCATCCCTTTACCCTTCTTACCTTCCACCTAGATTTGCCATTTGTTACCATTTTGCTACATTTGCTGTTTGCTGAGGCATTTGAGAAGATAGACATCAATGCTCCGTTTTAAATATACTGTTTTCATTAAATTCAGCTTAATCATTTTTGGCCTCTGGCTTATAGACCAGGGTATCTTCAGGATTGGTTTCACACTTGGAAGTGACCTGCAAATTCCCAGGCCTCTCGTGAGAACCTGGATTTGCAACTCAGTCCTGCCCTGCCCCTCCATGCAATGGGTGGCTCCAGGAAGGGTTTTTGCCCCGACATTTTCTCATGAACATTTCAAACACAGAAAAGTAGAAAGAATTTTATAGTGATGTCCCATATATGTACCACCTAGATCCTACATTTAACTCCTGGGAGGTTTTAAGCTGGAGGGTTGTTACGGTTTTGTGGCAGAATGGTCTTAACAGGTAGGTTGCATATGATACCTGAACTCTACCCTATAAGCCTGATTCCAGTTCCAGGAGTGAGACTGAAGGTAGACATGCATTCAGGGGAGCCTGCTGGCCAACTTTGTTTAAAGCCTTCTCTCTGTCCACCCGTGGGTGGGTCTAGCTCCCACTGGGGGCATGGGCTGAGGCTGGGGAAACCAGAGGCAGGGTACTGGCCAGGGACTCTCTATAGAATCTGGACATGGGGTGAATACTGTGCATTTGAGCCAGGTCCTTCTGGGCTCTGGGCCCTGAGCTGCTCCCTAGCCCAGCTCTGTGTTGCAGGGGTGGAGGTGCCTGAAGTCATTAAAAACTTCTGCCGAAGAGCCTCCTACATCAGCCAGGAGAAGCTCTGGTAAGTCTTCATCTGGGAATATTGGAGGGAGGGTTGGAGTGGGGAGTTGGATTTTCTCTCCCCAGAATGTCTGGGATCAGGGCCCTCACTAGCCCACTTTGTGCCTTCATACAAATTAGAAAAAGGCATTTCTTACTCTCAGCAGACACAGCCCTGCACCAGGGAGAGCAGAGAGCCTGCTGGATTTCAGCACTTACCTACGGCCTGGGTTAGATGCCCTGGTGAAGGGTGCAGCCATAGTTGACAGCCTTGGCTGGGACCCACAGGATGTGACTCATTCTCTCTCTAGAACTCTGGGAATCCTGCTGTCCCCTGGCTTAGGTAACCAAGGTCCTATTTCCCATATTCCTGTCCTAGTCCCTCTCCCAGAGTGAGTGCTCGCTGTCTCCGCAGTGATGTTGAGGTGGAGCTGACACCACAGAGACTGCAATGCCCCATGGACACGGACCCTCCTCAGGAGATTCGACGGAGGTTTGGCAAGAAGTACGCCTGCTCTTCCCCTTAAGCAGTTCATTCATCTTTACACCCTGCATACACTGATTACTTGGTGCCAGGTTCTGTGCTAAGCACTGGGGGTGCAGGCAGCATGAATCATTCCTGCCCAAGAACATCTCGGTCTGATAAGATAGTCTGGCACATTAATAATTACAATGCCCCGCTGATGAATGTTATAATAGTGGGAAAGAGCAAGGGGTTTCGGAGCTCAAGAAGTTCTAATCTCTGCCTGGGAGGTCAGGGAAGGCTTTCTGGAGGAGGTGCCCTTTGCACCTCCAGTAAAGGATTAGAACAGAGCGAGTGAAGAGTTGAGAGCTACAGACTGGGAGGAGCGAGGGCTGTCTGAGTGTGACTGGGATCTGGGGTAGATGGAGTGCATCCACTGGGATGAACTGATCAAGTGACCACTGGGATATCGTCCTACCATGAGGAGTGTAGTATAGGCTTTAGGGTCTGAACTCTGCTTGACTTGAGTAACTCGGCACTCCTTTCTCCCCTCTGGGAAGCTGCTGCACTGGCGTTAGGTCCTTACCTGAGAGCCAAGACTTCCTGTCTGTCTTGCAGGGTGACGTCGTTCCAGCCCCTGCTGTTCACCGAAGCTCACCGTGAGAAGTTTCAACGAAGCCGGCTCCACCAGACTGTGCAGCGCTTCAAGCGCTTCATCGAGAACTACCGGCGCCACATCGGCTGTGTGGCGGTGTTCTACACCATTGCTGCAGGCCTTTTCCTGGAGAGGGCCTACTGTGAGTGACGGCCGCGAGGGTGGGGACAGGACTTGAGAAAACTGATAGCCCTGGGGATGGGGCCTGCGGTGAATGACAGATGGACCTGGGCCAGGCCTTGAAATAAGTGACAGTTCGGGGGCGGGGCCTACTGAGTGACCGCTGAGGGGAGGACAAGCCTTGCAATGTGATAGCCCTGAGGGCGGGGCGTACTGTGAGTGACAGACAGCCCCGCGGCGGGGCCGCAGTAAGTGATAGCCTTGCGGGCAGGGCCTCCTGTGGGTGCGTGGACCTGCTTAAATAAAGACCGGGGAGGTGGTTGTGAGTGGCGGCTGGACAGAGCCTGCGGTTGACCTCCCTCAGCAGCGCTCTCTCCTCTGCACTGCTTCCTCCTTACCCACCGCAGATTACGCCTTTGCCTCGCCATCCTCGGGGATTGCAGAGACCACCTTTGTGGGCATCATCCTGTCGCGAGGCACGGCCGCCAGCATCTCCTTCATGTTCTCCTACATCCTGCTCACTATGTGCCGCAACCTCATCACCTTCCTGCGAGAGACCTTCCTCAACCGCTACGTGCCCTTCGACGCCGCAGTGGACTTCCATCGCCTTATTGCCTCCACTGCCATCGTCCTCACAGGCAGGGCCTGGGAATCCCGGGGATCCTCTCCATGTCCTCCTGCCCCTTGCTGGCTTCCCCTCCCCTAAGAGCCTCCTCCTTTCTACCTGCACTTAACTTGAGTGTAAGTCTTGGATGTCCTTCTCATAGGGATGGAGGTGGCCTCAGCGATGGTGTGAAGTAAGCCCAGGAGCCCCTCATTACCCCACCGGGGCCTCTTCTCATGCTTTCGAGGCCACCTCACCAGCCTCCAGCTGACGAGTGAACTTCTAATACACAATTTAGACTCAAGTGGTTGTGTTCATGGATGGTGTGTGTATGGGGCATAGGAAGGAACAGGAAGTTCATTAGAGGTCAGAAGTCCAGACCCTAAGGTCTTTCTTCAGGCCCCTAACTCCAGCTGGCTGGAGTCCTCCACCTAAGGCTGAATGGGTTGAGCATCCCCACCCACCTGCCCCCAGGCTCATCCCCACCCTGTCTGGTCTTCCTTAGTCTTACACAGCGCTGGCCACGTGGTGAATGTGTACCTGTTCTCCATCAGCCCACTCAGCGTCCTCTCCTGCCTCTTCCCTGGCCTCTTCCATGATGACGGGTGAGAGAAAGAGAAGGAAAGAGAGATGGGGGGAGGAGAGGTATTATTTGTGGGTGGAAAGAAGCAAATTCTCTTGGGTCAGAGGAAAGTGTCACCTTCCAAGTTATAGGACAGACAATGACCAGCTTGAGCCCCCAGCCCAAAGTCAGCAGAAAGAGAGACTGGTGACTAGGTTGGGGGTGCCTCGTCTGGAGGGTCTTTTCTGGAAGTCCCAGACATCTCTCAGGATCCTTCCTTGCGTTCCCTTCCCCACAGGTCTGAGTTCCCCCAGAAATATTACTGGTGGTTTTTCCAGACTGTTCCAGGTGAGAGCCCTCTCTGCTCTATGAATTTCTGGGTCTGGCTCCAAGCTCCAGGGTCTGGGTTCTGTCTACCACAGGGCAGCCCAGTGGTATTCTCTGGGCTCTCATGGTGAGTCAGGCTCTGCCCTGTCGGGGGTAGGAAACTGCTTTCTGGTCCTTCTTTCAGGAGCTTGGCTGGGCCCCCACCCCAACCCTGAACTCATTCTTCCCTCTGTGGAATGGGAGCTGTCCCCTTCCACTCCCCCCAACACGCACACACACCTACCATGACAGTGGCTCTGAGGAATGCTGTGCCCCAGCTACATAGGGAAGGACCAGGCTCTTTGTCAAGCCTGGCAGACTCCACTCCCCAACCTTATCCCCACCCCCTTTTAGTCTGTCTTGACAAGGGCTGTTTAGGGGCATATATTCCTTACTCCCCAAAATCACCCATTTTAGAACAATTAGCTGTAAATCTATTCAAACACTTCTTGAACCTATTTATATTTTCAGTCTGTTCCCTCTTTAGGGTAACACGTTTTCTACACTTGCTCTTCTGTGGAACACAGCACGGTTTATTTTATTTTATTTTATTTATTTATTTTTAAATCCTAAAATGATCTGCTTTGAACTTCAGGGAGTGCTTGCTAATTCTCACACACTGGGATTTGGAGGATAAGGCTGCATTTACACTCTCCCTTCCGTTCTGTACTTTACAGGCTTTGGTTAGATCCCTTCTTAACCTCTGCTTTTCCATACTGCAGGGTTCTAATCTTCCTAATTTCTGCCTCCCTCCTTCTTGATCACTTGAGGGACCATTCTCTGGCTCCAGTATCGCCCTCCTGTATAGCCCAGGCTTGGGATTCCCTATGAGGAGGTGCCTTGCACCAACTCCCGGCTGAACTCATGAGGGCTCTGGTGGTGGCACTTACTCACCAGTGCTTATGTTGTGTGCTGTAGTAGCCAAATGGAGTGCTGCAGGGACACTGACCAAGCCTTGTGTCCATGAGGGCAGGGCCTGCAATGTCCAGATTCCAGCCCAGAGGGCCCAGAGTAGACATAATGTGCATTCATTCATTCAGCACACATTTATAAAAGGTCACAGTGTGCCAGACCCCATACTAGGCACTAGGATTCAGTGGTGAACTAGCCTAGCCTGGTCCCTGTTCTTGTGGATCTTGAGAGTCAGAAAAGTGACAGACATAAAAAAAATAATGACATGTGCCCAATCTCGTCTGATCTCGGAAGCTAAGCAGGGTCGGGCCTGGTTAGTACTTGGATGGGAGATCACGTAGGAAGACCAGGTGCTGTAGGCAAAAAAAAAAAAAAAAAAAAAAGACACAGGTACTTAAAAAATAACAATAGTGACAAGGTTCTATGAAGGACAAGTAAGGTCTGTTGAAGTGGGAAGGTACCTGTGATCTGTGGTGTTGGAGAAGAGGAACAGAGGAGGATACTGGGGCTTTTCCCATCCCCTCCAAGGGCAGTGGAGTAGAAAAGGGACCCAGACTCTTGGCAGCCTCAGAACAGCCCTACTCCTTTGCCCTTCACTGCTTGTTCATTTTGCAGGCCTCACGGGGGTCGTAATGCTCTTGGTCCTGGCCATCATGTACGTCTTCGCCTCCCACCACTTCCGCCGCCGCAGCTTCCGGGGCTTCTGGCTGACTCACCACCTCTACATTTCACTCTACGTCCTGGTGAGGGCTTTTGGCTCTAAGACAGGGTCTGGGCAAGATGATCCCAGAGAGGCAGTGAGGGCTGACACATCAGTTCTCCATCCCCTTAGTTATTTCAAGTATCCCCTTCATTTTTCACTTAAAAGGTGGAGATTATAGTATGGGACTCTCGAGTAGACCGACCCTAATATGCAGCACTTGGGAGATGGACTCCCTGGCGTGGGTTTTGCAGTAGCAGCCCTACCAGGCTGACCTACATTCCTTGTAAACACTCCCACATCATTCGTGCCCAGCCAATCTTTCCCCACTATGGGTGGCTGGTTTAGCTCCTGGATGGACAGCCTACACTCAAGGGAGCATGGCACACAGTGAGATTGGGATTGGATCTGTCTGTTGGAAGGATGCAGGAGTCTAAGCTTCAAGCTGGCCTCACACCCTGTTGTGGATGTGGTTGAGTCTGAACTGTACTTTTCACTCTATCCACTTTTTTTTCTCATCCTGTTTCCTAGGCTATTAGGCGGCAGCTAAATGCCACCTATAAAGTTAATAAGCGTGCTCAAAATGTCTTCACTTAGACTGTTGATAAAAAATGGATTTTTAAGATTCCATCTGTCCTCTTTCCCTCTCCTTAATCTGGACTCCTGCCTCCATCCCTTCTCCTGTACTGTTCCCTTCACCTTTCCCAGCTGATTTGCCATCAGCTGCTTCAGAACTGACTCTGATCTGTGCCCCTGTGTCATGACTGTGCTTGGCCTGCCTTTCTCATGGACACATGTAGTTCCCCAAAGGTCACCCTGACAGTCTTGTTTAGAAGCTGAACTAAGTCCCAAGTCTCCTAAATCCCCAACGGTGACAGCTTGGCTGCCAGCATTCAAAAAGTGCAGAGCCCATATGGCTTCCCTCTCTACCACCTAGCTCCAGGCAGAACTATGTGCAGGACTGCTCTTGTCCTGAAACAGACTGAGAGAACCCCTGTGGTCAGCCCTGCCTTCTCCCTAGTGCAGTTCTATCCTCACTGATTGGTAGGAAGGTCTGTTTCTATCTTGCCTGAGGCTCAGCACTTCACGGTTCTGAAGATGACTACCCCTCCTTGGCTTAGGTTGTTTCGTAGAACTGATGATGTTTGTTTCCAAAGAAATCTCTCTCTTCTTTGGAAGCTGTGGCTAATTTATTCCTCCCTCTCTACCTTCTTAGTAATGGGTGGAGCCCTAGCAACCTGGGTTACTATTTCTATTAGGGGTAGAGGTGATGTTCTTGTTCCTGGTGAAAAAGCAGCTTCTTTGAACTAGATGGGAAACCCAGAAGAATAGCCAGACTGGCTCCCTGAAACCAAGACCCCTTTCTGATTTATCCCTAATTTGGGGGATCACTGGAGTTCAGAACTACCCTTCCTGCCAGTGAGGAAGTCAGCAGCTCAGAAAGGTGCAGGCTCCTCTCCTGGGCAACTTGGAAGTGTCTCCCCTGCGGGGAGATCAGGGCCCAAACCACCTGCTTCTTTACCATTTATTCCATTAGGCCACTTGACCTCAGGCAGAAAGAGAAGTTACAAGTAAAGGACTCAGTGTGGCGTAGGCCCTGAGGAAAGATGTCCAGGCTCCTGATCCAGGCTGGAGAGGGCGGGACGAGCACAGCAGAAGCTGAGCTGGCAGGATGCTCCCCCGGCTCCTCAGCCAACCATGAGTCTGCAGTGGCTTTGTGGTTTAAAAGTAGAGCCAACACCAAATGGAGTGTATAAACAAGGAACATGAAATCACCCTGACATTGTTCTCAGCCTGGTTAGATGCTCAGAAAGCCTTGGGGTTGGGTGTGGGCTCCACAATGAAAGAGAAACCTGGGGAATCAGAGCCAGTTCAGAGGAGAGCCCAGAGAGTTTTAAGTTAGTCCTGTGGGGAAAGGCTCAAGAATTCAGAACACTCTGCTGGAGGAAGGAAGAGCTGAATGAGGAACCAGAGTTTAGTTTAACAATTATGTGTTGAGGGTCTGTTCTGTCTTATCTCAGTGCTGCGCTCTGCAGAGGAAGGGGAGACTCTAAATTCTACCCTCAGGAACTTAGGATTTGTTGTAGAGATAAGTGCCATGCATGTGAAATGCTCAAAATGAGCAGACAATACAGGATTAACTGTTGAGCCAAGTATTCCAAACAGTAAGTTACAAGAGCCCATTGAAGGGAGTTTTATTTGGGCCAAACTGGTTAGGGAAGACTTTGGGGAGAAGATGGGAATTGAGCCAAGCCCTAAGGAGAGATAAGCTAAGGTTTGACAGGGCAGAGTGGAAGCTGAATTGCATTCCAGGTACAAGGGAGGGAGGGCATGGGCACAGGTGCAGAGGTGGGAATGATGATAAAATATTCAGGGCACAGAGGAGACAGACCTAGCTGTGGATGGCCACAGGGCATTAGGTGGTGGCAAGCCAGACATGGTGAACCTGTGTGGGCTGGGCTGAAGCTGAGGGACTGTGACTCAGCTGAGAGGTCACGCCATATGGGAGAGCATAGAAAGAGCAGAGCAGAGAGGAAAAAAATAAGGCTTGGGCGACATGCAGGATTGGGGTGGGGAAAGGGACAGAGGCAGTGTAGGAGATGGAAAGTGAGTGGCTTGAGAGGGAAAGTAGAATGTTGTTGCAGAAGTAGCAAGGAGGGGGTGGTCACTATGCCACAGGCTGCTAAGGATGGGAGTGAAAGTGGTCTGAAAAGAGACCTTGGGCTTTGGCCATTCAGGAGCCTTCAGTGAGCAGGTCCTGAGAAGAGGTAGAGGCAGGAGCCAGACTGACTAGACTCAGAGCAAGCAAGTGAGAAGAATGGGGCAAGTAGTGCCTGACCAGCTTGTTGGGAAAAGAGCCAGAACTGGACGATACCTATTAGTTATTTCATAGAAAAGAGGGATTGGTTATGTATTCTTAGACTCCGAAGGCACATGATAAATTGGGGGAAACTCCTTTCATTGACTCAACTGTTATTGAGTGCCTACCGTGTGGCAGGCAGAAACTGCAAGGAGCTGAGAGTCTAGTGGCAAATAAAATGGACGCTGTCCCTACTCCTACAACAGTAAACATGTCAGTGAATGAAAAAACGAGATTATTATGGATGATGACAAGTGCTCTGACAGGAGTTAACCAGGAGATGTAAAAGAAGGGACTAATGGAAGCCCTGAGGAGATGGTGTTTCTGGTGAGACCTGAAAAATGAGATGGTGATAATCATAGGAAAAAAAAAACAAGGGAAAGGCATCCCCAGCAGAAGGAACGGCAGGTGCAAAAGTCCTGAAGCAGAAAAGATTTGCTATGTTTGAAGAAGAGAGAGAGAGAAATGCGGGTAGGCAGGGGCCAGAGCATCGCAAGGCCTTGTGGTGCAATGGGAAGTCCACTAAGGCTTTTTAGGCTGGGTATGACGTGATAAAACAAACTTTAAAAAGTCACACTGGCTGCCTTGAAGAGAATGGATTACAGTGGGGCAACCCAGTGGAGGACCAGTTAGGAGGCTACTACATGAGCGCAGGTGAGAGTCAACGTGGTTTGGTCTAGGATGACGTCAGAGAGATGCAAACAGTCTTGATGATCATGAATGCTTTGGATGATGGGGTTGGGATTGGTTAAATTTTGGAGTCTGGAGGGAGCATGGCACACAGTGAGGTGGGGATTGGATGTGTCTGTTGGAAGGATGCAGGAGTCTAAGCCTCAAGCTGGCCTCACACCCTGTTGTGGATGTGGTTGAGTCTGAACTGTACTTTTCACTCTATCCAGCTCATCATCCATGGCAGCTTTGCTCTGATCCAGCTGCCCCGTTTCCACATCTTCTTCCTGGTCCCTGCACTAATCTATGGTGGGGACAAGCTGGTGAGCCTGAGCCGGAAGAAGGTGGAGATCAGCGTGGTGAAGGCAGAGCTGCTGCCTTCAGGTACAAGCCTAGTGGTTGTCAAGGAACCAGCTTGGTGGTACTAAGGAAGGTGACAGAGCAGGGGCAGAACCTGGGCCCCACAATCTCCTAGCCTGGCCCAATAGAGTTGGCAGGGGCTTTGGGGTATCAGGGACAAAAGAGCTGGTGAGAGAAACTCTTTGCCAGGGAACCTGAGCCTCTCTTACAACAAAGAGGAGGAGCCCAGGTCAGATTACCCCTTGCCCACTGACCACCATCCCCAGTGCTACTTAGCTCCTCTTCAGGGTAGACATGGAGGGGGGGAATGACTTCTGATTGTGAGGAGACCTCCCCTGTTATATTCCAGAAGCAGAGCTGAGGATGCAGGTGGGGGAACTCTCTAGAGGCCACAGTGTTGTTGTTGGGTTTAGGACAGCAGCCTCCCACCCATCTCCCCTCCTCAGGAGTGACCCACCTGCAGTTCCAGCGGCCCCAAGGCTTTGAATACAAGTCAGGACAGTGGGTGCGGATTGCCTGCCTGGCTCTGGGGACCACCGAGTACCACCCCTTCACGCTGACTTCCGCACCCCATGAGGACACGCTCAGCCTGCACATCCGGGCAGTGGGGCCCTGGACCACGCGCCTCAGGGAGATCTACTCACCCCCGACGGACAGCTGTGCCAGATACCCAAAGGTGCCCGGACCCAGGCCAGATGTGCCACATGCTCCCACATCCCTTTAGCAGGACTTAGCCCTGTAGCACCAGACTCCTCGCTGTGCTGCCATCTAGAGACTGGTTGTTCCAGATAATGCCACAGTCCCCCACTTCCTCCTCATTCCATAAATCTACTTGCCTTTCCTTGCCATTTCTGGCTTCAGAACTATAGTGTTAGCTGAGCTTAACTCAAACCTACTCCCCCTCCCTGCAGCTGTACCTTGATGGACCATTTGGAGAGGGCCACCAGGAGTGGCATAAGTTTGAGGTGTCAGTGCTGGTGGGAGGAGGCATTGGGGTCACCCCCTTTGCCTCTATCCTCAAAGACCTGGTTTTCAAATCATCAGTCAGCCACCAAGTGTACTGTAAAAAGGTGAGTGCCCCCTCCACCGGCCAGCCCATGACCCTGCTTCCTATCACTATGTCCATCTATGCCTGTCTCTCCTGCCTCTGTTTTTGGTCTCCCTGCTCTGGGCAAGGCCAAGCTGCCCTGACCCTGGTAGGGGCCGGTGGGTGGAGGTGGTAGGATATCCCTGGACCCTACAGGTGAGAGTTGGTTTGTTGATTCTCCCAGGCTCCTTCCCTTAGTTATGGGCACCGCACATAAGATTTGCTTTTGGGAGTCTCTCTAGGCAGGGCTAGAGACGGGTGAAGAAACCCATTCCCTCTTACAGTGGAGGCTAGCACTTGAGCCATTGTCAGGCTGGGAGATGGCAGGGTACACTTGGGGTGGGGCACAGGTGGAACTGGCTTTGTTCTCAAGATGAAGAGGATGGGAGGTGGCAAGGCAGGGCCGATGGGCATGGCTGAGTCCAGGAACACAGCCCAGGCCCTCAGGTTCCCTCCACTCTAGGCCCCTTCACCCTAGCCTGGGTCTGGTGGCAGGCCCCTGCTTGTCTCCTTAGGCCTGGCAGGTGAATCAGGGGTGCAGGAATGCAGCGGGCAGAAGCTCAACCTATATAGGCTGTCAGCATTCAGAGAGTAACAGACAGCTCCCTGCTCTTCTGTCCATGCCAGCTCTGCCTCTGCTTCTCAACCCACACAGCTCCACTTCTCCCCATCAGGAACTGGAGATAGGTCTTCCCCATGGCAGCTTCCATCCTCCCAATTTCTGAGTCCATTTCTATCCCTTCCAGGCATCCAGCTGGGTCTTCCCTGAGGCTGCTCTGTCCATAGCAGGACTTTCTCCCTCTGGGCTAGGGTTGTTTGGGAGCCTAGCAGCCAGAGGAGAGATGACTGGAGGGAACAGCAGGGAAGGCTCAGTATGAAAAAGCTACTTCCCACCCCATCGGACCTTCGGCACTGAGAAAGTGTCCTTTCTCAGTGCTCCATGCTGTCATTCACTTATACTCCTCTATGCCCTCGGGCAACTCCATCTCCCGCCCCAGAGCCTGGCCCTATGGCTCCACACACTCCAACTCCCCAGGCTGTCTGGGGAGAGGCACAAACTGGCTGAGACCAGAAGAGTTCTGTTGGGGTGGGATCCCTGGGATGCAGGGAGCCCGAGCTGAGCTGGGTCCTAAGCTCCAACCATGTGTCCCCAGATCTACTTCATCTGGGTAACACGGACCCAGCGGCAGTTCGAGTGGCTGGCTGACATCATCCGGGAGGTGGAGGAGAATGACTGCCAGGACCTGGTGTCCGTGCACATCTACATCACCCAGCTGGCTGAGAAGTTCGACCTCAGGACCACCATGCTTGTATGTCAGGGCCAGATGGGCAGGGCATCTTGGTGGGTGTGTGGATTGGCAGGGTAAGGCAGGATGGCCAGGGCAGGTGGGTGGACAGCCAGGCTCAGCTGGCAGGAGGCGCAGAGCTGGTGGCTCCAGTAGTCAGCCTCCAGCTCCTTCCCTACCCCAGGCTTTAGGCTGGCTTGGGCTAGGCACTAACCCTGACTGTCCTTGGCCTGACCTTCCCCTGTGCCCCCCAGTACATTTGTGAGAGGCACTTCCAGAAGGTGCTGAACCGGAGTCTGTTCACGGGCCTGCGCTCTGTCACCCATTTTGGCCGCCCCCCCTTCGAGTCTTTCTTCAACTCCCTGCAGGAGGTTCACCCACAGGTCAGTTCCCACCACATATCCAGGTTCTCTTCACTTTGTCATCTGGGGTCTGAGCAAAGCTCCCAAACCTGCTCCATCAGAGAAGAAATTGACTACTAATAAGAATCCATCCCCTGGGAAATTGGTGGAATAATGGAATGGGAAAGGAGAAGTGGGGGTCACTCTGAGAGTTTAAGGGAGGAAGCAGGTGACAGGGACCTGCCACTTCTGAAGCCATGATGTCTTGTCCAGAAGAAAGAGCTCAATAATTGTGCTAGCCCTCACCATAACCTCAGAGCTACCATTACCACTAACACTGAGCCAGGCCTCATCCTGGACAGAGAGACAATCTTCACCATGAACACTGGGCAAACCACTGTTCTCATAAATACTGGGTTAGCCCTTAATGAGACACTGAGCTATCCCTCAACTTGAACATTGATTAACCCAGCCCCTATTAGAAACATTGATCTTGCACTTGAAACTTGCAAATGCCTTGGAGAGGGCAGAGGCTAGACCCACAGAGAGCAAGTCTACCAAAATTGAGTTAGACTAAACAACACTGAGTCGGCCCTCACCACATGGGAGCAAATCTTCATCAGGAACATGGAATGAGCCCTCATTAAGGACTCTTGATGGTCTGTAACATGGAGTTAGCCCTCCCTCTGAATACTGAGCTAGCTCTCACTTCTATCTCCCCCAACAGGTCCGGAAGGTCGGAGTGTTTAGCTGTGGCCCTCCTGGCATGACCAAGAATGTGGAAAAGGCCTGTCAGCTTATTAACAGGCAGGACCGGACTCATTTCTCTCACCATTATGAGAACTTCTAAGCCTCCTTGCCCAGGGGTTCCACCCACTACCCAGCTGAGAGGAGTTATGCGCTGCATCTCACTTTTGTGCTTCCTGTTTCTTGTTCCCTCAGCCTTCTCCCCATTCCCATCTCCCAATCTTGGTCCAGGTGGCCATCATCAGTCATCCCGTATGGGTTCAGAGACCTGCAGACTTGTAATGTCTCAGCCTGGAGAAATTGGAGGCACTGTGTGGGGACTAGAGGTTGGGAGCTATTATTGTTTTGAGGCAAAGTGACACCTCTTCTTCCAAACTAAGAAACTTCAAAAAATTGGAGCTGACAAGTGTGTGTGTGTGTGTGTGTTTATGTGTGTGTGCGTGTGCGTGTGCGTGTGTGTGTGTGGGGGGCTATGAGCCTAAGGATGATGTGGGAGCTCAGATGCTCTCATCTTAGAACCCTTCTCCCAAGTCCTCCCCTCCTCTGGGCTCCCCACTGTTGAAAGGGCTGGCAAATGCCTTGGAGGGGGTAGAGGCTGGACCCACAGAGAGCAATTTCTAGGAATTCCCTCAGCACCTCATTCTAACGGCACAATTGATCTTCTCTCCCAAGTTTTTAAATAGGTACTGTAGTCAGAACCTGGCCCAATATCTATGTAGTACTCTTCAGTCCTTCTCTACTCTTCCTACTGCATAGTCTCCTTTACAAGGAAACCCTCTGGGTTTCTTTATTCTGTCTCCAGGTGGGGTGGGTATTGGCAGAGGAAGCCACTCAACCAGCCAGCCGACCTAGGCCAGTGCAGACATTCCCTCTGAGCTTGCCAGTATCCACTGAATAAAGAAACCCACTCAAGGCCAAGTGCCCCAGCTGGAGACCCCTTTCCTGGCTCAGGGGCACCCTTCCTGACAGAGGGCCTATCCAGGAGGCTAGTGTGAGGCTTCTGCAGCCTTATCATGAGGAGGAGAGTAGATATGGGGGGTTCTGGAGGTGGGCTGGGCACAAAGTGGGGTGATGGGGTGAGACACAGCAGGCACCAACAGGGAGGCAGAGTTGGTCTGGCCTGCTCCAGAACCTCAGTTATTCCCAGCTCTTCTCTGAGTAATGAGAGAGTTGAGCACCAGGTAGTGAGATGAGGGCTGCGAGGAGATAGATGAGCATATCACCTGTTTTCTCATCTGCAACATGACTGAATGCGCTCCAAGTCTACTTAAAGATAAGTCAACCTTCTGTGAGGGAATTTCTGAAGCAGTACCCGGTTTCAAGTGATCCTTTTTATTGTCCCTCACAGAATTCTAACATTTGTCAGATCACATATCCCCGATTTTGATAAAATATCCGCTGGATTAGAAAACCCAAAATCTTACGAGTCACACCACACTTGTGAGTTGCAGATTTAGGTACTAGAGGAAGTTATCCGACTGCTCTCCTAGGGCAGCCCCTTCGCCCCCCCAGGGTTTATGTTCAGCCCAACAGGGAGTTTCTGTTCAGGCTGCCAGTGAGAGCGAGTGGGAGTGACAGGAGTGACTTGAGAGCAGCTCCACCTGGCCGCCCAGTGGATATTCCCTGGCGCTGGGCCCACAGGCCGCGGCGGGTTCCAGCTGTGGCCGAGCGCAGGGGCGCAGGCCAGGCCACCGGTGGGTGTGGTCCCGTGCCCTGGGTCCGCAGTTAGGGACACGGCCAGCAGAGGGCGCGCGAGGCTGCCCTGCCCCCGCCTCCCTCGGCCGAGAGCGACAGCCGAAGGGAGGTCCAGGCCCAGTCCCGCAGGCTGCAGGTCCCCGGGTCTGATCCCGCCCTTCACGGCATGGGGGAGGCGCGGCAGGCCCCCATTTCCTCTGGAAAGGAAACCCAGTCGGCTGCGCCAGCTTTCGCGGCTCCGCGGGCGCGCGGCTTCCGCGTGGCAGGGCCGCCCCTCTCCCCGCGCCTGGCGCGCTGCCTCTTTGTCTCTCCGCGGCTCCCCTCCTCCCAGACAAATGGCTGTAGGCAGGAAATTGGACGCGCTCCTGGGGAGCCGCGCTCCTCGGCGCGGCGGGGAGGGGGCGCCGCGCGGCGGGCTGGCTACTGGGGGCCCCCAGCCGGGGCGGAGGCGGTGGGGGATGTTTTGACATCTCGTCAAAGGAAGGAACTTGATGCTTCGAAAGCGCTTTTCGCAGCCGGCCTGTGTCTGCTCTAGAGCTGATTTATAAACAGATCTGTGCTCGCTTCGCCGCTCCCCACCCCGTTACCCCTGGGGGCGGCGCTGGAGGAGCGGACGCCGCTGTGCCTGGCAGGACTGGTTTATTTATTGCCTCTGGCGGGGAGCCGGGGCAGCCCCGGGACCGCACACGTTCCCTTTGGCCGGAGCTCTTCCCCTCCTCTCCCCGCCCCAATGCCATCTCCATCCCAGGGGTCTGCCTTCCCCAAACCCCGCACCAGACTCGGCGGAGCCCGCGGGTGGTTTGGGGGTGGGAACGGAGAGCTGGTCAGGGCGCCCCGCGGGTCCACGTCCTGCTCCACCCCGCAGCGACCAAGGGAGAAGACGGTGGTGGGGAGGGGGGTCGCCCTAGGGGCGGAAAGGGGCTGGAGCTGCTATTTTTAAACTTAGGAGACCCGCGGTTCTGAAGCCCCCGTCCTCCAGGGGCTATCCTTTCTCCCCAAGGATTCCTCTCTCCTCAGCTCCAAACCACCTCTAACTCCAAGGCCCCAGTAGCCTTTTCCCTTTAGAAATAAATTAAAGAATCTCTGGCTTCCACTCGATCCCAGGAAAGGGGAAGAAGGGCTTGGGAGCTCATGTCCCCAGTAGGACGACAGCCCTCAGCCAGGGGACCGGCACAGGACTGGGTCCAAATCTGTCACAGTACCCCGGCCTCAGATCTACAGAGTCCGGATGGCCACGGGGTAGAGCAGGGACATGTGCTCAGCCCCCTTAATGGGCAGCTTGCGACTGGCGTAGTGGTGCACGATTTCAGGGACGCTGCTGAAGGGCGGGCTGTTCTGGCCCAGCACGTACTTGTGTTCCTTGGTCCGGGACAACTTCATGTGCATGAAGCCCTGACTGCTCCTGGGAAGAGGAGAGGAGAGGAGACCCTGATGAGTGGGAGCCCTCTCCAGTACTCCCCTCCCCCACCCCTGCAGCACTTGTTCCAAACCACCTGAGAGTGCAGGCAACCAAAAAGTAGGGAGAAGGAGGTGGAGATTGTATGAGTAGGTAGCAGTATACATTGCTTTGTGGTGAGGGCACGGGGTGTGCCAAGAATGTGTGCACAGTGACTGTACAGGGTGTGTGCAGGTGGAACCAATACCCCTCCCCACCACCCCAAATGCTAGTATCCAGGCCTTCCAGCCTATGTGGCCAGGGCTGCTTTACCCTCCTCTCTCTCTGAGCTGTTGGGGAGGACTCCTGTGAGGGGCTTCTAGTAACTCCTGTGGAGACACAGACACCCTCGGCAGGACAGTGTGTGGACAGATGTGACAACCAAGTGAATCTTTGTTGGAACTCTCTTTTGCAGACTAGAGGAGGGGGCAAGCTGCTCTGGAAGTCCCCTCCACCCCCATATCTGGGAATGCTTAGCTGCCTCTTCCTGGGGACATCCCTTCACTCTCTTGCTAACTGGGCCTTGGGCCAAGCCCCCACCTCATCTATCCAGCCCTTCAGCCTGGGATGACATCATCTGTGAGGCTGCAGTTCCATTCCCTCCCTCAGAGATGACATTCTCCAGTGCCTCTCCCATCTCCCCACCACAATCCAGGAAATCAGCATTAGTGCCTGGCCCTACCTACCAATAAGACAAGGACACCCCTGTTCAGAGCTCTGGCCAGCTCCTAGAAGTCTGGGCACCCACAGTGTTAGAGTGTGGGGTGAGGCCTCAGCAAAAACATTTGTCCAAACTACCACAACCCTGGTTGGCCAGGCCGAAGGTCTGAAACTTACCCGCAGACAAGGGGTCAGCACTGCTTGGGGGAGCCCTGAAGCCTGAGTACTTATCTCTGCTGGTCATAGCCTACTTAGGGACAAGGACAGGGCTCAGAAGCAGGTAGGACTAGTAAGGGGGCCGACTCATGGTGAGGCCCCCACCATTTAGAGGTGAAGCTGGCAAACCTCCTCACTTGCATCTCCTGCCTGAGTACATAGAGGGCTCTGACAACCTATTTCACTAGGCCCACCAAAGAGCCAGTGGGGAGAGTGGGGAGACTGAAGAAAGGAAAGAGATGGGAAGGAAAAACAGGCCCTTAACTCTGTCCTTCCGTCCCCTCCCCAGTGCCCTAAAGCCTGCTGGGGACCCCACGCCTGGGTGTGTATGTCAGGGCGTGGGGCCATCCTTCATCTGTAGGTCTGAGATAACAGGCTGAGGCTGACAGTGACCACACAGACCCTGGGGTAAGGAGCCAAGGGCCTGAGGGAAATGAACACTCCCTGGGGGCTGCAGAGAGAAGAGGCAGTGAGTGGTCGCCCTCCCCTGTCTGCTCTATGCCAAGGCCCAGGTCCAAGGCTGTGGGCAGTAGCATAGGCCCTGCCTTCTCTCACCCTTTTGAAGTTTCCGGACAGCTCCCTCCCCACTGTTCACTTGGGAGAATCACCTCTCCTGAAAACCATTATATTTTCTCCTTGAGGGACAGATCTGGCCAAAAAGGGCAACAAGTGGCCAGAGACCAGAGTTGGAAGCTGAGAGCTCAGCCTCCCCTGGATAACTGACCTGGGACCAAGTCCCAAGGGTCTATGAGGACATAGTAGAACCCCTGCCAGACCCTCAGGGAACGGGGGTGGGACTAGCTGGGCCGCAGGGCCAGGGCTGGCCTGGCTTTTGGAGGAAGCTGTTTAATTACCAGTGAAAGCCCTTCCATTACAGAGAGAAGAGAAACCATAATTGCATTTCAGAGAAGCCATTTATATGCAAACGAGGCTCTGGCAGACAAAGCTGGCGGGGCCAGATCAGCCACGGCTGGAGTGGTGTGTCCAGGCCTGCCTACCACTTTACTCCTCACACCAAGGCAGGGCTCCAGCTCTGCTCTGCTCAGCGAGCCAGGCCCCTGCCGTTTACCCTTGCGCTGGACTGTTCCAGACTTCATGAAGGGTAGAGCTGTGCAATGGAACAGTGTGGTTATTACAGTCAGACTGAGCTGGGTTCAAATCCTGTTTCTGGAACTTTATTAGCTGGTGGCCTTGAGCAAGTCACATATCTCTTTGAATCTATTTTCTATTTATAAAAAATAGATTGATCTTGCAGGATGGTAGTTCATTTGGGGATGTTGTATATGATACTTGGCACACAGTAGTTGCTCCATGAATCTTAACTACAGTTTTTAAAGCAATACACATCCCTAAGTTATGTAAATCAAATTTCTGACGGATGAATTTTTCCTAAATGCTTTAATTTTATGAGAATTCACAGACTCCCAGAGTATGAGAACTGGAAGAAATCTAGGAGGTAACCATCCAAAGTACAACCATGTACTTTGCAAAGGAGGAAACCAAGGCCCCGAGAGGTTAAGTGATTTGCCTAGGGTCACATCGCTAGTTTTATTAAATCTAAGAATAAACCTCAGGTTATGACTATAGTGTGGCGATTTTTCCCATTATCTTTTAGTGAGGCTGAATAATTATCTTCAAATGTATCTGTTTAGTAGTCCCAAATTTCCAGTATTGGATTTGTTTGAAGTGGAGGTACACCTGTACTCTAATGCCCCCAGAAAATGTGGTAGGAAGTGGTACAGATTCCCCAGTAGTGGTGGGGGGATGTGAATGGACATTCCACTTTGATAGGCTGCCATGTGGGGTGCAGACTCTGCCAGGGGAAACTCCTGGGTGCCAAGGAGAGGACTTGCCATCCTGCCCGAAGAGCCTGGGAGACTCATGCTGGCCTGTGTATGTCTGCTCTCAGGGAAGAAGGCTAATGGAAATAAGAAGGAGGCCTTTCACTCTCCCTCCCCCCACCCTCCCCTTCCAGGAGTCTTTAGAGCTCAGCTGTAAGCCTCTAGCACCCAGATCTCCTGCCCACTTCTTCAGAGTGAACAAGACAGCTTTGTGTCCACTGCTATGCCCTCCTACCAGGACCCAGTGTCCGTCTTACCCCGTAGATCCTCTCAGACAAAGTTCTTATCTCCTTGATGTGCTTCTAGAACATCTTGGATTTCCATTAATAATGATGATGGTGATAATTTGAGCACTTAGCATCACGCTAAGTGGTTGCCATACATTATTTCATTTAATCCTTCCCTATAAGGTAGATATTATTATTCCCCCATTTTGTAAGTAAGGAAACTGAGGCCCAGAGAGGTTCAGAGGGACTCAGGCTACAAAGCCAGTAAGTGACAGAACCCTTCTGAAGCAGACACTGTAGCTCAACTGTTTCCTGAAGGGACTGTGAGCTCCTTGGGAGCAGTGGCTGAACTCAGACCTCTCTAGGTCTCCAGGGCAGGCCCACAGTGGGCAAATGTTCATGGAGGATGGGGTTCTTCCCAGCTTGGCGGGGCATGGAAGGAATATTGGAGTTTCCTGTCCTCCCCTTGGTCCCCTTGGCTAATCCTGCCTAAAGCTGCCAGCCAGCCCACACCACTCACTTGAGGGACAGGGAGAAGTCATTCTTGCTGGTCTCACTGTTGCGCACCAGGTAGCTGGCCTCTTTGCAGAGCCGGAGCAGGTTCTCGGCATCTGTTCGACTGATGGCCCCATGGTACCAGCTGAGGACAAGAGAGAGGAAGGCAGCCATCTCTGCTGGGTCCCTCGCTGTCCAGGCCCACCCATTCTGGGTGTCCCCTGTAGGCAAGCCAGTGCCAGGAGGGGAAGGGAGGGGAGAGAGTCCCCAATTGGACAACAGACACTCACACCTGGTTTTCCAGAGGCAGTGCTGGGTCTGTCCACTCCCCCAGGGGGCTGCTGGGCTCCACACTTAGGGGCTTGGATGACTTGGGGTTCCCTGCAGAGAGTCGGGGAGGTAGCCGCCCCTTCTCCTCCCGGCCGGGTGACAGGCAGCTCTTCTCAGATCCTTCAAACTGGGCTGTGGGGAACATACTAGTCACAGACTCTGAGGACCTTAGAGGTAGAGCTTTATAGAATAGTCAGTGTCCCATACCCATTTCTTGCCAAAAGGGGTCAAAGGCATGTACAGAAGCACAGAACATGCTCATAGGCCTGACTGGCTCTAGGGACGGAATCCTGGGTCCATTCTCCTGTTGCAATGGGGGTGGGGCTCAACCTTCCCGTGCCATACAGGGCTTCCCAGTCGTCATACTGTGGGAGAGGAGGGGCGAAGAGCAACAAGAGAAACCACTTAAGCTTCTCCCTCTGGAGCAGCTGACTGCTTTCCCCTATTCCATCCCCCACAGGGTGGCTTCAGCACTGATAATATTGTTTCTTTCTCCTCCTCAGAGTTCATTACTGTTCTCAAAATCACCCTGCCAAGCCATTCTGTAGAAATGACTTATCGATCTGAGAACAATTATCTGATTCCCCTTGGTGCCATCCTGACAGGCTAATCCTGACCAAAGCCGCCAGCCGGCCCGCCCCTCCCCAACCCCAAGGTCGCTGCCCACAGGCTTTCCTCCCTCATCCACAGAAGCCCAGCGGAGGTGGCTCTGCCCTCCCTGACTGCTGAGCCTGCACACATGGGAGGGCTGAAGCCCGGGGGCCACATGGGCATAGGCACATATGCACAGGTGACAGAGACCTCTTTCATCCTGTATTTACAAAATACCCACACGTTTAGGTACAAACAGGTGCTCATGCCTGTGCATGCATGCACGGATGCACACACATACCCTTGGCTGCCCATTCTGGGTCAAACTGAATGTAGATGAAGTGTTCAGTGCCTTCTTTCTCCCCATTTGGACTCTTTTTATCTCCTTGCAGCACTTTCAAGCCCTTATTGTTTTTCAAACACCAGATGCAAGGATAAGATCCTTTTCTTTACTCTCAAGAGTTAGACACTTCTTGTGCTGGCTAGCATCACGCACACCTCAGAAGTTATTTGCACTGCTGAAGGATCTGGTTGGGCAAAGCTCTACCCAAAGAAATGAATTTAGAATAGTGAATTTTTGTGGTATGGTGGGGAAGGCATTTGGAAGGGGCCTACCTTAGGAGACACCCTCCTCATACCTTTAGGGGAGGAAGGATTGTTTACTTTGTCCTTTCCTCTTCCCCTAGGATGACAGGGATTCTTTCTGGGTTCCCCAAACCCTGCCCCACCTCTTGGCTCCTCTAACCCAAGCCCACAGGGCTTGAGGGGTGAGAGGACACATCATCCTGGCCAGCCCCCACAGGACCCACCGCTGCCGTCCTCCAGGCTGGGCTCGGGGAGGGGTGAGGCTGGACCGGAGATGTCCCTGTCCCCGTCGGGCAGGGAGGGGCTGCTGTCCAGCTGTCCCACCGGTGGAGGCCAAGGGAGGTCTTTGATGACCTTAATGTCAACTGGAGCCAGTAGCAGCAGGGAGAAGAGAGACAGACAGGGACAGAGACAGAGACAGGGACAGAGAGAGGCAGAGGTTGAGACACTAAAACCCAAAGCCAGGACACAGGACAGCCTAGAAAGGAGGAGGGTCAGAGCAGAGGCAGGGCTGGTTGGGAACAGGACTCTCAGAGGACTGGGCAGAACCACACTGACCACACACCGGGCTGGCCTGGTCAAAGGGTGGGAGGCTCAGGTGGCAAACAGCAGGATGCAAGGTCTTGCTCTGCCAACCTTTCGGATCCCCTTCATTTGACCTCTCACAAGCCTCCAGGGGCCAGAGAGACCAGGAAAGATGGAAAAGAGGGACAAGGAGCTACCCACACCTCCCAGCACCACACCCAAGTTCCCTCAGCCTCCCAGAACCCCCAGCCTTGCCTTCCTTCTTCCTTTTCACACAGCCTGAGACAGCCCAGCTTCAGGCTGTCAGCTCATGTGGGGGCAGATGTTTTATTGAAATTTACCCCCACACCCTAAATCCTGAGTCTTGCCAATTAGAAGAGTGATGCCACTGGCGGCTGCAGGACTGCTAACAAGGTTTCCTAATGACGAGCATAGATTTTCCCATTAAGCAATCCAAACAGTATTGATTCTCCAAGGAGACTTCTGGAGATAAACGGCCCATCCTCAATGGTACGTGCTTTACAGGAAACAAATTAGAAACCTGTGGTTTCTCAGTCTGGCTGCTAGAGTAGGGGGTACGGAGCAAAGAGCTGGGTCCAGCTCCAAGATGAGATCTTGCCCAATGAGGAGCAAGGGGGACATGAGAGTGGAAATGAGGTCTAATGGCATTTAAGTCCTTTATGTTCTCACTGAATCAAGGATCCAGGACCTAAAGCCATCTCCATACTCTAGGCTCTTGCACCCCGAACATAAACCACCAAGACATTCTTCTCTCTGTTGGACTCTAGGCCTAGGATGGCAACTGGGGTGCTTGGTATAGGAGAAACAGATACTCATTCAACAAAAGAGATTTCTCACAGCCTCCCTCTCCCCACTGGTTCCTGCTCCTCAGAAATCCCTCTAGGAGTAGGCACTCTGGTCTGGCATGGCCTACCACTGGGAGACACAGCCCTCTGACTCAGGGCTGGTATCTCTAAAGGTTATATACACAGCTGTTTTCATTGTCTGGAGTGTTAAATGCCTTCTTTTGTTAAGTGTATTTAACACATGCCACAAGTTTTACTATTTTGTTTGGAAGTCTTTATTTTTAAATATACTCAGCCCCTCAAAAGGTGGAAGTGGCCCAAGCCTCTTTGCCTCCAAGAGACGGTGATGCAGAGGGACACCTTCATCCTTCTTTTGTGCCCATTCCCTGACCCCTCACACATCACAGTGTCCGCACTGCCCAACCCATGGCTCTCCATGGTGTAGATTCAACTATACTTCCCTTGAACCCAGCTCCTGGGCCTCCCCCAGCCCGAGACTCCACTCCTTCCATTCCCTAGAGCCTGGACAGCAGCTCAGAGGCACCAGCAGGCCTGCCCTCTCCACTGAAGACTCACCGGCAAAGGCTTTGGAAATGCGCTCCTTCTTCCACTCCCAGGGCTGGTCATACTCCTCAGGGGGCCTCTCGTCATCCTCCGGCAGACGGGATTCCCGGGGCCAGGGGGCCCCCTCACCCTCCGGGGTGGCCCCCTCCTCCTCTGGCTCATAGGGTGTGTCATACAGAGGCAGGGGCTGAGCTGCTGTCTCCTTGGAGCCCCGAATCTCTGCCAGGGCAAGGCAGGAGGGAGGTGTGAGAGCAGCTCCAGCTGCCTGGCTCAACTCCTCTGGCAGTGCTCCCCAGCAATGAGTCAAGCCTACTTCAGAGGAGATGCAGCTGGCCCAGTGGGCCACACGTCCAGAGTCCCTCTCCTTCAAAACACTTCTGGGGTTCCTAAAGCATGGGACCCAGCAGGGGCAGGGGCAGAGAGGCACCAGAGTGAAATACAAAAAGATCTTGCAATGGCCAGCAAGGGCTGGGGAGCTAATGCTTACACATTGAGGATACTGAGGCAGGGTCCTCCCTTAGTCCATCTCCTCCTTGCTACCCAGATCCATTTAGTCCCTTGTGTCCCAAGTGAAACCATTTCACCATCAGAAAATCCTTCTTTGTTGCTCAGATACTGCTGAACACCCCTCCTTGAAACTGTCCCCTTTGACAAGTCATTTTCATGGACTGTCCTCCTCTCTGATCACCCCTATTTGGTCCCTTTCCCTGGATCCTCTCTTGGTCTCTGCTTCCCAGGGCCAAGTCTTATTCATTTCTCCCAGCCCTCACTCCTTGAACTACTTGCCCAGTCTCATGGTACCCTTTGCATCTGTTTCCAATTGCCATAAAGAGGTTTCACTTTGATGTTTCAAACCCATCACTTTCCCCAAAAGTGCTTCTAGTCTGTTCTGTGATTCTGTTTTTGGGATCACTGATCCCAGTGAAAATCTGATAAAAGCTATGGAGTTCCCCAGAAAAATGTGCAAATTTTCTCATCGATTCCAGGGCACTCATGGACCTCCCTAGGGTGCCCTCTGACCTAATAAGGTAGCCATCCTCTCACTTTCCCTATTTCTCTTCACTATCCTTTCTCTCCTTGGCCATCCTTCATTCTCTGAGTCCCATCTGCCAATGCCTGATGACTTTCACCTTCATCTCTCTATATCTCGATTACTGCTAGGGCAAATCTTCATTCTTCAGCCTCCTGTTTCATGAGCTCCATGGAATGACACTCCTGACCAGTCCTGACCAGTGGATGTGTACTCTCTTTCTCAGATCTGCTTTCTTACAGAGAGGACCTTCTGGTTCTTTCTCCTCCCACCCTGTGCAGGGGCCTACAGCTGTCTTATGTGATCCAAGCCTGAGTGGACGAGTATAATTCTGTGGTGAAGTATTAAGAAGCCCATTGTGGTAACACAGCTAAGTAATGTTCTCCAATCTACTTTATCAGTAATAAAGTTGACATCGTTATCTCCATCTGTCTGTTTCTTTGATCTCATTTCTCAATTATTTCCAAGCTCCAGAGGGGAAGAAAGGGGTGTTAATTATTGGTTTCTTAAAGTCTCAGCAATTTCCACAAAAGCCTGTGAACTCATCTTTCTGATGCTCAGTTCTTCTAGTCTGTTCTGTACACCAAAGCCTCAGTAATCCTCTTAAAATGCCATATTCATCTTTTTCCTTTCTTGCTGAAGAATCCATAATGGCTCCCCTCCCCCTTTTGAAGCAAGTCCAAATGCCTCATTCCAACCTGCAAGGCCTTTCACTGCCCCTCTTGGCCTCTCTCATCTTGTCTCTCTTGTATGCCCAACACTAAGATTATTTGCCCCTGAACAAACCTTTCTCTCATCCTGCCGTGGAGCCTCGGCTTAGACTGACTCACCCCTGTACTCCTCTCTGCTCGCCCCCTTTTGGTCTCTTCTTGGATCCTATCTGGATCTTGTTCCCCAGGGCCAGGTCTTATTCACTTCTCCCTGCCCTCATTCCTTGAACGACTTGTCTAGTCTCTGGGCACTGCATCTGCATTATAGTCATATGTTTCTGATGGTCATAAGATGTTTCACTTTGACATCACATCATTTCAAATTCACCACCTACCTTAAAGCTAGTGATTCTTTTTTTGGGACCAATGACCCCCCAGCCCACACCATTATCTTGCCCTTCCTAACTACCCCAAATGCTATCTGTCTGATCTTTGGTTGTGTGGCCTTTTCTACCACCTCAGGTCACAGATCCTTCTCCAAAGTGACTGTCTTGAAGGCAGTGGCCACCCACCTTCCCTGAGGACCCAGCAAAGGCATTCTCCATATTTTCTAGAGACCAAGAATCAATTCTTAGACGTGTGGGTCCCAGAGCTTGTTCTGCAGATACCCAGGCCTCAGGGAGCAATTCCCCAACCTCCATCCCAACTCCATCCCAACTCCATCACTCACCAGCCATCATCTTTTGGGCCTCATAGGGCTCCATGTAGCCATCATTTTCTGGGACCTTGTCTGGGGCTCCTGAAGTTCCTGCTGGGCCTTCACCAGTCTCCTGAACATCAAATGGGTCCGCATAATCTTCTAGAATTGCCAACTGTGGGAAGACAGCAGGCTTCACACATCTGAGAGACAGCTCTGCTTCTCCCCAGATGTTCTGTCCATGGGAGCAGGAGTCCTGGACAGGACCTGGAACCCCAAGTACCCAAGGGCAAGCTCTGAGCTTAGATGAGGACAAGTTCTGACTCTCCCTTTACAAGAGTTCACTACTAGGCTGCTAAAGAAGTGTATATCTTTCTTTTCTGTTAATTTTGTGTCTCTGGGCCATCCCTCAGGCTAAATGGCCAGGATGAGGCTCTGGGCCTTAAGGTTTGCCTCAGTCAGGGTCCAGGCTGGATAAGAGACTACACTAGGTGGTTCAACGGAGGAGATTAATTCAGACAACCAGTTACGATGATGTTGAAAGAGTTCAAAGAATAGGCAGGGCGCAGCAGGCAACTTAGAGATTAGCTTGGTCCATTCCAACCAGTGTGTTCCCAGATGCTGAACAAATAAATACTTGCTGACAATCAAGGAAGGAAAGGCCGAATACTCACTTTATGCCACAGTTCTTCTGGTTTATCTGTACAATATCCATCACATCATCATGTGGGTATTATACCCATTTTAAGAAAATGGAGGCTCAGGACAGGTAGGAAACAACACACCCTAAAACATTCTGCATAAATGGAGGAACCAGGATCGAAACCTATGCCTTTTATACAAAATCATGATGCCAACCTGCCACCAGTGGGCATTTTGGCTGTCTCAGAAGGAAGATAACCATAGGACAGCCTTGAGGAAAGCCAGGATTTGGGCTCTGCTAAAATCCTGTAGGCTCCTGGAGGACAGAAACAGGAAAGGCCTCACTTCCACAACCCACACTTTCTCCCACACAAGTGGCTCATGGCCACCCCTCTGTCCCTGCTCCCAGTCAAGGAAGAGGGAACCGCAAGCCGCACACCCTGCAGAGGTGTTCAAGGTGCTCAGGGTGGGGCACAGCTGAGGACAATAAAGCCTTTCTCCAAGCTAGGCACAGGCTCCTGTGGGGCGGGGAGGGGAGGACCGGCTGAGGCAGAGACAGAGCCCAGCCCACCCAAGGCTGCCAGCCCCTCGGGGGGAGAGCTGCACAGTGGGTTGACAGGTGTTGACAAGAAGTGGCTCTGGGGCCAGCAGCGTGGGGAGGGGCCATTCCTACTTCTCTTCCATTCTTGGTCTAGGCTTTGGTTCTGGGCCAAGGTCCCACAGATCAGGCCTGTAGGAGCCAGTTGGGCAGGGAGGCTGTGGGAGTGACCGCCCTGCCCTGGGTTAGAGAGGATCTGGGACCCCTAGTAAGGTAGAAATGGAGAAAAGAATCTTTCCACCTCAGCGACCCCTTCTGCATGTTCCTTGGGCCCCTTCAAGGCCCTCTAAGAGTCTTTGAAGCACGTTCCAAAGGCTCCTTCCATCTCATCCTTCAGTTCCTCAGCTCCTGCCTTGTTCCACCTTGTTCCAGTCAAGCCGCTCAGATCCTTTCCTCTTGCAAATCTTTGCCTGCTTCTGAGAAGACCACCATTTCAGATCGTCCCATATCCATCACTAGATCATCCGCTAGCCTGGAACTCTGTCATTTTTATCTCTCCAGCTCCAATAAGCACTTGGCTTACTGTAGGCGCTAGAAAAATGTCTCTACTAGGTCACTGCCTATCTCCCTTGGAGCCCACCATACCTCGTCCTTCTTCCTCCAGGAAGTAAAGAAAAGAAATCTACTTACCATCCCCCACCTCCACCCCAAGCTGCTTCCTCCCAGGTCAACTGGCACCCACAGCCCAACCCACTTGACCAAGGGAGCTCTGGATCCAGCCTGTTGGGTACCCAGCCTAGTTGGCACTCAGCTTCACACTCCTACATGGCAGCTACTCAACAGTAACTGAATCAATGGACACACTATCCTTAAACCTTACAATGGCTCTCCAGTGCCTACAAGGCAAAGTCCACAGTTAAAGAGATTTAAAGATTCCACTTTCCTCTTTGGTTTCTCTCTACCCATCTCAGGTCACTTAGTTGACTGAAAGCTCTACGCTCTTTTTCTCATTGCAAAGGCTTTTCCTCTGCCTGAATCAGATTCTTTTTTTTCTTCAGAAAGCCTTTCCATTCTCTTCTCCAAGGTCTGGTTAGGTGTCTCTGTGCTGGGCTATCATGACATGTGTAGTAAATACTTGTTATATTATCTTTTTGTGGACTATAAACTTCCTGAGAGCAGGAACCATGTTTACTGCTAAATTCCTAGAAAGTGCTCAGTAAATATTTGTTTAATCAGTTCACATAAAACAGGAAGAATGGATAAAGGAAGCATGAATCTGGGTGGGGAGTCAGACAGGGGGATCAAGTGTCTTGAAAGTTGCTCAGTGAGCAGAAGCACTTGACCCAAGTGCCAGCTCCCTCAACTCCACAGAGGCCCCCAGCCCTTTCTTCACCAAGCCTGGTCAGAGATGCATGCAGTTCCCTCCCCACTGCAGTCCTGGGCCAGTGCCCAGAGCCGCGACCCCTCTCAGGCTGGCGTGGGCCTCCTTAGTGCCAGCCCTCGGTGCCTGTAGGCGCCCAGGTGGCAGCTCTGTGGGCAGCTCAATGGCTCCTCTGTTCCATTCCTGGCTCCACACCCAGCTTCAGGAAGCCCCAGCCCCCCACCCTGCACTGGGGTGCCCAGAAAAGCCACCCACGGGGCCAGGAGTCAGCAGCAGGAGCAGCAAGAGAGACACCTGCTGGGAGGCCTCGCAGGATGGGCACTCATCTTGGGCACAGAGGACCCCTCTCAGAGGCCAGGCCTGCTTTCCCAGTTGCTTCTAGGTCATCTGAGGAGGCAAAACCGCTCAGTGGGGGAAGCTGATCCTGTAGGCTTCTGACACCTTAGCCCTACCACAATTTGTGAGTGGGCCCTGTGCCCGACTCTGATGTGTGCTCACTGTTGTACTCTGCATCCATCACAGGGCCTAGCACACAATGCATGCCCATGCACATTTCCTGGAGTCTCAAAAAGCCTCCTTCTCCCCAGACTCCATCTTCTGGAGTGACACAGACTCTCGGATCCTCATTCATCCAAATTCTGACCAACCAGTACTGGCTGTGGGAGCAGGCTGTCAGGAGAATTGACAACAAAATGGAGATTGAAGACTCTGGCTCAAGAGCAGAAGGGAGGAACTGACAGGTAAGGTACTAAGACCAGGGCTGATATTGAGGCAAGCACTCTGGTAGAGTCAGAACGCTGTTGAAATGCTAAACTATTTCCAAACCAGTTTGTAGGTAGCTGCTGCCCAGAGGGCCCCCTTTTCCTCATGCCTCCTGCCAACTGGATCCCCCTCCTTCCTACCATTCAGTAGGGTGCCTCCAGGAGCCAGCTCTTGTGCCTGTTCCAATTGGGCAGTGCCACTCCCAGAGCAGCTGTCAGGCTTTGACTCTCTTCTGAGGTCGCTGGCAGGCCCACCATCTGGTTCAACCTTCCACTTTGCAGTTGGGCCTTGCTATGAGACACACATACACACCCCTACCCCATGGGGCTTATGAGTCCAGGGGGAGCAAGGAGGCAGATATCACAAGATTTAACTGCAAAGCCCTCCCAAATCTACTGCTGTCCCTCTCCTCCATTTCTTTAATGGGAAGATGACAATGAATGTAAAATTCCTTAGCCCAGAGGCTGACATGGAGTTAGTGTTCAATAAATGTTAGCCCTGATGATAATCGCTTACATTCAGGCATTAAGGCCCCAGAGTTTAGGTGCTTGTCCAGGGTGCACAGCTTGTAGCCTCACAGACAAGACCCAGGTCTCCTTGCTCTCAGCGCCTTGCCAGATTTCTCAGAAAAATTGGGAAATGTAGCATCTTCTCTCTTCTACTTGTACATTTAAAATACTCGTTAGCATGTTAAATGCTCTGAGAAGTCCTACAGCAAAAAGAACAGTCTAATTTTGTTTACCATGAAATCCCTTTTCTACTGAAAGTCTGTCAGTTTGGGTAATGGTATACTATTTACCTTCCCTGAGATCAAACTTTTTGTACCCTCTGTTCCCACTTATTGAAATGCCCTTCCCAATTTTATCTGCCAGGGAAACTCCTTCATGTGAAACAAATTTGTTATTATCCTTTTCTAATTACAAAGCAATGCCATGCTTGTAAAACATTCGAACATCACAGTCAATGCTGCCAACACTTTAAAGACTCTTATAAGGTGTGTCTGTGGCTACCTTGGGATTGGGTGGCAAGTGCTGGCCTTCAACATTCAGAAATTGTGAACTCAGCAGGGAATGCATCTCTCCTTCTCTAAGAGGTTCCGTCTCCTTTCTCATTAGCAAATCTTTAGTGAACATCTCTTCTCTGCTGGACTCCTCTCTATAAGTGCAAGGGTCCCCTGGCATGGTGCTGGCAGCTACTCTGAAGCCACTCCGGAGTCAGGCTGCCTGGCTGTGGACTTTGGCTCTCCTACTTACCAGCTGTGAAACCATGCAGGTGTGACTCGACATTCTGTGCTTTAGTCTCCCTACACACAACCTAGGGATAATAACTGAATTTTCCTCATGGGGTTATGGTAATGATCAACTGGTCTAATACATGTCGGCCACTTCGAAATGGTACCAGGCACAAGGTCAGTGTTCGGTAAGTGTCTGCCGTTATGTTATTAAAGATGAAAAGACCAAACTCCTAGGTCCTCCAGGAGCTCACAGTGAGAGACACAGAACAAGCTCCAAAAGATTGAAGCACTTGGAAGTGCTGTGAAGTCTCACATCTGGGATCCAGTCTCTGGAGGCACCGCAGGCTCACTGCTTGTAGGGACTGGGCCCCACCTTTGCTCTCACATAATATCACACTGGTTCTGTGGTGAAGGCAACTGCAGTGGGCAGCGGGTACCCCCTCCAAGCCCAGGCCCCAACCAGCTGCCCCCATCCATGATCTATAGGGTCCCAATTGTTCCTGGCTCCCAAAGGGCGGAGCACAAGGGCTGAGGTGTCTATGAGTCACTGGCCAAGCCAACAAGCTGCAGATGTCTTCTAGAGGGAGTGAGTGCTGCAGTGAGGAGGTGGCACTGGGTAGAGTGGACAGCCTGGCACACAATTCCACAGGCCTCAGGCCTCGGCTCTCCTCAAAGCACCAACAGCAGCACAGAGGACTAGTCCAGGCCACAAGGGGTTAAGAGGTCTAACCAGTCCATCCATAAAGGTGTCTTAATCTGGTACCTTCTCTTCTCCCTCTATTTCCATTGGAAGACATGTATAAGATAAACAGATCAGACCTCCAGACTCTGTGGAAGTCATAACAAGGAAAATTAAAGCAAACGAGCAAACTCAAAAAAGTCAAGGACCAGGTCTTTTGGGTGGTGAGTCCCTTTTAGCACCTAGGTGTCACTTAATGATATACAAATACTCAATGTACACTGACTAAGGGAGGGCCCCTACCTGCCCTCCTAACTGCAGGACAGGCTTATTCAACTTTAGACACTGAATATCTCCTTTACTTTACTATACTTTTCCTGTATGTTTACTTGTTCTAAAATTTGAGCCTGGAGGATCCAAGTCCATGTGGATACCAACTATGAGGTATAGATATTTTTTTAAAGTTCTTAATATTTGGGGCCCTGTGAACCCCTATGAGAATCTGAGAGCTGTGAGCCTTTTTCCAGAAAAATACTCATGTACTCAAATATCTGCACAATTTCTGGCATTTCATGAACCCCAGAAGCCCCTCCATAATCTAAGAACAAGAGTCCTAGTTTCAATTCATTCAGGGTGCCTGACTGCCTTATTGTTCATGTCACCTCTCCCTCCCCACCCCTTCTCTCTTTCTCTCTTTCTCTCTCTTTCTCTCTTTCTCTCTTTCTCT
>NW_024349801.1:25055951-25152234 GCF_902729225.1 Pteropus medius | reverse complement strand
CACATCTTGGCATGATGAAGGCAAAGGACACACTGTGCAGATGGTCACAGGCAGCTCAAAGCTTCATCCAATCAGGGCCCCTTTCCCATCCCCATCCCCCTTTCCTAGACCAGCTTTTTTCATACTGAAGGTCTGAGAAAAGGGAGCAAAGCAAGGGAAGGCTCAGCTCTCTGACTCCTCTGGCAGAGCGTGGCCTGGTGGCCAAATAGGACCCAGCACCATGATGGAGCTCTTCCTGCAGCCAGATGGCGAGGCCCTGTGTGCCTGCCCAGAGCAGGGTGCAGCTCCTGCTGTTCCCACACCTGCCCTGCCAGGCCTGCCCAGATGGCCACTCTTGTACCCCTGCCAGCTGTAGCAGTGGGTCTCAGGGTGGGCCAGCAGCCAGAACCCTGCATGGGAAGAAGGCTAATGGTCCTGAGTCCCCTGGGCCTCTTGGGATTCTAAGTCTCTGTTTTCTCTTGCCCCACGCTCACTGAGTTCATTTCCCCTTAATCTGTCTGGCTTATCACAGAAGCATTTTTACCTATATCATCAAACCTCACGACCCACCCAGCACCAGTCAGTGGGCTCTAAGAGGAGAGAAATTGGCCAACCCCAAGGCACACAGTGTCTATCTCACCTCAGGAAGTGACCCAAAAGCAACAAGCCAAGAGGACCTGAGGAGCTGAGAGGAGGCGGAACAGAGAATAGGGAGAAAGCAGCCACACAGAACAGAAACACCAGCTCAGCGTGGCCTCAGGGGCCAGGGCCAGGCCATTTCAACCAGGGGCAGCAACTCTGTGTGAGTTGCAGGCATGTGCTGACACTTGGGTTTAGGGTAAGGGGCTCAAGGATCTCATCTGGGCTCTTTCTAAGGGTCCCCAGTTCTGCTCCTAAAGGGTTAGAATTGCTCTCTCTGAATGGTGGGAGGCCCCAGGTCAGGGTCCACGGAAATAGCATCCCTGCCCCTGGGCCAGCTTGGATGGCATCCTAACGTTCTCATCACGCCCAGTAAAGAAACCACAGATTGTGTGGCTCCTGGGAGATCCTGCTGGATTTCATTCTGGTCTTTGCTGCTGACAAAGGACTCAGACACCTCTTGACCCCCAAGGTCTGAATAGCGCATAGATCACAGAGCCAATCCAGGGTGAGGCATGGATGCCCTAAGTAAGAAGAGGCTGTGGATCTCTGTATGGTTGTGTGGGTATAGCCCTTTCCTTGGGAGGTCTCTGAGGGGGAATGTACAAGGGGAGTTTTAGTTAGGGGAACCTCTGACCCTCGAGTCACCCTGGCAATGGACAGTCATCATTCGGGATGTATTTATGGACCCCTCTTTATGCCAAGCATTCTGTCAATTGCTCAGAAGACACAGCCATGAGGAGGAAACCGTCCTTGTCCTGGAGGAGCCCACAGCTTGGTGGGCAGCCTATTAAGCCATTCCAAGATGCTGCAGAGAGGAAGAGGGCCAGGGACCACTCAGGCCCACATGCCAATGGGCAGTGGTCAGTGGGAGAAGACTAACTGGTCAATAGTAAAAACAAGGCCTAATACTTTCTCTGCCTCACTGCCAACACCACCATGGGTCACATCACCTAGCAGCAGGATGGAGAGGAGAAAGGAGAGGAGACTAAGGATGTGTAAAGAAAGCACATTCTCCTTCTGCAGGCTAAAGATCCTGGCCCAAGAGGGGAGCAATGCTCCATGGCAGGAACTAGGGGAAAAATAATTCACATTCCTGAGGCTTCTGCTCTGACCCTGACATATCTCTCTTATCCAGGAAATTGGGCAGAATAGCGCTCTCTCAGCTGAAAACCTCAAACCTGGAGCCAGTGGCTTCGGACAGCAACTTTGCTTTCCAATCCAATAAAATTATGTTCTCTGCTGAGGAGAGGGGAGTAAGCCCCAAAGCTGAGCTCCCAGGGGTGAGTGAGGAGGGACAACAGAGCCTGACTGGCCTATAGAGTCACTGTCATAGAATTTGGGGCTAGAGGGGCCTACGGATGGCTTTCAGCTGTCACAAGGAATAAGGCTGAACTGGGGTTGGGCAGGGGTTGGCTTCTCCAACAGGGCCCTCTAAGGCACAGCGGGTGTTCTCTGGAACAGTGAATGCCCGGCTCTCCTCTCTACCCCAAGCCTGCAGATCCATCAAGGCACTAGCCTCCCACTGAATGGACCCACGGAGAAGGAGACCAAAAGAAAGGAGGAGTGGGATCAGCTGTTTAGCCCCTTCTGGGCAACAGGTTCTGAGCACTGACTGTCCCCACACCTGGGAGAAAAAGGGAAGGAGTGCAGGAGTGGGCCTGCCTGGACCTCAGAGGTCAGCATCCTTGGTGCAGAGCTGCGTATTGCCGGTTCTGGCTTCTTGAGAACAACAGTCCAGCCGCTCTAGTCCCACCGGGTGAGGCAAAGGCCAGCTCTTGCTATGTTCAAGGGGCGAAACCCCAGCCTTCGCCTCCTTCCTGGGGCTTCAGCACCTGCAAAGATGCTTGAGCTCCCAGAGGAGGAGACAAGTGGAGCTTTGAGCAGGCTCTGCCTTGTGGGGAGGGGTCAGAGATCAAAGGGGAGTGAGAGGCTGCTCCCAGAGGGCAGAAAGGCCATAAAGGGGAGGGAAGGCGGGCTAAAATCCCGTTAGAAAAAGGCCGGTTGATTCGACTCTGCGGGGCTGCGATGAGGAGAGCAGAGCCCGGGAGGGGGAGGGTCACCAAGTCCTGGGGCGATAATAGGGGACTGAGGTAGAGTTTGGGGCGCACGTCCCAAATTAGTGGGTCGAGAATCTGAACAAAGGTGGACGAAGGCTCCGAGCCCCAGGGTCTGGGACTAAGATCATGTCCTCCAGGAACCGTGACACGGAGGGGCCCGGTCCCGACCAGGCCACCTTTGTCCCTCTCGAAAGCCCTATACCTCCAACCACCTCTCCTCCTGGGTACCCCCTCCCGGTGCGGCACTCACCCTGTCGCTGCTGGCGGGAGGTCCAGACACCCGCTCCTCGGACGGTGGGGCTGGGGGGCCAGGGGTCTCGACCCGAATAAGGCGGTGGGGCGGCGAGCCGTGGCGCGGGGGCGGCGTGGGGCCGGGAACCGCGGGGCTGGCTAGGGCAGCGGAGCCGGACGGCACCCCGGAGTAGGGGTCTTCGAAGTCGCGCTCCCTCTGCAGCCGGTAGGCGGCCAAGATGTCCGGGGGTGGCGCGGGGGGTGCGGCCGGGCAGGGAACGGGGGGACGGTAGTCCGGTTCGGGGGGCGCCGGCTTGCCCCCGCCTCCGCCGCCACCCCCGCCACGGAAGCCCAGGTGCTCCCGGAGCCACTTGGCCACTCCGCCACTGCCGCCCCCTCCTGGGCCAGCTCCCGTACCCCCGGCGCCGCGGCGCGACGCTCCAGGGCCACCCCCCGTGCTCCCCTGCGCCCGCGACCCCGGGCCGGAGCCCGCTGGAGGAGCTCCGCTCAGTAACATAGGGCCAGCGGGACTGAGCTAGGAGAGCGCTGTGGTCGCGCGGGGGGCGGGGGCGGGGGCGGGGCGGGGGCGGAGCTCCGTGGGGCGGTGGGAGGGGGCGGGGCTCGTCCGTAACAAGAGAGGGGCGGGGTTCCGCTCCCTAACACTGTCCGCCTTCCCCTGCCCCCGCAGAGAAGAGAGGCGCGGGCTTCCAGCAGGGTGGGCTCACAAGAAGTGAAGTGGACGACCCCAGGGCAGGTGATGCCACTCCTGGACTGAGAATAAATTCTTCACGTGTCGCCACACGTGCTTCTGCGGGGGCTCACCTGTCCCAATCTGTTCTCCCTCCCCAGCTTTCAGCTTGCGCGCGGTGCCAGGAGTGGAGCCTTCAGATTCCTAGGTTCCCAACCCTCCTCTCTCTTCCCCGTAGGCCCCCTAATTGGTAAATAATATCCTAGGAGGAAAAGCTAGGGAGGGTGAGAAAAGGGACTGTTCCTAAAATGTGTCTGTAACTACCACCTCCCATGGGAGCTCCACCTACCTCCTCCCATCCACTGCTCACACCGCACAAACACGAACCCGCATTCCTTCCCATGCCAGGAATACACATCTCCCATCACAGACAATCAACTCCTTAGAGGCACCCACTTCTCCAGTGTCGTTTCCACACACGTCCTCCTCACACGCAAACAGCCCTTGCACAAATGCCTTCTATCTACAGGAGCAACTGCTCCGAGCAGGCCCACTGGGCCCTGACTGAATGCGGCGTGCGCACACGCAGAAATCACTTTGAGTCACATCCCAGGTTTCATTGTCAATCAGATTAGTGACAGAATAGAAACAGATAAGTCAATAAATCAAGTCTAGAAGCAGTTCCAATGTTGTCTATCACAAATCCCTTATCCTTCCGAAGCTCGGATGCTCAAGCGATAGGCATTTTTGTTTTAGAAGTAAAGCCAATTTCTCCCCAGAAATGTTGTAGCCCTGAAGCAGACATCGACATTTGCTTTTGGCTCTGCTGGGAAGGTACCAGCTTCACGTCACCATCATCCCCTTGGGCACTGCTTCAATGCCTCCCTCACTCTTAAGCTCGTATCTGTCTTCTGAGGGAGTGAAGAGCCATATGAGACCCCAATAGGAAGGGGACTCAAAGCTGGGAGAGTAGAGAATGACATGATGGCAAAATTTAGAATCCCCTAGGATTCCCAGGACCCCAGGTCTCAAAATATTTGTTGAATTTCTGCTTTATGCATATTCTAGTTGGTGTTATAGGACAGTGCTTCTCAAACTTTAATGTGAACGTGAATCTCCTGGGGAGCTTGTTCAATTGCAGTTTCTGATTCTGTAGGTCTAGCTGGGTGGGGTCCCAGACTGTAGTTCTAAAAGATTTCTAGGTAATACAGATGCTGCTGGTCCCCCTCACACACTTTGAGTAGCAGGGCTGTAGGAAATACTGAAATATCTGATATTCTGCCCGACTTCATGAAGTATAATAGAGAAAATAACATGTGCTCATTGTAAAAATATACAGTTTTAAAAATTGACGTAGAAATAAATACCAGAAGAATAGTCCAGTTAATCCATATTGAAGGTTCTCCTCAATCACCAGGTGTCTGACTCCAGAGTCCAACAGTTGCAGGCTCTAGCCAGATCTCTGGGCAAGATACTCAGTGCCACTGCTCCTCCCTTTCCTTATATTTGCAAAGGGCATGATGATTGTTGTGTAAGGATTAGAGGAGATGATGGAAATGAATAAGCTTTGAAAATGTAAAATGCTTACAATGGTAGGTGATAAATGAAGCCACATATGTTTAAGAAATACAGCTCAGAGGAATGGAATCAATCAAGTCTGCACAAAAGAGGACAGATTTCATGGAGATCTGGAGAAGGTGCACCTGAGCTGAGTAAGATTTGCATAGGCGAAGCAAAGGGGTGAAAGGTCATTCCAAGCAAGGAGGTCAGCATGAGCTGAGTAAAGGCATTGAGGTGGGAATCAGAATGCCATAAAGAAAGGGAGAATTCATAGAGGAGACGAGTAGAAAATAAAGTTAGATGAAGAGGGGGGGAGGATAGCATTAAGGTAGAGTTTAGACAATAATTAAAAAGCTGTAATACTTTGTGTGCACCATGTACTTAATCTTGTTTTAAATTATCTGTTAATAAATTTTCCTTCCTCATGAAAGTGTGGGCTCCTAGAAGCAGGCACTGTTGAGCACCTCATGGGGGCAGGCAGTTTTCTAGGAACCAAGATTACAGAGGCGAAGCTGTCATAGCAATACTCCTCTGATACTTGGGTGGCATTGACCAGATCCAAAGTCTTGCATGTTAAGCATGTCAAGCATCACACCGTAGAATCAGGGGGACAGGTTGTTCCCATCACTTAGTACAGAGCCTATCATGTGGCAAGAGCTTAACAAATGTTGAAATGAATAAAGATAATTTCTCATGTTCTTATTTTATATAGCTATAATTGTGGTATATACAATTTTATGTCCTTATTTTCTTACTAAACATTGCATAATTTCCCGATTTTTATTATGTAAATTTTATTTTCTTCCAAGTTTTTTTAAAAAAAATTTCAAACCTACAGAAAAGCTCAAAGAAAGTACTGTCGAAATCTGTACACACTTCACCTGGATTCACTACTTAACAATTTGCCGTATTTGCTCTATCCATTTTTTTCCTTAACCATTTTATTGCAAGTTACAAATATCATGACACTTCAACTCTAAATACGTCAGCAGCCATTTCCTAAGAATAAAGAATTCTTCTATAGGGTCATAAGACCATTATCACAATAGTATTATCTATTATACAGTCTATATTAAATTATTTTTATTCCACCCCGAAATGTCTTTTATAAACATATTTTTTGTCCCAATTCAGGATTTAATCAAGTTTCCTTAATTGCATTTATTTGTTTAAGTTTCTTTAGTCTCTTTTAATCATGAACAGTTCCAATTTTATTTTTGCTAGTTTGTTTTTCATGACATTGATCATTCTGAAGCTTCTGGGCGCAGTTGTCATGTAGAATGTCCCATGTTCTGGGTTTTTCCATAGTTTCCTCATAATTATATTCAGGTTAAACACTTTTGAAAAGACTTTTAGTTTTGAAAAGACCACTACATAGAAGATGTTGTGGACTTTCCAGGGTGTCACAATGGCAGGTCAATAGTGCACATTTGTTCTTTTATTGGTGATACTAGGCTTGATTAGTTGGTTAAGTTGGAGTTCATCACATCTCTCCACTTTACAACTTAAAGTAAGTTCTGGTGTGATGTCCTAAGACCTTTTAACTATTTGCTCCCAACAATGTTTTACCCAGTGGTTTTAGCTTTTATGATGATCTATGCTTACATTTGCTATTACACTGGGATTGTAAAATCGTGATGTCTAATTATGTCATTTCTTCTGATATTATCTGGAATTGTTCTGTAAAAGAGTTCCTTCTTTTCCTTCCTCCTCTTCTTCTTCCTCCTCCTCCTCTTTCTTCTTTTTCTGTCTCCTCATCTCTCCCTCCATGCTCTCAAAAATTTTTATTCAGTGTGATATAATCCATTACTATCAATATTCTTTTTGATGCTCAAATTGTCTGAAATTTGAACAATAGGAGACTTTTCAGAAGACTTCTAGGTTGTTTTGACTAGGTCCCATCAATCTTTAAGCACTTACTAGCTTTCTTACACAAGATATTCCAGACTCAACTTGTACTTCCCCTGCTTTGAACCTGCAATCAGTCATTTCTTTAAGGGAGTCTTACTCCTTTTAGTTCAAAATGATATTTAAAAGTTGATTTTATACTTTAAAAACGACTTTAATAGATCGTCAAATGAACATATCTTAGTTTAGTTCAGCATTTTATTTGTTGAGAATTTAGGCTCTTTCCATTCCCCTCCCTTCTAAATAGCTCTGCAACAAATATCTTTATGCAGATAACATTTCTAAGTTTAGAATTATTTCCTTTGGTGAGATTCCCAAAAGTGGAATTATTGGGGCAAAGAGTATATGTTTTTTTCTGACTCTTGATACACATTGTTCAGTTGCTCTCATGGAAGGTTTTAAAAGTCAACAAAGACTTCTAAGTGTCAAACCCAATGACTTTTTCTTGTTCTTCTTTCTCTTTTGCAGCACCTGACTCTACTGACCTCTGTGCTTGAATCCTTCTCCAAACTTTCCTTGAAATGACACTATTCTTGTTCTCCTCCTTTCTCTCAGTCTACATCCTCTTTTCTTCCCTTAACCTCCTAAATATGTGCATGCCCAAGGCCTAATCCTTAGCCTTCATTTATCTTACTGGGTGCTGAGTAAGGTGTCCTCGCTTCCATTTGCCTGACTTCGGATGTCCAGTCTTGTACTGAGCATTGATCTCTTCCGGGTTTTGCCTTCTTCTAAGTCTGGTCCTTGCCTTACCTTGGGCCCTTCTCTGTCCACAACCTTGAGAAAACAAACATATTCTAGTACATTCACATATGCACTCTGTTTTTGGAGGTTCTGAATGTAGATGGAGCTTCATTTGGGCTAAGTTTTCTATTTGTCTGATATGAAAATAACTTTATTTCATGTTGAAAGATTATAACTTAAGATGCAACCATAAAGCAAACTGGGCCACTTAATTCATTTATGGACTACATAAGATACCTCTGTTCAAATATTTATGGAAAGACTACATGCTTGGAACACAAACATAGTAAGATTCAGTTTTGACTTTGATGAACTTGAATTTTCTAACTTCAGTGGTTTGTGGTTCAGTTAGATCCTGACAATAAGCTTGGGGAGAGATGAAAGCAGATGGTCTCCACATGGATTACCAAGTCAAGTCCCTCCTCCAAACCCAGTCAACTCCAAACCCAGGATGCATCCTTGTCCTTCCAACCTGAGATCAAAATAGAGCTGCTTTCCAACAGAGCTCAGGCTCCCATCCAAAGGTTTTTGTGGACATTCTAAGGAATCCCTCCCGGCTATCTTATGAACTCAAGATGTCCCCCACCCTTCACAGCGGGTAGCCAGGGCCTGGGGAGGAAAAGGACAGGGTGGGGGGTGGGTGAGGGAGTGTGTGTGTGTGAGGGGGTGGAGAATCCCTCTTGATATGTTTACTTTTCCATGTAAAGGGAGATTGCCTACTAGTGCAAATCTATCGCCTCAAGTTCTGTCTTACTTGAGACGAAAGAAGAGAAGAGGTCGTTTGTATTATGTAAGAAGCAAGGGGAATATATTTGCATACATATATACATAAATGTGTTTGTTTATACAAGGACCGTCAGGAAAGATATACTGGAAATTGGCAATAATAATTGGCGGATGGAGTGAAGAATGAGAGGGAGACTTACTTTTCACAGGACTTGTGCACATGTATTCTTTAGAAATTAACAACTCGATTTTTAAAAAATGCATGAAAAGGAAAAAAAATTGCAAGGTCACAAGGACGCTGCTTTGCTGGTGTAGGAGAACGATTCTGACGCCAATTTTCGAACTGTTTGATCTGAAGCTTTATCAGAGAGTTAAATGAGAATTACTGGAGGTGGCTATCTTAGAGGCGGCTTAATTTTCAAGGTAGAGAGATGTGTAGTGGTTTATTTCAAGAAAAGTGAGCTCCGATCGATATAAAGTATTATTGACTGGGGGAAAAGAAAAGGAAAAGGATTTAAAAAGAGAAGGCCCCTTGCCGTGCCATTGTTCCCACAATGCCGTGACTCGGATTCGAACCGAGGTTGCTGCGGCCACAACGCAGAGTACTAACCACTATACGATCACGGCGAGCTACCGAGGCCCTGGGACTCGAGGTTTCTGAGTGTCCTCTTCAATAGTCATAGGCCTTCCTATTCTGCACGTCACCAAAAGGCCCGCCTATGGGGCGGGGTTCCAGCTTAAGACCGAGTCTGAGAATGCGCAGGCGCATTGCGCTCTCGTTAGCTGCTTGGGTTCTCGTTAGTAGCTTGGATTCGCTTCTGTTTTGGTCCATGAGCCACAGAAGATGGTGGTGATGCAGTGGGGAAGGGTGGGTTCCATGTGAATGAGGTGAAAGTTTAGGGGAGACCACTTGGACACCCAGAGACTGGACTGGCCGGAGCTAAGAGTGTTTACAACCGGTGTAACTCCCATTTTTTGGAGGGTGCCCATCTCCTGTACCCGGGAGACCCTTCGAGCGACCCTGGGCCCGCAAGAAGCGCTCTTTGGGGGTTCTTCTCTCTGCTGATTCTCCCAGGGGACCCCATGCCGCCTCTGCGGAGGATGCAGACGCCCCCAGAACCCAAGTGGCCACGTAGAAAGGACTCAATGAACGCATCTCATCCTGCCGTTCCCTTCCCCCCAACACCCACTTCCTTACAGTCCCTCCTACTCCCCTGACGACCCTGACTCCTCTCTCCTCAGCGCTCCCACCGGACCCAGTGACCACCTATGTTGTGACCCCTCGCGCCATCAGGGCCCGGACCGGGTTTTGTTTTTGTTTTTGTGTTTTTGATCATCAGTGCTCCCGCCCCCATGGCTTCTAGAACCAGGCCGAGCCCCCAGCGGGCAGTAGCATTTTGCTAAACTGAGAACTTGCCACTTGTTTTAACAAGTGAATCAACAGTGACCACTCTTCTCTCCAGTGTCATCGGCTCTCATCACCTCCCACATCCTACAGAGTTGCAGAGGGTTCTTGCTAAATACGAATCCTTTTACCACTCCGCCTCTCACTTCCACTCCCCAGACTGCAGGAAAATTCGGCTACCTTTTCCAGCTCATCCCGTGGCTTTCCCTCAGTGTAGTTTCTCATTCCCTAATTACTTGCATTCATTCACTCAACAGGTCCTTGAGAAGAGCCTACTACCTGTGAGGCCAGGGCCTTTGGGCGTCGTGAAGGGGTGAAGAGAGAAGATTTACAAAGAGGAGTTACCACAGTTTTTTAAGCCTTTGCACAAGAGATTATCCTGGCTGCTTGACAAATTCCCTTTCTGCCTTCAAGAGCTACTTCAAAGAGGTTACCTACTCTGCGAAGCGTTCTCCTTCCTATTTGGAGTCCGTTTCCAGTGCTCCCATGGAAATTCGTCCATGTGTCTGTTTAAAAAGCCTGTGAATGCTCTGGGCTTTGTCCCTAAAAACGATAAGGGGCGTAGCCCGAGAGTAACTGGGAGCTCATATTTGCTGGATGTTCAGTTCAGACAGAGCTGGCGAAAGGTTGTTTCTCGCTGTCGCAAGAAGATTGGAATCCATTTTCCAGGATATTGTTAAAAACTCGAGATAAAACAAAGCAGAGCGGTAAAATGAGACCCCCTGCCGTGTCATTGCTTTCGCAATGCCGTGACTCGGATTCGAACCGAGGTTGCTGCGGCCACAACGCAGAGTACTAACCACTATACGATCACGGCGAGCTACTGGAGATCCGAAAAGTGTGGCTCCTGCCTGAAATCTTCTGTGTTCAAAGCCCCACCCCTTAAGATGTCATTGACTTGTCATTGCTTGTTCTTGCCGATCTCTAACTTTGCTGCTGTGAGTGTGTGCTTTTTTGATCTCAATCCGCGCTCGCCCGCGGGCGGAATCCCGCCGCTTCATCTTCCGGGAGGCTGCGCTCGAGGTTCCCCTTCACCAGCGTCTCGAAGGAAGTAGTGTGTACGGGTGGGTCAGAACTGATCTTTAGAATTTAAGAGACAGCCCCATTCCCATCCAGAATCTGTTCAGATAGCGTGAGCGCTAGCACGGTGTATGTAAAAGGACCCAGAGCCACCTTTGGACGACCCCAGGGCCTCACATCCATACAAGCTACGTGAGAGTCTCAGTCGTAGACTCGGCATCATAGGAGTCCTTTCGTTTGCAAAGCACTTTTGCGTCATTTCTTTTACGGTCCGTGTGGAGGACCAGCGGAGACTTTGACTGGGGAGTCCACGGCATCCCTACTCTGCTTCGGAGTTAGAGCGATGTTACGAGGGACCTGGCTGACAATTTCAGAAAGCTAGAATGGCGGTCTTGTAGACAAGGATGATAGTCGGTAAGCCACTCCTCGTGGCGTCCGGGTAGCTCGCCGTGATCGTATAGTGGTTAGTACTCTGCGTTGTGGCCGCAGCAACCTCGGTTCGAATCCGAGTCACGGCATTGTGGGAACAATGGCACGGCAAGGGCGTCCTTTTACATTTGAGAAGCCTCATCCCTCTTCGTGATTGTACCTAATCTGCCACTTGACTTTACATCAGAGGCTAAATTATAACAGGCAAAAAATAAGCTCTAGACTTTCTCTTTGTAGTTTTTCATCTGCCATTGAGTTGGCCAGCCGTCATCTTCCCCATTACATGATTGGTTTGTCCTAGGATGTTATTCTGTGTGGTACTTGTCTTCTTTCCTCATTTGGCCCCTATCAAGGGCCAAATCATATATTTCATTCTCTAAAAAGCCTCATGCTGGCTGAAACTTCAGTACTTTGGAGTTCAAAGGTTATAGGAACCATATGCAAACATTTATTAAGGGTTAGAAGAGTTCAGAGTAGACTAACACTGTGGCAAGTGGAAAATATGACTGCACTGGAGGGGCTGGTTTCCAATGCCACCATGAGGAGACCTTATGAGTTTGTGGTCTCCATCTCCACCACCTCCTAGGTGAGAAGGTGTTTTCTCCTTGAGGATTTTTTCCTAATCTACCTAGGGTTTAAAGCAAATTTCATGTTTGTTTTATGAGCATTAAAAAAAAAAAAATCCAAACTCAATAAATTTAGGTCTGTCACTTGCCATTAGACAAAATTGAAGTAAGTTTTGGATTTTGCTCTCAGGTTGCTGGCAGCAGTTGTATCACTGTCAAGGAGGGAATTAGGTAGGACTTAGTGAGGAATGAGCCTCTGTAGCTGCTCCTAGGGGACCTGGGTGGTGGCAAAGCAAGTCAGGAAACATTCCTGGGAGAGATGGACATTGCAGTGTGGTTGTGCTCCCTTTACTATCAGCAAAGACTTACTGAACAGCGTGTAAGAGCAAGACACTGTGAAGGACTGTAGTTTTCCAAGGTCTCCCCACTGCCAGTTTCCTAAATTTGACAAGTTTAAAGATGCACAATAAGAAAGTTCAGACCATGAGAGAACAAAAATGGGATAAGGTGAGCCTGAGAAACTGCCAGACTTTGGATGACTGATTTAAAAGTTTGTTATACAGGAAATCAACATTGCCAGCAAAAAAAGAACCAGCCAACAGAAATGTGACAACTTTCATCCTCTGACCACTTACCAAATAACTACACTGAAGCTTTTTAAATCTGCAGGCTGGAATAAGGTATCAGAGTTAGAAGCAAGGAAAGGCTCTAGTTTTTACCCTGTTGGCCTTGTACCCACACCTTTGCCACAGCTGCTTTGGTACTCCCAGAATCTGGGGAGAAAGTCTGCTTTCAGAATCTGAGAAGAAAGTCTGGAGTAGGCACTCTCTAACAGTACTATGAGTAAAAACAGTCAAACAAGAAAATAAAACCCATGAACATAGTGATCTGAGGTAACCCACTCTAGCCATTCACATCTATCCAAGGTGACAAAAGTGTATTCTGAGGGCAGGAATGCTCTTAAGGAAGCTAAACAGAAAATTCCTGGTTGCAAGAGTCACAGAAGGAGAAGGTGTTCTTCTGCACTTCCGACTGCTGACTTTCTTGGCAATTATATAATTATCCTGGAGATGGGTGCATCCAGTTACTAAAATTTCATATCCTTTTCTGAGCTCACTCGATTCCCCTTGCTCTGATTTCAGGCCCAGAAAATCAACTTTTGATAATGATTTGACTGCCCATGTAGACATTCCTGCAGGGAAGAGCATTGCTTTGAATAAGCTTAATTGTTCTTACTGTAGATTTACACTCTTAAGAACCAGTTAGGTCTATGACCATGCCACCCTGAACGTGCTGGATCTCATCTGATCTCGGAAGCTAAGCAGGGTCGGGCCTGGTTAGCACTTGGTTGGGAGACCACCTAGGAAGACCAGGTGTTGTAGGTGTAAAAAAAAAAAAGGAAAAAAGAAAAAGAATCTGGTTAGTATGATTCATTTCTCTTGAGTCTTCGGGCGCACTGACAAAATGGAGTTTCTGGGCTGGCAAAACTGAGAGCTAAAGACCCTGATCTTGGATGACCTCACCTGCTGCTCCGAAACACCCTCTCTGAACACTCAGTCAGCTCGCTCCTCCACTGACCTCTTGCTTTAAACCCACGTTTTGTAGTTTCTGATTCTGGAAGTGTGGCCCTTTCCCCACCCCTTCCAACTTCAAGTCAAGCTCTTCTTTAGGTCTCAGCACTAGGAAAGAGACAAGAAAACCTTCAAGGAACAAACCTTGAAGATGACAACTGTAATTTATAAGCTTCCCCACATTATGCATCTACACCTTAAAGTTTGAGATGTGCCGCTTTTGTGTAGAGGAGCTACCTGGCTCTAATGGAGACTTATTGTTCATTTTGTGAGTACTGGGGGTTACTAGCAGGGACCTGCCCAAGTCTAAAAGGCCTCATCAATGAGGACGACATTGAGATTTTGAGGATGAGAAGATGAAAATCTGGAGTGGAGTCTCGGAAGGGCCCATGTTTGCGGGGGCATCTAGGGAAGAGGCAGAAGCCCTAGATTTCCACTAGGAGGCGCTGCACCCTAGGAAGTGGATGTCGAATGCAGAGGCTGGAAGCTCTGTCCAGCACCTGTAGCCCACAGCCCAGGGCCAAGGGGTGTGCGATTTTAGAGTCCCAAGAAGGATTCCCTGGCCTTCAAAATGATTTTTTCAACAAAGTTTAAGGATCTAGGGACTGATGTAGGCACCGGAGAATTAATCATGAACAAGATGAAGCCTACCTCCCTGACTTGCTCACTGATTCTTAAAAGCCCTTTAATAGGGCATGGAAACCACATAGGTACTTCTTGATTTTGTTCCCAGTAAGGCAGCTGATTTCAGATCCTTTCCTGAGAACAGGTTTTGATCAGGCTTGAAAGAAGAAGACAGAGGATGGAGAAAAAGGGAAAGAGAGACGGGGCTTTAGTTTTAAAGACTGCTGGCTTCCCATTTATGTGTGTTGTCCTTCTTCAGTACATGTCTCAGGCATGGCCCCTCCTCTCTATGCTCCCTTGTGAACCAGGTTGGATGCCATTTCTCTCTCCTACTCTCATAAAGATGACAAGGACAGTGATTTCCTTGGACAGGGTTGGATTGGGACTGCTTTTGAGATGGAAGGGAGAGAGGGAAGCGAGATGGCAGCAATTGTCCCATTCCATCTTTCTTGCAGGCATGTTCAACTTTTCTAGGCCACAGGGTCAGAAGACCGTCCACCTGGAAAAGTTCTTGAGAACACAGCCTATGGACTGAATCATAGGTGGAGTCTGTACTTCAAAGCTGGTGCCAGCCTGATGATCCTTCTGTATTATTAGTTATCTTAATTCATTTTAGTAGAATGCTGAATTACACTTATCTTCATTGTAACACTACTGTGGAAGGCTTTTTCAGGAACTGGAACAACTTTCTGAGAAGATATGAACTGAGGAGCTAAATCAGTCCCCCAACTGTGCAATGCCCTATCAGTGCCCTCTGGGTCTTTAGGGGAGCCAGGGGGCAAGTTTGGTACCTGCTGACTGGGGATTTGGACTCTACTTGAGAAAATACCCTACTGTCTGGATTCATATCTAAGATTTCTACTTAACAGCAGTTGGGAAAGTTGCTTAACATCTCTAAGCTGCAACTTTTGTAAGATAGGGGCTTAAAAAGCAGTAATTACCTCATAGGAGGTTGGAGGATCAAGTGAAATAAAGCATGAAAGACCTTTAGCTCAGAGTTTGGCACCAAGTAAGCACTCCGTAAAGGTTAACTGTTATTATTAATAATAATTGAGTTTGTTGATGATCATGTCAAGACATGGTTTCTGTGAGCATTTTCTCCTTCCCCTGGAAGCCTTTGTCAAATTTTAATGAGCCCATTCAGTGCTCTGACATAGACGGAGCTTGACAAAACCTCATTAATGTCTGGGCTGGGCCTATAACGCCTAAGTGCCAGGCTCAAGCAGGCCTCCCAGGCAGGCAGCATTCACTTGCCATGGCATGGAGTGTTTTTCTTTTACAAAAATTTAACTCCTCAGGGTGCTTTTCTTTTGCATATCCACAATGTTCCTAAAATAAAAAAAATTAAAAAATAACATTTGACACTTTTCAAGGGCTACTATGTATTGCAGCACTTTTTTCTAAGGTCAGGGATATTTGGAAGATTAATTTTTTAAATGGAAAAATGTAGCACTTAATTTGGCTATAGAATTATTAAAGAATAATATATTTTTTAGTCTGAATGTTACGGTCATGTGGCAAAAGGATTATTTGCCTGTTTATGGTCAATAAATTTGTCTCTAATCACCTAATAATTTATTATGTAATAAATAACTTATTGTAGGATATATATATATAATTTATATATATAAATTATATATATATATAAATTATATATATATATATAATTTATTATACGCAACAGACCTGAACAGTTATTTGCCTAAGAAAATGTACCTTGCCATCCTGTGCATTTTCGTGATCACAAAAAGATCTTCTTTTGACAAAAAATTCAAACCTAGGATTTGTAACATGGGAAAAGGAGCTCCCCCGACTTCTCTTTATAAGACAGACAGTGCTGCAGACACAATGCTCACTTCCTTTAAGGAAACAATAGCTCTTGCTCAACAGGAAGAAATATGGTTTCGGCAAAGAATTTGTTGTTCCAACTTTGTTAAAAACAGACTTAATATTCTATTTCAATTTCTATATCAAATATATGGGGAGGTATTTACAGTCACATTTATAAGGAAATCTGTAAACTGATGAATGAATTATTCTTGAGCCTTGTGTCAATAAAAAAAATGAACTTTGTGCTTTCAAAAGTATACATTTCACTTAGAAACAAAGTCAAATTTCTGAACGATCTCTTTTTAATGGTCAAAATTGTACAGACTAAAGTAAAATAAAAGCTGTACTGTGGTAGTTGCCTATTGTTAAGCTGCATGTTTGTATCTATCTCCAACCCAAATGTTGAAGCCCAAACCCTCACAGTGATGATACTTGGAGATGAAACCTTTGGGAGGTAATTAGGTTAGATGAGATCATGAGAGTGGGGCACTCCTAGAGGGATTAATGCCCTTATACAAAGAAAAACCAGAGACCTCATTCACTCTCTCTGCCATGTGCAGACACATCAAGTAGAGGCCATCTGTAAGCCAGGAAGAGAGTTCTCACCAGAACCCAGCCATGCTGCACCTTGATCTTGGACTTTCAGCCTCCAGAATTGCAAGCAATAAATTTCTGTTGTTTAAGCTACTCAGTCTATGGTATTTTGTTATGGTAGTTGAAGTAGACTAATATACCAATAAACTTTCCAGACTGTGTTTCTCTTTTGTTGACAGATGTTTTCACATGGCCTAATATTTGTATTGAAACCATCCAATGACCCAGCTGCCCTTTGGTCACCTCTTGGAGCTGAGAACAGATTTGACTCTACCACTTTGGATCTCTATCCTTGCACTTTAAACATGGCCTGGGGCTTTCTCTCAGATTCTCTCAGCCCAAGCTCAGCCCAGCTCCTGGTCCTACTCTGCTTGGTTACCCCAGGTGAAGAGTCAGATGATCAGTCATGTATCAAGAACCATCTAAGGTACAATGAAACCTAAGGAACAGGGCATGGTAGAACAAACACTGAACCTAAATTTAGAAATAGAGAAAGAAAGGAGAGCCACAAAAGGGAGGAGAGAAAAGCGAGAACATTTATTGAATGTGCCAGGCAGTGTGTTAAAGACTTTCATTTAATGAGTTATTTATTCCATTTAATTGCACTGTTCTGTGAAGATGGCATTGTTATCACTCTTTTAAATATTAAATAGCTAATACAAAGGTTTTGCCCTGGGTAATAAATGTGAGATTTGGAGGGGATAGATAAATACTTCTGTAGGGCTAGAGAGAACATGGATTGTTGTGTGAGTGTGGCTCTAGATAGTTAAGAGAGGAAATAGAGCTGGAAAACTAGATTTTATCCTGACATCCACGTTCACCCTCATGCAACCAGGCTCTTTCCACCGCCCCGGGCTGGCTTAGTTCATTGTTGACACGGTAAGCCAGGGAACAGGATGTCACCACTCTAACACAACATTTTCTTATATTGAAAACAGGGGAAATACACTGATACTTGCCCTACTACTTCAGAGGGTTATTGCCAGGATCCAGTGTGTCAATTTATGGGAATAAAATCTATGTAGGGGGAAAAAAAGCCATACAGATTCAGTTCAATGCCTTGTCACAGTTCCTATCCCAACGTGGTTACTAAAGAGGCATAATGTAAACCAAGTGATAACAAAATACATGTGACTAAAGTGAGCCAGTTGGATGCCCCCAAAGTCCTCTGGCCTGCTGGGACCTCCCATCTTTTAATATTTAAATAAAATTGTCTTGATCCCCATATCCTGTAAAATGAGAATAATCACCATTACTCCCAATATTTCTGAAAATTCTTAAGGCCTCTCTCTTTGCCGTGTTTGGCTCTGCACACACTTGCCGAATTTTCTAACTTTGTTGGATGGCTGTCTATATATATATATAATCTCACTCCTCCTGTCCCCTAACCCCTGGCAGCCCCAAATATCACCTGGCTTTTTGAATTCTCCAAGTATTATTGACACCAAGCTGCACGTGTAGTAGATTTTACAGAAGACTTGAGGGAAGGAGAGTGAAGTTGTAGCTCAGCACAGCAAATGTTAAATGTCTCTTTCCTTAATTGCCCCTTTGTGATTGCTACCTCTGAAAAGATCTCACTGACCTACTCTTTACTAGAGCCCCAGTAACCACCATAATGCTCCATTTCTTTCTCTCTCTTCTCCTGCCCTCTTCTATTTGTTCCTCTCAAGATGCTCCAATAATTCCTGCTGTACCACTTAGGTAGGACAGGGTAGCCACCACCTACTGAATGCTTACTTTGTACCAGGTACTATGCTAAGCGCTGTACGCTTCTCAAATAACAAACATTCTCACGTTCCTATGCTCCAGACAATCTGGGCACATATCCTAGGAGTTTCTATTTTTTTCAACAAATAATTTTTACACAACTTCTGTGTGCTAGTAGCTGGGTTCTCTGCTCTAATGGAGTTTCATAGCCAAAGAGGCAATCAAGATAATCTGCTAAAAAACAAAAACAAAAACAAAACAAAACAAAAAACAAACCTTACAATTCTCAATGAGGAATTCTACTGCCACTTTTATCCATTTTTTTCCCCTCTAGACTCTAATATAAAACAACATATGACAAACAGCAATATTAGAGAAAAATATAAAAGATGCCACATGATTGACACATGAGTGGCTCAGGCAATAAAAGAGGACTGTGAGTTCACTAGGGGCTGAAATGGAGTCCAAAGGCTTTCAGAATAAGGAGAGTCATCTGAGTTAGATCTTAAAGAATGGATGTATGAGAACAGAAAGAAGGGAGAGAGGCATGGGAGGCTGGGGCAGAATGAGCAAGAAAGAATTGTGCTTAGGAGCAAGGACTGTGGGCTCAAAATTAGCTCACTTTGGTACTTTGGTACTTTGGCAAATTACTTTCTCTCTCTAAACTTGAATTTACTTTACTCATCTGGAAAACTGGAATAGCAATAGTACCTTCCTCAAAGGTATATGATCAGGATTAAATGAGAAAATGTGTGAAATGCATTTCAGGCATGGAGTCGTGCCTGAAATATGATAAGTTAATAGCATAGCTTTAAAAAAAGAAAAGTAAAGGATCTAGATTAAGATCTTCATACTTTATGTTATTGGGACAAAAGAGGGGTCCATCTGCTTGTGTGCTTCTAAGCCAAAGAATAGAAACGAGTGAGTTTTACAGCAAAGAAGGTAAGGTTTATTAGACATTTTCAAGTCCCAGAGACACAGGCAAGCTACTGCTCAAAGGCCTGGCTCCCGGGGTGTCTCAGGAGTAAAGATTATATAGGGAAAAATCAATAGTCATGGAAACTAAGGGAGTTGAGGTCGTGGGTGCTATTGACTTGGAAGATTGAAGGGTGAGGTAATTAATTGATCATTGTGTCTGTTTCTAGAATCAGCCATGGTGCCATCGGGTCTGGTGGTCTGGTCCTGCGGCTGGTAGGGTTCTTGTTTTGCCTCCAAGGGCCTGGGGCTGAAACACATCTAAAGCCAAGAAGTTATTCTCAGTCTACAGTCCAACGGACACCTATTGTCCTCATGATTATTGACCTGAGGCTCAGTTAATCTTATGTCCTGAGGCTTAATGATTAAAGGAACAGGTATATAGAGGATAAGGAAGGAAAGAGGCAAATGAGTCACCATGCTCTTATCTGGGCAAAGCCAGCTTGAATTACAGAAAAATCTATATTAGAGAAATGAAATTTGCGTGCGGTCGCATTTAGCTATTAAAGTTTTTGGAGCACCTTACCATTTATACAAATGTTTTTTTCCCCTTTCACTTTTGTTCTAATTCAATCATTCCCAGTCTTGTAGGCAGATATGCTTATCATCACTTTCAGCACTTCCATTTTGCAGAAGTGATAATCAAAGCTTAGGAAATTAAATATTCCCCTTCCCCACCCGAAGTCATGTGGTCACTTCACCTACAGAATCATTCCAATCTTGCCTTGAAATTAAAAAACTCCCAGGAGAGATGAATCTTGAAATGCTTAATAACAAACAGGATTACTTCCTTATCGCTTGTTTCCCAAACTAGTACAGATTTTCACCAATGGGGTGTAGTTAGAGTATCTAGGAGGAAGTTCAAGAGTAAGACACCAACACCAACTGTCTTTAGACTTTGTCCGCCTCACAATTTAGCCATGGAAAATAATTAGCCAGCTAAATCAATAAGGAATACTAGAGGCCAGGCTTTTCTAATTAGAACCTGAGCCAAAAGTCTCCCAAGAAGTTCAGCAAATAGAGAATAAAGATTCTAATTGTAGAAGGTAGTTGTTGATGCTGAGTCTCTAGAACACAGGAGCATACTCACAGGGCCTCACTGGGTTCTCCACAAGTCTCGTCTATTTCCATCAGAAAGTTGAGACTACTCACCCACCTGCTTCCTGACACATATTCCCTCAGCACTGTCTCGGTCCCCAGCTCTGCTCTGTGAGGACTGAGGAGACCTCCACAGGCGTTCTATAGCCTATTTTCCAGAGTTCTCTCTATCATCGCTTTCGCAGGCAGAGCACTGCAAAGTTAAGTAGAAGGAGGGATGGGAAATAGAGAGGAAAATGAGGGAGAGGCAGAGAAAGGGAGGGAGGTAGAATCAGACAGAGAAATTATCAATAGAAAGTAAAAGCAGAGGACAGGAAAGAAGGTAGAAATCCCTAATGCCAGGGCAGACAGGTTATAACTCCTCAAGATTTAACCATATTCTCACTCTGCTTTCTGTAGTCAGATAATATTTGGTTGATCTTTCAATTAGGTCTTTTTAGAAACTCTGCTGAAAAAGCAGGTTGTCCAGCACATGGTTAATGAATTGGCCAAGCCCAGTGTTACAGTATGAAAGAGTATTTATCATCTCGCTTCTATATTTTCACACCCTTCACACATTCAGTGCTATACCACTCTAAAAGGAACCTGCGTGTGGAATAAAGCTAGAGAGAAAAAGACCTTAATCTTCTTGCAGGCAGAATTCAAAAAGCATCAGGATTCCATGAGAAATGGCAAACATTTCAGAAAATAAACTGTAACTGGATATATAAGACATTGTAAAATTAATGGGGTCCTCAGAAAACACTTGTCACCACCACCCTTTAAACCTGCCATTTTAATGGCTTCTAATAATTCAAATGGCTTGGGATTCAGGGTCAACCCTATGCAAAATTGTGACATTGAAAAATGTATCTTTAAATGCTCTCCTTTACATTCTACTCCCTGTCCCTTTTTCTCCTTCATAAGCTCTTCCTTCAAGGAACTGCCCTCTGCTGAGAAGGAACAGAGGCCTTAGCTCTAACACAAGCTCTACACCTAGCTCTAACACAAGCTTCACTCCAACACAAGGCCAAGTGAGGGAAAGTGCCAGTGGCGGGGGTGGTGGAGTGGTCGGGGGAGGAGGATGACAGAAAGAGAGAAGTATGTGGAATGCTTTACCGAGGTGATAATGGAGGGGATTTGGGAGGAGGCGGCATCTGAGAAGATAACAGTAAGTTCTTGTTTAGAACACATTGGTGCTGCTGAGAGATCAGTAGGTCTTTAAGTGGAAATGGCCTTCAGGTTTCTGGAAAGATAGGAGTGTGGAAGGAGACTTCTCAAGGTCAGGGTTAGAGAAAGGGACTGGAAGTCATCTCCATGAAGGGTGAAGTGTGTAACAGTGCTTTACCATTCCAAAAAAAAAAAAGATCTTTGCTCTAAACTCTATCTGACTCTACAAGATAACCTGCTGTTCCACTTTCCCAGATAGCCACTCTTTTATGACCCTGGCTGGCACCAAGACCAGATGGAATCGAACAAGGGAGGAGTGGGAGAGTCTCCAAGTACTTCTCCTTGGAACTTTGACTTCTTAGATCATCCTCTTGGAAGCAGGATAATTTCTGAGTCTGTTCTCTTGCTTAGCAGATAACAAGATAATGTAATATATCTACTCAACATTAGCTCAGCCAATGATGAGAAAGTTGTGATTTTTAGTTGGTTGGCTCTCTGCCTTTCTTCTTAATATAATTTCCTCAAGAAACCCCCTCTCCTCCTTGACTCCTGTGAGAGAGAACAAAAGCTTTAACTCTAACGTTAGCTCTATACCTCATTCTAATACATGCTTAGCTTAATTTTAAACACATTTTCAGCATTTTCAGAGGTGGCTAAATGACCTTAGGCATTGCATTAACACTGACAGACCCAATGTTAAGACCTTGAAGCTCAAGAAACAATCATCCATGTGGGAAGATTTCAGAGGTGCCAGAAAGATCTTGGTGTTCAAAGCTATTCAGCTCTTTTCCTTAGAGCATGATGTCTTCTGTCTTAGGTAACTGATTTTAGACCTTTTTCCCCCTTTTCTAATATAAGTACTGCTTCAGTTGTAGTTCATAGATTTTGATATGTTTTCATTTCCATTTGATTAAACTATTTTCTAATTTCCTTCGTGACTTTTTGACTCATGGGTTATTTACAAGTATCTTGTTTAATTCCCAAATACTTGAGGACTTTCAAGATATCTTTTTGTTAATAATTTCTAGTAAATACCTTTATTGTCTTAGAGCATATTTTGTATGATTTCAATTCTTTTAAGTATTCTAAGGGTTGTTTATTTACTTATTTTTGGCTCAGAATATGGTCTACCTTGATGAATGTTTTTCTGTTCCTAAAGTCAATGTTCGTGTTGGGTGAAATGTTTTAAAAATATCAGGTCAAGTAAATCGATGATGTTGTTTAGGTCTTCTATTTCCTCATGTATTTTCTACTTGTTCTATCAATTACTAAGAGAAAAGTATTAAACTCTCCAAACATAATTATGTATTTGTCTATTTCTCCTTTCAATTTTATCAGTCTTTTGCCTTTGAAGCTACATGATATAGTTCATAAACATTTAGGATCGTTAAATATTCTTTGTCAATTCACTCCTTTTCACTGTAACATTTCTCTTAATCTCTAGCAATATTTTTTCTGAACCCTACTTTTTCTGATATTATTATAGATACTCCAGCTTTTAAAATTTTTGATGTTTCCATAAAATTTCTTTCTCCAACCTTTCACTTCATTCTATGTTTTCATATTTAAAATGAGTTCCTTATAGATAGTATATAGTTGGGTCTTGGCTTTATTTTTTTAAATCCAATTTGGCAATCTTTGCATTTTTGTGTGTTCAGACTGCTTATATTTAATGTAATTGTTGACATAGATTGATTAAAATTCACCATCTTGCTAGGTGTGTTTTGTTGGTTTCATGCGTTCTTTGTTTATTTTTTTTTTCTGCCTTCTTTTGGATTGAGTATTTTTTATGATTTTTCTTAATTTCCACCATTGTCTTATTATTTAACTTCTGTAAAAGTTCTTTAGTGGTTGCCACAGGGTTTGTAATATACATCATTAAAGATTAGATTCTATGTCCAAATAATATACCACTTCATATGTAGTATAAAGACCTTATAACAATTTACTCTCAATTCCTCCCTCCCATTTTTTTCATTTATTTGCAGTTATTGAACCATCCTTGCATCCCTGGAATAAATCACACTCGATCATGGCGGATGATCCTTTTAATGTATTGTTGAGTTTGGTTTGCTAATATTTTGTTAAGGATTTCTGTATCTATGTTCATCAAAGATATTGGCCCATAACTTTCTTTTTTGTATTTTCCTTGTCTGGTTTTGGTATCAGGGTAATGTTGGCCTCATTATTGAGCTTGGAAGGCACAGGCCCTTTAAGAGATGTTTCTCAGTTCACCACAGCCGTTGGTCTCATGGGCATGAACCCCATCGGTCTTCAAAGCCAGATGTTTAGGGGCTTCTCTCTCAGATTCTGCTCTTAAAAGTTGAGATGCTGATATGGGTTAAAAACCCTTCCCTCCTCAGGGAGATGCTTCAGGTTTTGAGTTCCCTCTCAATTGTGAGTTGCCACATCGGTGGTAGGGTTTATAGGCAAGATTGTGTCTCAGAATTTCCTACCTGCTTTGGTGTCATTTCCCTCTCATTTGTCTGATGTGAAGAGGTTACCCTGCCAGTTTTTAGTTTAGTTTCCCACTTCCCCTACCCCTCCCCACCAAGAGGAAACGGTTCTATATGTAGCACTAGATTCAGTGTGTCTGTGGGAGGAGATGAATTTAGCTTCTTCCTATGTTACTGTTTTGAACCAGAGCCCCTTTTAGTTAGTTCTTAATTTTAATTTATAGAATGTGAATTTGTTTTTTATAGATTCTAATTGCCTTTTGAAAAATCCTTCTCTTTTCATCTATTCTGTCCGCCTTTCCTATTTTCTTGAAAAGATTAATCATAGTTATTTTAAAGTCCCTGTCTGATACCTGTTTCTATTATCTGTTTTTTTTGTTGTTGTTGTTTGTTTGGTTTTTTTTACTCTTGGTTTTGGTGATTTGATCCTATGTTTTTTTTCAAATGCCTTGTAATTTTAAATTAGATGCTGGGGGCATTATATTTGAAAAATTGTGGAGGCTCTGGATGATGTTATATATATTTTAAGAGGGTTAGAATTTCTCTCATCAGTTGTAAAGGGTAGCAGTGGATTGATTTGATCCTGTTGGGGCTGTGTTTTATGCCTGTTATTTCAGTTTTGCCTTTTACCTAGGGCAGGGCTTTTATTCCTAAGATATGTTTCTTATTACTGAGTTAGGTCCCTTTTATGAATTCAGTAGAAAGATTGATGTGTTTATCAAGGTCCATATCCAGTGTGGCTTGAAATTAACACTTACCTCTCCATCACCACACAGCTGCTGAAATCTCTGCTCAGGTCTTGAGCACTGCAGCTACTATTTTTTGCTGAGTTTCTTAGCATCTTATCTTGAACATATGCAACTTATAAGTTGGTCAAGGACTTGAAAACTTGGTTGCAGGTTTTTCCTTCTTCACGATTCTCTTCTTTTTATGATTTCTCCTCAAATTGCAGCCTTTTTGGCTGCCCAAAACTCCAGCTTCTTTCTCTCTTCAACCTCCTAAAATTGCTTGGATATTATTTCTCTACATTGTGATTTGAAAAATAAAATGCCCTCAGAAAAAGAGCTAGGATAAATGTGGAACTCAACTCCTGTGCTTCCCTTCTCTCAAGGAGCACATACTCTGTTGGTCACTTTGCAATGCTTTCAAACTGTTGTTTTATATATTTTGTCTAGCCTTTTTCGTTGTTTTAATCAGAAGGTTAAGGGCAAGCTTCTCCATTAAGACCAACATTGGAAGTTCCTGTATTCTCTCTGGTTCTGCCTACTTCTACTGGGAATCAAGGGAGAGGTAAAAGGGAGAATGAAATGGTACATTTAAAAAAAAATTTTTTTTAGGCGAGGCAGCCTTTGGTTGACCTAACAGATTGCAAGGACCTTGTCAGCTTACAATCCTTTATTTTTTAATTTTTTATGCCTACCGCACCTGGTCTTCTTAGGTGGTCTCCCATCCAAGTACTAACCAGGCCTGATCGTGCTTAGCTTCCGAGATCAGACAGGATCGGGCTTGTTCAGGGTAGCATGGTCGTAGAAAATCATATGTTATTTAAACACTACATATTTCCCAGATGAGTTTGTGGTAGACTATCTAGTTTTCCAGGTGTAACCCCTAGGCTTTAGGACAGTCATAGGCCCAGGTTCTATGGACATGATCACAGCTAGCCTCTAATCCTGGCTGTGCCTTAACTAGCTGTATGACTTTAAACCAATCATTCATCTTTTTTGAGTCTATTTTTCTTTGTACCTAAAATATGATTAGTAGCTGACTTGCTTACAGAAATGTTATGGGGATAAACAGTGAAAGTATAGAAAAATCTTTTGAAAGACAAACAAAGCCTACATAAGCAGAGGCATCTATTATATATTTTTCACCCTCGGCCCAGAAATAGCACAAAACTGGGAATGAGGAACTCAGGATTTGGATTTGTTTTAGTTACTAACTAGCTGTTGACTCTGGGTAAATCATTTCATTCTTTCTGATCTGTAATTTAAGAGTTTATCATACTATACGTGATAAGGCAAAAAGAAAACACACTAAAACAATGAAGCCCAAGCTGCTTGTGAGCCAACAGCTAATTGAGGGGAGGTAGTTGTGAGATTAACTCTCTTCCTCTTGGCAGTTGGGTTATATCAATAATAACTGCTTTTAAAGGAAACCTGAATCCCTTGGAAAAGTGAGATGAGTGCTATAGCCTGCACTCTGAAAATGATCATGCATTTTTACACCTTCTCCATGAAAAGAAGAGAAGAGAGATTTGATCACCAGCATCATTTCACTGGACTGAATGCTAGGATCTGTGCCTATCATTATGCCTGTGCCTGGCTCCAGAACTGGCAATTCTCTAATGAAAAACAGAGATAAAGTATGAGTTAGGATGAGCAAGAGAGATTTCACAGTCATTTTGAGATGATAGTCAGACATCAGATTGAAAATACTTATAATTTTCCCGAATTACTTTAAGAGCTTACAATAGTAGCCTATAGCTATAAGGTCATCTACTATTTTCCAAATTCTTTTTCTATATTAAATTACTTACTTTTCATAATAATCTTGTGAGATAACATTAAGCAACTAGGTGGGGCAAGAATAGCAAAAGGGGCTCAGAGAGGCAAAATGAGTTGCTCTAGGTTGCAGAATATAACACATTTACTCTGTTAGGGCCTTTATGGGTGTGTGTGTGTGTGTGTGTGTGTGTGTGTGTGTGCGTGTACACACGTGCGTGCATGCATGGAGCTAGGGAAATAGAAATATGTGTTCCTATTTTGGTAGTTGTCACCATCATCTACATACCCAATAATCTAAGAGTCCTGTGTTTGTTTGTTTCACTTTATAACCAGTATTTTATTAATATTTATTGATTGTCTAATATGGCGGGCCTTGAGCCTGGGGATAGAGTGGTGAACAAGACAGAAAGTCTGTGCTCCAGGAGATCACAGTGTAATGGGAGACAAGTAAACATTTAGAGTACTGTGTCTTCTGCAGGGAATATTGTGTGTGTAGGGAACGACATGCAGCTAAGTATTACTGAAGGGTAGAAATGGGTAGAAACTAAATTATTCTGAACAATTTTGAAAAGTTATCTTCTCCCTTGCATACACTTCCCCAAGCCTGATCAATCTTCAGGTCCTAGAGACTTGTTTCCTTCTAGCCATCCTCTTCTACTGCTTTGGTTAGAGCCTCATCATGTCTGATTTAGACTATTACTTTTGTCACCTTGCCAGTCTCCCTGTCCTCAGTGTGCATCTTTCCAATCCATCCTCCTCCTGCTTTCCTATTTGATTTAGAATAAGCCCAATCTTGTAGCCTGGCTTACAGAGCCCACCTCCATCTGGAACTTAACTGCATCTCCAGACTTATTTCTTGATAGATCACCCTATTCCACTCACATTTCTCCCCTTTATTCCATAACTAATTTCTTCCTTTATTTTGTCCTTCCATAATCAATTCTTCAAAAATTTCTCTCCATTCTTTTTTTTTAAAAAATTTAATTACTTTCAAGTATACAGTACATAGGTTAGATATTTACATAGTTAGTAAAATGATCCCCCAGTTGTTCCCTCCCTCCCCCGACCCTCCATCTAGACAATGTATTAATATTAATTGCCTTTCCTATGTCATGCTCCCCATCCCCGTGACCACCCATCAGCTACCAATTTGTACTTCTTTAACCCTTCACCCCATTCTCCCAACCCTCCAAAACCCCTCCCCTCTGTCCATCACTAAATCGTCCACTATATTTGTGAGTTTGTTTTTGATTAGTTTGTTCTTTTTACCCCTTAAATTCTGCATATAAGTGAAATCATATAGTGTTTATCTTTCTCTGTCTGACTTAAATACCTTCTAGGTTCATCACAGCAATATCTTTTTCCATTCCCTTCCTTTTCATATGTAGGGGACTTGTTTTCTTATATCTTTTCAGCCACTCTATCTTTTGGTTGAAGCACTTAATTCTTTTCCATTTAAGGTACTTATTGATAGGAGGGTAGTTGTTACTATTCTTTATTCCTGTTTTTGATACATGTTTTTTCTTCTTAAAGAAGTAACTCCAACATTTCCTGTAATTCTGGCTTGGTGGTGATAAATTCCTTTAGTTTATTTTTGTCTGGGAAGCTCTTTATCTGTCCTTTAACTCTAAACGATAGCTTTGCTGGATAAATTATTCTTGGTTGTAGATCCTGGGTCTTCATCCCGTCGAATATTTTTTGCCAAGCCCTTCTGTCTTGCATAGTTTCCTTTGAGACATCATCTGCTAGTCGTATGAGTGTCCCCTTACATGTAATTATTTGTTTTTCTCTTGCTGCTTTTAATATTCTTTCTTTGTATTTAACCTTTGGTATTTAAATTATGATGTGTCTTGGTGTGGGCTTCTTTGGATCCCTGATTTTTGGAATTCTCTGAGCTTCCTGGGGTTTTATGTCCATTTCCTTTGCCAGGTTAGGGAAGTTTTCCATCATTATTTCCTCAAACAGCTGTTGAACATCTTGATTTTCTTCAGTTATGCCGATCAGATGAATATTTGGACCCTTAATAGTGTCCCATATCTTCCTTAAATTATTTTTATAGTCTTGGCATCTTTTTTCTTGCCATTCTGACTGAGTGTCCTGATTGGCTTTCCTGTCCTCTAGATAGGGCATGTGATCCTCTTCTTCATTCACTTTGTTTATTTCTTTGTTTATTCATTTAATATATTTCTCATCTCAGATAATGTGTTCTTCATTTCAGACTGGTTCCCTTTTATAATTACCATTTCTATTTTTATGTTTTTTATCTCTCTGTTGAAGTTCTCATTAAATTTATCTACATGTCCCAAAAGTTCATCGAGCATCTTTATAACCAGTGTTTTGAACTCTGCATCTGTTAGATTACTTGACTCCATTATATCTGGATCTCTGTTCTGTTCTCTCATATGGTTTCTGCTTCTTTGTCTTCCCCTTTTGGCTGCCTTTCTGTGTCTATTTCTATGTACTAAGCAAAGCTCCTAAGTCTCCCAGTACTATTAGTATGGATTTCTGAAGTAGGTGTCCAGTGGCACTGTCCTGAGAGGGGTTCAGCTGCAGGCTAAACTTAGTCCAAGCCTCTGCCCCTCTGGGGCCACCTGTTAAGATTCAGCAAGCAATCCACAGATGCTGTGCTTACAGTTGCCTCAAAAGGCCACACCAGAAACTGAGGCCAGCTGCTTCCACCAGTGTGAGTCTCAGCAAGAAGCTCCTGACTTGCTGAGGATACACCTGGATGTGGTTTGGGTGGGGCTTAAGTCGGGGTAGGTGGGGTATCAGACAATCTTCTGGGCGGAGAGACCTTTGTTATTCAGTTTGATGACATCACAGCTGTGGTGGCGCTGTGTCCTGTGCACTGGTAGAGGGGAGGGCTCAACAGCGAACAACGGATATCGCCGGCACTTCTGTACCAAGCGAGTCTCGCTTTGGCCCTCACTCTGACAATGTCTCCTTGTAAGTCCCTGGTGCCCCCTGTGTGCAGACGAATGGGCACTAGTGCTCAGAGCGAGCAGGTCCATCACCATGAAAATACACTCGTGGATGCGGCCCCTTTAAAAAGGCTTCTGCTACTGCCATAGCCTCTGTCTCACTCAGCTGCTTGAGACCCGGCAGCTTGGTGTCCTTGCCCCCTCCTTCCTTTAGCCATTGCGGGGTGCTTTCTTGGATTTCTCCATAGTTGTATGGCTTGTTCATCTAGATCCCAGGTGATTTTTCTTTGCTGCTGCTCCTTGTTTCTGTCACAACTTTGATTTGGTCACCAGAGGGATAAACAGAGCCTCTATCATGTATGCCATTTCCCCTCTCCCTCTCCATTCTTTAATTAACTTTTACAGCCTACCTAGCATGTCAGAGAAGGCCATACCTCTGTGTCTTTGTTCAAGTTTCTCTCTCTGCTGGTATATCTTTCCCTTTTTCCATCATTGGTCCCCCACTTAGCTTTTAAGACTTTCCAGACTCAGGGCAACTGTTACCAACTCCATGAAGCCTTTCTGACACATTGGTCTTTCCTTACTGATTTGTAAGTTCCTTTATGGCAGAGACAAGGTCTCATTAATCTTTGGGTCTTCAGCACCCAAAATAGTGCCTGAGTGATAGTGAGTATTCAATAAATATCTATTGAATGGATTAGTAAAAAACTTCATAGTGATCATTTGGTATTGAATCCCATGTAGTCTTGTTTTCTGTTGTTTTCTAGTGGCTGTCTTTCCAGTACAGAATCATAAAAGTGTTTTGAGTGCAGAGACCTTTCTCTTACTTTCTCTTACTTTTCTTTTATGTTCCCCAGTGCCTAGGGCAATGCTTCTGTTGATATGCCTGTTAATCCCTGCAGAATTCTTAGAACTGACCCTGCAAAAGTCTTAAAAATATATAAATATTTAACTTGAGAGTTGCACTCCTCTACAGGAAAGGACAAGCCCAGAGAAGGAGGGCCCAAGACAAATGAGCCAATCACAGGAAAGCCAGTCTCAGCCTGTCCTTTCAGAGTCAGGATTTCTTAGAGCTGAGTTTTTCTTTTCGTCCTTTACTGAGGAGACAGAAGGAGCCCTACAAATTGGTGTAAGAACGGGTGTTTGGGGAGGGCAGAAACTCAATTTGCCAAATTGAGAATTGGTTCAGTTAAGACCTAAGGACCTAGGATGGGCTAAGTGTGGACAGTGGACTCAGAAGAGATCAAAATTGCCCCATTCCCAAGGGAGCTTGTGATCTTATTATGGAGATAAGACTCACAGCCACCTGATATTACCATATGCACATCTCTATTTATATGTAATTAACTGTTATATAGACCTGTACTGTAAATAATGGGAGCTCAGCAATATTGGTGTTGGTTGGACTCACAACATCATATTTAGACCAAATAGGTAGTTGGTTGGACTCACAACATCATATTTAGACCAAATAGGTAGTTTTCTGCCTGTACAGAAAGGCCCTTATTTACACAAAAGTCTGTTTATGTGTGTTTAATGAAATTATATTTTAAATGCTTGAAGAGATCACATTAAAAAAAATTTCCACGGGGAAGGAAATTTTCTGCAATGTAAAGCAACATCTCAGAATGAACTTATACATTTGAGTGTTTGTCTACCAGGGTTGCATATAATGAGGCTCAATTGTTTGCTTTAGTTTCTTGATTCCCTCATTTTGTTTTAAAATTTTCTTTGAGATAATTAACATTCATGCTGACTATTTTAAGTATAGGCTTCTTTTATTTAAGTAATGAGGATGCTCTTAGATGCTCCAAAAAACCATTTTCGTGCTACAATATAGTTGAGAACTTGAAAACCTGTTAATCTTTGTTTTCACAGCAATATGTTAGGGTCTGGGGCCTTTCCAACCCTCTGCTGCCCTTTCTGCTTTCTTCTTACCCAGCACAGCTCAGTGGGGTCTCCGCCAGGCTAACAGTAGTTGCCCTCTGACTCTTCTTTTAAGGAATCTAATAGGGTCCTTTTTAGTATAGGTCCTAGGGCCCTGGGTGAACCACTTATTCATTTCAATCCCCGCCCCCCGCCAATCACCCTTCATTTCTCCTCTATCTCACTACCCCTTCCTTACCAATTCACAATAGGAAATAGATGTCTATAGTTCATTATTTATTATATTAAAAATATGCTTCCAATCTTCCCAATTCTCATTTACACAATTTCTTTCTTAAAGAAATCAACTAAACCTCTAGAGAGTTTTAGTTTTGTTTTTCCTGTGGGTATCTGGCCCTAAAAAGTCTCCCCAGCCCCACATTATGGAATGACCAATCTTTCAGCCTTGGCCCTGAATTTGTTTTTCAGTTAAGGAGAACAGGAGATGGAGAAAACAAATGGAAGAGAGGCCATTGCTCTGCCCACAGTGGAGACCGGCATAGAGAACCCAGGACTAGAGCTCACGGTAATTCACCAGTTTAGTTTCTGCACAGCTTTGTGATCTGTTGCACAGCTTCATGCAGGGTCTTTGGCCACTCTCATTGCCCATCTTCCCTGACAGGGCCCTATGATTCATCCCAATTCTATCTGTGCTTACAGGAAGAAGGAGTAAATCCTGAAGAAACCAGGAGGACTGAAGAACGAGGACAAAGCCTTGGAGATGGGGTTGGACCTTCTACTCACCAGAGGTACAGGTGTTCTAGAATTGGTTCAGTTAAGACCTAAGGACCTAGGATGGGCTAAGTGTGGACAGTGGACTCAGAAGAGATCAAAATTGCCCCATTCCCAAGGGAGCTTGTGATCTTATTATGGAGATAAGACTCACAGCCACCTGATATTACCATATGCACATCTCTATTTATATGTAATTAACTGTTATATAGACCTGTACTGTAAATAATGGGAGCTCAGCAATATTGGTGTTGGTTGGACTCACAACAGAAGTAGCAATAATGAGAATAATTACAGCTAACATTTATTGAGTACTTACTATTGTGCATTATGCTTTACATAATTAATTAATTTTCACAGCAACAGGTGGATACTAATTTTAATCTCTTTTTTCAATCAGAAAATTGAGGTTTAGAAATTAAGTTACCCATATTGTTTTTAAAAAAGCTCTTCTGGAATACTCAGATGGAGTATGGGGGTGGAGAGAAAGAAAAATCAGGAAAAAAAAAAGGCATGGAAAGACTCACTATGAAGGATAATAGTGAAAGTTAAAAAAGTACAGTTTTGGAAGTCAGAAGAGAAGGAAGGTAGTAAGAAATCCAAAATACTAATTCGAAAAGATACATGCATCCTTATGTTCATTGAAGCATTTTTTACATTAGCTAAGATATGGAAGCAACCCAAATACCAATCAATAGACAACTGGATAAAGATGTGTTACATATATACAGTGGAATATTACTTGGCTATAAAAAATAAAATCTTACCATTTGCGACAAAATGGATGGACCTACAGTGTATTATGCTAAATGAAATAAGTCAGAGAAAGACAAATACCATATGATCTCACTTATATGTGGAATGTAAAGAACAACAACAACAAAAAACAAAACAGAAACAGACTCATAGATACATAGAACAAACTGATGTTTGCCAGATGGGAGGGGAATTGGGGTGCTGAGTGAAAAAGTTGAAGGGCTTAAGAAGTACAGATTGGTAGTCACAAAACAGTCACCAGGATGTAAAGTACAGCAAAGGGAACATAGCCAATAATATTGTAATAACTATGTCTAATGCCAGTTGGGCACTAATCTAATCAGGGGATCACTTTGTAAATTATATAAATGCCTAACCACTATGCTGTGCACCTGAACCTAATATAAAGTAATATTGAACGTCAACTGTAATTGAAAAATAACAAAAGAGAGAGAAGGAAGTATCAAGAATGAAGGCATAGTCCACAGTGTTATGTGTGACAGGGGTCAAGGAAGGAGGAGTAAGAAAAATCTTTGATTTTCATCATGGTTTTGGTCTCAGAAGTAATGTCTAAGAAAGTTGTTTGGGTAAAGCAGGTCAGATAGAAGCCATATTCCATGGTGTGGAAAAAGGTTTGAATATTTATAAAAAAATGCAGAAGTCATATATTGTGAAGCTTAGAAGATGATATTGAATAGTTTTTAAAGGGAAGAAATGGATATGATCCAGAGTAGCTCCCAAACAAAAGGTTGTTTTTGTTTTTTTTTCTTTATTTTTAAGAATAAACAATGACTTCATAGAGAAAATAAAATTTTAAATTCTATTTTCTTCTCCAGAAATTTACTTCTATACATAAATTTATATAGATAGATAGATGATAGATAGATACATAGATAGATAGATAGATAGATAGATAGATAGATAGATAGATAGAAAGACAGATAGATTAATGTGGACATGTGAGAATAGATTCGAAAAGTTAAAGCCCAGAGACACTTTTGGAGTAGAATTGACAAGAATAGTGATTAATTAAAGGCCAGCCATTCTCAGGACATACACTCAGACTCCTGTCTCTATCCTCTCTTACTCCTGTTGTTGATTCGTCAGGAAATCCTTAACCTGATCCTTCAAAATAAACTGATTTTAGCTTCTTTTTCTTTTCATTACTCTTTCTAAATCTAGCCATTTCTATAAAGCAATTTAGCAAAACATAAACATTTTAGGGAGGGTTCTTTCTGTTGTTGAGAATTCAAAAAAGTTTGGTGGTGGTGAGGGCTGTTTGTTTTTAAGTAGTAAACTTGAGCACATCTGATAATTGAAAAAAGAAGCTAGGAGAGTCAGAGAAAGTGAAAGAATGGGTGATGGAAGGGTCTCTAGATAGTGAGATAAATAATTGTCAAAACAAGGCCCTTAGTGAGGATGAGGAGAAAAGAGAACCCTCATACATTGTTGGTGCGATTGCAAATTGGTACATCCGCTATGGAAAACAGTATGGAAGTTTCTCAAAAAGTTAAAAATGGATATACCTTTTGACCCAGCAATTGCACTTTTGGATATTTATCCAAAGAAAACCAAAAGGATAATTCGTAAAGATCTATGCACTCCAATATTCATGGCAGCACAATTTACAATAGCCAAGATATGAAAGCAACCTAAATGCCCATCAACAGACGATTGGATAAAGAAATTATGGTTCATATGTACAATGGAATATTACTCAGCCATTAAAAAAATGAAATCCTACCATTTGCAACAACATGGATGGACCTAGAGGTTTTTATGCTGAGTGAAATAAGTCAGACAGAGAAAGATAAATACCATATGATTTCACTTACATGTGGAATCTAAGGAACAAAAAGAACAAACTAATCAAAAATAGACTTGCAAAAATAGTGGACAATTTGGTGACAGACAGAGGGGAGGGGTTGGGGCTGGGAGAATGGGGTGAAGGGATTAAAGAAGTACAAATTAGTAGTTGATAGTTGGACACGAGGATGGGGAGCATGGCACAGGGAATGCAATTAGCATTAATATGATGGCTAAGTGGAGGGCCAGGGGAGGGAGGGAGCAATTGGGGGAACCATTTTATGAACAATATAGATGTCTTACCAATGTACTGTATACTTGAAACTAATTTAAGTAAATTCATTAAAAAAAATCAATCTCTAGACAGACGCATCAAGAAAAAAAAAGGCCCTTAGAAACCATCAGGAAGTGGAATTAGGTTAAGAGTTGGAGAATTTGCCTTGGTAAGTGGGAAGGCCAGTTTTTCCTGAGATGTTAGTGAAGGAGTCTGAGAAGCGATCAGAGATGCACTGAAGTGAAAATAACAGGCCGGAGAGGCTAAATTTCTGTAACGTAAGGCCTGTATCTGCTGAGAACAAAGAAGACTAGGCTATTTGAAAGCATCCCTCTCCCCTCATCCCCATAGACCCTCAGCTGTATGTCCTCCATCCTGAGTGGAAGTGCTGAGTAATGCTGGTTGGTAGTGAAGCATCCTTCCTAGGTTTGGGTCTGACTAGGGAAGTAGGCAGCAGGTCTGAGAGGGGCTTTTCTGCTCTGAAGAAAAGGAGTCACACTTTTTCCTAGCTTGTCTCCTAGCTTACCACCTCTTCTGGTTCTTGACTCCAGAAATGAAGAGTTGGGTCATATTAAAATTTTCATTTGCATAAATGGTTTTTCATTTAAACTAATTACCAGGAAAGAAGATAATGATCATGTTCCAGATTAACGTTGCTGTAAAACTTGCTGAATTTCAGCTCTAAATTCTGTTCAGGTATGTCTAGATTTCATGTGGAGCCCAGTTAAGTCATGACAACTTACAACTATTACATGAAACTTTGGCCCCAAACTGAACTGCCTAAGCCTTCTTCACTAGTTGGCACTTCACTTCATTACATATGAACTCGCCTGCTTACTTCCCTTTCACAGTTATTTTAAAACTTCTATTCTCAGATTCTCCACCCCTGTTACTCTACCCATCCCCATACCTCTGCTAATTGGTATATAATACAATATCATTCCTTTTTAAGAAAATTAAGTGTTTTTTGTAACTAACTCCCTCATTCATTATGGCAATAACATTTATAATATTACCTTATAATTTGCTTTGTCTTTGTCCTCTTTTTTTTTCTTTCTTTCAGAAAAAGAGCAGTCTTTCTCTTGCTTTTTTTTTTTTTTAGCCAATCTGCCAGTCTCTGCTTTTTAGTTGGTGGTTTAGGCCATTTACATTTGATGATTTAAAAATATCATCTTGCTATTTACTTGTTTCTATTAGTCTCACTTTTTTTTTCAACATATCAAATTTATTTCTCCCACTGTTAATTGATTTTTCCCAGTTATCTATTAAGAATAGATTGTCTTTTCAGTGGTTACCAAATTTTCCATTCCTTCCATCAATTATAATCACTCCATTCTTCTGATTTTAAAGAAATTTTCTTAACAATAAAATTTAGGATTTGAGGTACGCTTATTATTTTATTTATTACTCTTGGCTCTCCAAATAAAACTAGACAAAATAAAAAGTAAAAGCCCAATTCACAATTAATGAGCTCAAACATTTACCCAGATCTTTCCTCTAATTGCTGGATCGCAAGTAAACAGTTTTTTAATTAAAATATATTTGACATATAACATTAAGCAAATTTAAGGTATATACATATTAATTTGATATATTTACACATTGTAATAACATGATTGCCATTGTGGTGATAATTAGCACCTCTATACATTACATAATGATCTTTTCTTTTTAGTGGTTGGGATCATTAAGTTCTAGACTCTCAGTAAGTTTGATGATTATAATATGATATTTTTGTTTATATTCACTATACTGTACATTAGATTTCTAGGGCTTATTTACTACTCATTGCAAGTTTGTACCCTTAAACAATATCTGTCCTGTCCCCCCAACTTCCACCACCTGTTTACCACCATTTTACTTTCTGTTTTTATGATTTTGGATTTTTTAGATTCCACATGTAAGTGATATCATACAGTAATTGTCTTTTTCAGTCTGACTTATCTCACTTGGCATAATTTACTCAAGATCTTCCATGCTGTTGTAAATGGCAGAATGTTCTTTCTTGTGGCAGAATAATAATCCATTGTGTGTGTGCACGTATGTGCGTATGCGTGTGTCTGTATGTATCACATCACATTTTCTTTATGCATTCATCCATTGATGGGTGCTTAGACTGTTCCTATATCTTGGCTCTTGTGAATAATGATGCAATAAACATTGGAGTGCATATATCTCTTCAATATTCTGTTTTCATTTTCCTTGGGTATATATAACCAGAAATGGAATTATTGAATTGTGTGGTAGATCTATTTTTAATTTTTGAAGAACCTCCGTATTGCTTTCCAGAGTGGTTGAACCAACTTACATTCTCACCAACAGAGTACAAGGATTTCCTTTTCTCCAAGTCTCTTGTCTTCTTGATGATAGCCATTCTAACAGGTGTGAGGCAATAGCTCATTGTGGTTTTGAGTTGCTTTTCGCTGATGATTACTGATGTTGACCATCTTTTTATGTACCTGTTGACCATGTGGATATCTTCTTTGAAAAAATGTCTATTCAGTTCCTCTGCCTATTTTGAAAATCAGCTATTTTTTTTGTTTGTTATTGAGTTGTACGAGTTCTTTATATATTTTGGGTATTAACTCCTTATATGATATATGCTTTGCAAAAGTTTTCTCTCATTCTGTAGGTTGCCTTTTCATTTTAATTGTTTCTTTTGCTGAAGAAGCTTTTGATTTTTGCTTGATTTTTGCTTTTGTTTGTGCTTTTGGTGTCATATCCAGAAAAATATTGAAGAGCTTCTTCCCTATGTATTTTTTTTTCTAGGAGATTTATGGAATCAGGTCTTATGCTTAAGTCTTTAATCCATTTTGAGTTAATTTTTGTGAGTTGTGTAAGATAGGCACCAAATTTCATTGTTCTGCATGTGTTTATCCAGTTTTCCCAGCACTAATTGTTGAAGAGACTATTCTTTCCCCATTGGGTGTTTTTGGCTCCCTTGTCAAATATTAATTGACTATATGTGGGAGTTTAATTCTGAGCTCTCTATTCTCTTCCACTGGTTCTATTTGTGCCAGTACCATACTGTTTTTATTACTGTAGTACAGTTTCAAATAAAAAGTGTAATACCTCCAGGTTTGTTTGGTTTCCTCCAGATTCCTTTGGCTATTCAGGATTTTTTTCGTGGTTCCATACAAATTTTAGGATTGTTTTTCTATTTCTGTGAACAAATGCCATTGGAATTTTGATGGTGATTGTGTTGAATCTATAGATGGCTTTGGTAATATGGATATTTTAACAATATTAACTCTTTTGACCCATGAACATGGGATGTCTTTCCATTTTCTTTTTTTAAGGCCTTTCTTCTTTTTACACCCTTTCTTTCCTTTTATGCGTTCCTTCAGATTAATTGAATATTTTTAAATGATTCCATTTTATCTCCTTTGTTGGCTTATTAGCTATAAATCTGTTTTGTTATATTAGTGTTTATAGTATACATTTTCAAGTCTACCTTCAAGTGCTATTATTCTTTTTCACATATAGTGTTAAGAAATTTATAATAGTAGCCTTCTGTATCTCCTCTTCCAGCCTTTATACCACCATTATTTATGTTTATACATTTTACTTCTACATATGTTATAAACCTCATACTACACTGTTACTACACTGTTATTATTTTTGTTTAAATAGATCTTCTCATAATAGTCCATATATGCTCACACTCAATCTCCTGCAATTCTGCTTTTACCCAGTCATTCTCCTGTAAACATCTCTCAAACAGAACCGGTCACCTTGTCACTGCCAAATCTAGCATCTTCATCTCATTTCTCAGTCTACCTAATTTTCTATATCACTGAATATCACTGACCTCTATTCCTTCTTAAAGATTATTTCTCTTTTTCACTTTTCCTTCTGGATCTCCAACTGCTTCTACTAAGTCTGCCGTCTCTTCTGGCTGCCCAATCAGAACGACTGTTCTGACTTTCTGGGAGGATGGTGATAAGCTTGGTAGGGATGAGTGGAGATAGCAAGGTAGGTGGGTGGGTGTGAGCTCTACAAGTTATCAGTAGGGAGGTCTGGAAGGGCACCTTGGGCCTGTGTTGTGTGTCAATGCAAGTCCCAAGTGGAGAAATTTAGGCAGCCCTTCCTTGCTGGGAGCTCCTCCCCATTTCCTCTTTATTTAATTTCTCATTAGGGCCTGAGTCAATAGCTGAATGAGCCAGAGCTCCTCCGTCCTCAAATTCCTATCGAAATCATTAAAAAAGGGTGTAAATAGGGGCAAATTGTACCAGCACAGGAAGTCCATAATGGGCATTAACCACATATTAGAAATGTGGAGAAACTTTTGCTAACAACGGAACTAAAGGGCTTGGCTCAAAAGGCCATTGGAGGTAGAGTCACAACTTTCCTAATGAGAGAGAAAGTGTGAGAGCGAGAGACAGCACCTTCTCTGGGAAGACTCCACTGCCTGTCAGAACCACTGCTCTAACTTGAAGGGAACAGAGTTCTGGAAGGAAAAAGTTGAGAGTGGGTTGAAGGGCTAGTTAGGAATCCCATCACATAGGTCCTTCTTGTCTTTGTGGACCTTTGGCATTGGGTTGCCACCGTTAGGGTCAAGGAGATTTGACGTTTTCTGACATCTGAAATGGGTACATCAAGCAGAGATTTGGGTACAGTGTGGAGGAAGAGTTCTTTTTCTGTAGTAGATGTAGTAGACAATACATCTACTACAACCCAGCACATCTAGCTGGCTGTGTTCTGGTTTAGGCTCCCTTCATACTCTACCTGGGCTGATGGCTCTCAGAACTGGTCATCCCCAGGTGCACAGAGTCTCTGCCTCCAACATAAGTTTTCTAGCTTCCATCTGATAGAACTTTCTCTTGCTTTCTCTGGTTTTCCACTTTGACTCTCCACTTTGGCTTATTAATAACTTTTTTGCTTCTCAGACTCAGTTACCATTCTCCCTTGGACACTTTTGGTAACTGTTTTCGAGTTCCTATTTGACACCACTCAGCTCTCTTTATCTATCCAGTTTGAAACCAGTGTATACATAACTTTGAATCTGTGCCCAGTACAGTGCCCATTGACCAGTTCCTTTAACGCCCTCATTAAAGTAAAACCTTTGACCCCTTGAAAAGATCTTGGTCAATTCTGCCTGGATGGCTTAACCCTTTACTCAGACCAACATTTGTTTTTGGATCGACTCATTTCCTTTTTTTTGGTTCTCACTTCAAGCTAGAGCAGCAAAGATTCACCCAGGGCCCACAATGTCAACAGTCACTGCATTTTCTGAAAGTTATCCTAAGCTTTCCATGCTAACTGCTAAACAATAGTATCCAGACTCTGGGATTTTCCATAGCTCTGTCTTCTTTAGTTGAGAGAGTTTCCATATCTTCTGGATAGGAGGAGGAGGAGGGGGACGGGGAAGGGGAGGGTGAGGGAGTGGGAGAGGACTATGTATAAGGAAGAGAGGGAGCATGTTAGATGGGAGAGGCAGCAATGTAGAAAGAACCATAGAAATTTGTTAGGCAAGACCCCAAGGCATTTGGAATTAGTGAGTGGTCCCAGCCCTGGCTAAGCTGTCCTGCCTCAGCATGATGGCCAACTGGTACCTTCTTGCTGGGCTCACCAGCTTTGGAACTTTAAGAGTTTGGAAATTAGAGCCTTTTGCAACTATGGCCACAGTGTGCTAAGGATACTGAAGAATGGCAGAGACAGGCGAGCCTGGGGTCTAGGTAAGATGCAGCACAGAATGATGATGGATAGCTCAGACTCCAAAGCGAGACTACCTGAGTTTACATTCTGTCTTTGTTCCTTATAGCTTCAATGACTTTAGAGAAGTTACTTAACTTCTGTTTTCCAGTTTCCACATCTGTAAAATGGGAATGATAATAGCAACTACCTCAAGAATTCTCAGGAGTCAATGAGTTACTTTTTGTAAAGTTCTTAGAAAGAGTCCAGCACATAGAAGGCACTACGTAAATGTTTGTTAAAGCAGACCTGAATAGTCCTACTTGCTGGACATCTTCTCTCAGGCCCTGCCCGCCAGGAGTTCTTGGTGTTTTCCTTTTGGTCTGTCAATGCACATCTGATTGACTGTTCAGAGCTATGCGTTTGCATGGTTTTTAGAGAGGAATGGTCATAGCTGTACCTCAGAAGAAAAGGCCCCTTTCTGAATCTGGAAGCTGAGCAATCCCTTGTCCCTGAGGAACGGGGAAGGAGTAGATCCCGGGAGTCTCTGCCGGTGTGACCGGTGTCCACTTCTGTGATAGGATGTCACTGAGGATGTTGCTAGTCCAGGTCAGCAAGCTTTTATCTAGCCTTTCTGGCATTGCCAGAACACTACCTAATGTCCCCCTGGCTGAATAATTTTCCTCATTGATTAAGAGGAAATTCTTCCTTGGGCCAGGTAATCTAAATTCTGGAAATTGATACAAATGGGATGGAGTAACTTTTGTATTTTAATTTTTGGGTTCTCATCAGGAAGAGCCTACAACCTTTCTCCAGGGCATGGAGTTTCTGCAAAAGACATGCCAGCCTGTTCAAGAAGATCCTGCTGGGCCTGTTGTGTTTGGGTGAGGTGTTAAGAATTCCCAGCAGTGAGGGACACGATCGTTCTAGGAATATGACCTTGTGTCAAGTCAAGTACTATATGGAAAGCAACTTTATTCACAAACTGATCTAAAGGGCTATTTGATGTATAGATCTTAATTACTTACAGGTGAACCATAATTTATTGAGTTGCACGTCCAGGAATAAGGGAAATCTGAGAATAAACTATTTTTCAAAACTGTTGATAGACTTAGACTTGAGAGAAACTGGGCTTATCTCTATTTCAGTGTTTTGATTTGATTTGATTCAGGGCATGGTTCTCACAGTCTGTACAAGAGAAGACTGTAGTATACATTACTTATTTGCTGGTTTACTAGGAAGATCAATGACATAAAATATTCTTAAAAAAACAGCAAACTTTTATTTAAAATATACTGTCAGTGACATATGGGACTTTGATGTCAATATTAGAGACAGCTGGGATGATGAGAACAAAAATTATCTCAGGGAGCCATGAGGTGAGGACCCTATGGCTGTGGACAGTCCTCACTTAACATTGTCGACAGGTTCTGCAACTTTAAGTGAAACGACATATAATAAACCAATTTTACCATAGGCTAATTGATATAAACAAGAGTTAAGTTCTTATGGCATCTCATCAACGTTATAGTAAAATGACATTGTTCTTCCTACTGCTGTACTTCCTAGTAGTAGCCTTGTTTATGTGGTTTTGCTCAAGAGGAAAGGCTAAAATGACTGGGGTTGTAAAGTTTAAGATGACTTTTGAAGAGTCTGATGGTGGGTGCTGATAAAATCTACTCTAAGGGACAGAAGATCAGAAAAAATAGAAGGGAGTGAGATTTCATTAAAGACAAGTGAAAATCTTAAGTATTCAAACTATCCTTGGGAATCCTCAAGAAGAAAACAGCCATCTATCCTGGCCTTGAGAACTGCAGCTCAGTCTGACAACTGGAGCTGGGTGACAAGGTCGCTGGAGGGTTTTTCTTGATTTAAATCTCAGACATTCGTTGCTAGAGCTTCATTTGCTCTTGGAGAGCTCTGACTTACTGATTCTTACTTACTCTGTACCTTCTCCCTTTAGCTTATGCTGCCTACTTCCTGGCAGCTTGCATCTTGGATTTCCAGAGAGCACTGGCTTTGTTCATCCTCACTTGTTTGGTGCTCTTGGTCCTGGTTCACCGCTTTCTGAAAAGGTTCTTTGGTAAAAATTTAACAAGATGTCTGAAGCCCTTTAAAAACTCCTGCCTGAAGCTTTGGATGAAATGGTGAGTAAGATAAAAATCTCAGTATCTCTGGTCCCAAAACTTATCCCAAACCCTGATCTACTTCCCCTTTTCTCCTTTGACAGTTCCTGAGCTGTCTCTTAGACTCTCACTTATACTTTTCAAAACCAAGGCTCAGATTGTAAATAGCCAATTGGGCCTCTGAGCACTGGACTTCAGTCCAGTTTCTTGTAGCCTCGTATCTCAACATTGCCGGGGGCAAGAAGTGTTAAGTTCCAGAGAAGAGTTTCATTCCATTTATTGTCAGGGTTCATGATGGAAATAACAAAAAAAAAAATACTCCTCTTCAATGAAACAATCAAAACAATGAGGCTTGCAGCTGCATTAAGCTATCAAATTGATTTGCTGGTCATATGTGTTCCCTGAAACTTTTTATACTTTTTTTTCCTTTAGTCCTCCAAACTTCCTGCACCCACTAGAGTCTTTTACAATTCCTTAAAGTTTAATGAATAAACTCACTGTTCAGTGTATACTGAACTGGATTCAACAGCCACAGCTCATCTAACTAACTATGGTATGCACATGTCCTTTGATCACAGGCTTGGGGTGACAGAATAACTTTCAGACTCTCAATAAAGTTCCCCTTTTCTGCCTATTTTCCAATGAATGCACAGAAAATAGCTGTGAAGAATGTTTGCAACAGCGATAATTTGGAGAAACACATCAGACTACAACCTGAATTTTGGAGCATTGATTTATTTGACACTGAAGAGACAGAGCTGAAAGGATTCTATTCATTAGCAGGACAGATTCTAGAAGGCGCATTTTACTTACTTTAAGTGAGATGAGTTCACAGTGAGAACAGCTCCAAAATTCAGCCCTGATTTATATGCTTTTTGTTGTCATTGAAGGGAATTCATGTATCAAAAGAAAACAAAAAGAACAATTTGTTCACTGAGATGCTTCAGTGAACAAATTGTTCTTTTTGTTTTCTTTTGATACATGAATTCCCTTCTAATTCTTTCCCTTGAACTGAAATGATTCCAACACTCAGACATGAGGAAACCAGTCTGTGTATTGATCAAGCACATCCAGTACATCAAGGGACCATAAGACCCTAAGTAGTTGATTTGTGGCTTAGCTTTTACCCTTGCCATCGGAGTGGTTGGAAATTATATGGAGATCCATGAAGCACCGTGCATACTTTTCTTCCTTTTTTAAATATTTTGATTATTCATCAGAACAACCACATCTTACTGATGTGGAAGCTTGAGGAAAGGAAGTCATGTGATTTGTGTCCTCAGATTGGGCTCTTTCAACTTCATTCTGTGAGTAAAAGAATTGGGAGAAATGTAGCTAGGGAACTACCAGATGAATGATTCTCAAGATAAGTCTCTGTGATTAATCCATTGAGTTATTTCACTTTTCCTTGGGATGAACTTCTATTTTTTTAGAGGTAAGGTTAATTATTTGTTCTTTATTCACTGAGTTGATGACGTGGTCTTGGCATTTCCTCTTCAGGGTGCTTGCAGGAGTCTCTTTGGTTGGCCTTATCCTATGGCTAGCTCTAGACACAGCCCAGAGGCCAGAGCAGTTGATCTCCTTTGCAGGAATCTGCATGTTCATCCTCATCCTCTTTGCCTGCTCCAAACACCACAGTGCAGTAAGTCTGGAGTATGCAGGGTGGGCCATGGGCCATGTGTTGCTAATTTAAAAGTGCATGTGTCTAGTATTGATTACAAAGGCATAGAACTAAGTTCTTAACAATCTCTGGAATTTTCCTCTTTGATAATTTTGCTCCTAAGAGAAGTTTTAAAGTTCTCAGATGTCCTAGACCACTTATTTTCAAACCGTAGGTTGTGATCCAGTAGTGAGCCTTGATAACAATTTTGTGAATCTAGGTCAGTGTTAAAGAAAGAACAAAAGAAAAAAAAGAAAATAGAATACAATAGAGAATCAGCTTACATTGCACATAGTAATATTAAAGTATTGGTTTATGATGCTATTATTTGTGTGTGTGTGTGTGATGTGTGTGTGTGTGTGTGTGTGTGTGTGTATGCATGCATGTCATCTAACTTGTAGACAGTTTTAAAAACTGTATGGACATACATGGCTCTTTACAAGTTACTGTACTGTCCTGTTTCCCTCTGCTCTGTTCTCTTTTTTACCCGAGATTTACTGTTAATATCCTAGGTTGGTTCTACCCATAGTACATGTTTTACACTCCAATCAGGTAATGAACAAGTAGGGTTTAGAACTCACATTTAAATAATGTTCTTATTGGTTCCAGGTGTCCTGGAGGACAGTGCTTTGGGGTCTGGGTCTTCAGTTTGTCTTTGGGATCTTGGTCATCAGAACTGATCCTGGATATAATGCATTTCAATGGCTGGGAGACCAGATTCAGGTATGAGAAATTGAATGTGAGGGCTCTGCTTTTTTTAGAACCCTAGAGAAAAGAGATATAGGGAAAGCATATGGAGATTGGTCTGTATCTTATTAATAATGGTGGTAGGAGATCTGGTGAGAAAGGAAAGAGTATACTAGGGTTAAACTAATCATATGAATAAAGAGAACTGAAATGCTGTGTCCCCTGTCATTCAATGAGCAGCTCATGGGGATATAGCCTGTTTCCATGCTGCCAAAGGAAGGCCAGCCTCAGTAGCAGCAGTAAGACCTAATCATGCATGAGGCTGATCCTTTGTGTCCTCTCTGGCTTCATTCTTGTTCACTCTCTTTTCTTTCAGATTTTCCTGAACTACACTGTGGCTGGCTCCAGTTTTGTCTTTGGGGATATGCTGATCGAGAATGTCTTTGCTTTTCAGGTCATATCTGTTTTGTAGGCAGGAATGAGGGTCAGTGTCTGTGTGAGGTGCGGGGAGGGATGTAAAGTAGAGGATGAAAATGTGTGTCCAAGAGATCAGCCAGTCTAGATACCAATTCGACCCTAAGAAGAAGATTTGACCCCATCAGTAGAGAAAACAGCATCGATCTCTCACCCTTTGATCGTTATCATACTGAAACTGGAATAAAATAGGAGTAGGGGAGGAAGGTTCAGAAAACATCTCCTTGTGGCTTAGTACTGATAGGATAGCAGATTTGTAATACATTTAAAATTTATTCCTAAACTAGCTTGTGTTTAAATATTCATTGAGTATCTATACTGTATCAGCTGCTCTTGGAAGGCTGAGAGCTTTATTTAGAGGTCTGAAACACAGTCCATTTATAGCATACATGAGCACATTTAATGTACAGTAGTCCCCCCTGACCTGCAGGGGATGTGTTCCAAGGCCCCCAGATGATGCCTGAAACCTCAGATAGTACTCAACCCTACACATACTATGTTTTTTCCTATACAAACATATCTGTGATAAAGTTTAATTTATAAATTAGGCAATTTCACAGATAGAAAATTCGTTCTTACCACAGATCTTACCAAACTCAGCATACTTTTTTTTTTTTTTTTTTTGCTTTTCTTATTGAGAACTTTCACCTTTTCACTTAAAGGAAGCACTTTACAGCTTCTCTGGCATATTCGAATTGCCGGTATCACTACTCTTACACTTTGGGGCCATTAAGTAAAATGAAGGTTACTTGAACACAAGCACTGAGCTACTGTGACAATCAATCTGATTTGGTAAACTAGATGTCTACTAAGTGACTTATGGGAGGGTGGGTAGTGTTTACAACATGTACACACTAGACAAAAGGATGATTCATGTCCCGGGTGGGACAGAGCAGGACAGCACAAGATTCCATCACAATGCTCAGAATGGTACACAATTTAAAACTTATGAATTGTTTACTTCTGAAATTTCCATTTAATATTTTTGGACTAAGTTGACCATGGGTAATTGAAACTGTAGAAAGTAAAACCGTGGATAAAGGAGGATTATTGTAATATATCATTTTCATTACAGGCCTTACCAATCATCCTTTTTTTTGGATGTGTGATGTCCATTCTCTACTACCTGGGCCTTGTGCAGTGGGTAGTTCAGAAGGTGAGTCATTCTTCTACACCAGTCAGAAGGTGGGCTTTCATCTTTTGATCTGTCAAGAAGCAGGAAAATGACACTTTGAAAAGATGCTCACATGTAGGACCTAGAACCCATGTAAAAAGGCAAACCCTATTCAAGTATGTCTGATATCAGATGATCAGGCCCAGGCCCAGGCTGAGGGGCAGAGCTGGACTGCCATTCAGACTGAGTTTTAATCTACTAGTTCTGGAATCCAAGAGTCCTGAGTTCTGGTCCAGACTCTGTAACTTGCTTTGTGGTCTTGGGTTTGTCACTATACTTCTCTAGGCCTTGGTTTCATTACCAGTAAAATGGAGAAGCTGGTGTGGGGGGTGGGGTGGGGGCGTGTTGCCGGATACTCTCCAAGATTCCTGATGATGTTAATGGTTTGGTCTTTGTATGCCTTTAGATCGCCTGGTTTTTGCAAATCACTATGGGCACCACTGCCACAGAGACCCTGGCTGTGGCAGGAAACATCTTTGTGGGTATGGTAAGTACTCTAAGGATTTCTGATCTTCCTTTTTCTGGAGAACAAAGATTATGGCAGAAAACAGGTTGAGAAAAGTGTTTTCCTTCTGAAAAGTCAAATATATGAAGACTGTATGGGCAGGCAATCGCTGATGAAAAAAAACCCAGAAGCTCAAAGGAAACTCAGCTCATTGCTTTTACCCTTCATGTGTGATTATACTTACCTGAGCATACTTAATGTGGGCATCCTTAACCACCCATCCAACTTCTTACACAGGAATTTAGGGAAACAGCCTGCTCCAAATCTTTTCCCCCTGCAGGGGTAATGAAGAATGTTTGCTCTATGTTCTGGTTTCTCCCTGTGATCCTCATTTTCTGGGGCCTCTAAGAAGGCAACAGCTTGCTTAGGGCTTATACCAAGGCTCTTCCCCATAATACTTGCTTGATAGATTTATGTGGAGTAGGTACTCAGTATATGGTATTGACTGATTAGCTCAATGTTAGGGACAATGGCTTGTCAAATTAACAAGGAGTTAGTATTGAGATCTTTCGTTCCCCAGGCCCTGGGCCAATTAGCTGTTTCTGAAATGTTCCCAGAGTACTTTTGCATACTTCTACCACAGCGCTCTGTGTTTTGCTGAAATTATCCATAATCATCTTAGTTTCCTCTGCTAGAATGTAAGCTCCCAAGAGTAGCAACTTTGCCTTGTTCATATTAATATCCCTAGCATCTAGTACAGCACTGGGTACACAGTTGTCACTCATTAAATAATAAATAACATTATTTTAGGTTGATACTAGATATTGTTTACATAGTTGGGTCTTCATAATTTCATAACATTTTCACAAACATTTCTTTTGATTCTTTCATCAACACTGGGCTTCAACCAGCTATTTGTAATTCATTTAATGAATACTTTTTAAACAATTAATATGTACTCAGTAAGTGAACTGTACTCCATAAGGTCATTCATTAAGTATATGGTTTTAGACAGTGAGAACATACAAAAGAGATACACCATTTCTCTTCCATAGTATTTAAAAATTTAAATAGGTGAGACAAACACATGAAAACAGAGAAGAACAACGCCAGCCAGTATACGATTAGGTGCCAGAGAAAGTGAGGCAGATGCTGGGAGGGCCTAAGAGCAGAGCTCGGTGCTACGAGGGTATCCACACTAGAGGAATGTATCCCTGGGGTCAAGGTGGGCACTTTGGGGTGGGGAGTCACAGCCTCTTGAATCTGACTCACTTCTCCTCGTTTACAGACAGAGGCACCTCTGCTCATCCGCCCATACCTTGCAGACCTGACGCTCTCTGAAATCCATGCAGTGATGACTGGAGGGTTTGCCACCATTTCAGGCACTGTGTTTGGAGCCTACGTATCCTTCGGGGTAGGCATAATCTGTTTGATCACCCCTGAGTGAGCCTTTGTCTGGGTTCTGTAGATGCTGATTCCTAAATCTGGCCTTATAGATTGATGCATCATCCTTGATTTCTGCCTCTGTGATGGCTGCACCTTCTGCTCTTGCCTTATCAAAGCTGGTATATCCAGAAGTAGAAGAGTCCAAGTTCAAGAATAAGGAGGGGGTAAAATTGCCCCGTGGGTGAGTCCAATGAGGCATATAATTTGGGAGATGGTGAGGTCTGGTGTAGAGTCAAGAGTAGTGATTGTGGTGACAGAGGCTTCGAGTCTCCAGGAGAAGGAATAATATGATTCTCTGTCCCCACTTGTCTACCTCTGCCTCCACCTAATCATGTTGATTTTCTTCGATTGTTTAACCTTCCCATCCACCTCTATCTTCTGCAGGCCAGTATCCTCTGTCCTTGGTGTTAGTGCAATTTCGTAGCAATTAAATCTGATATTGCTTCAATGTAATTCCCACCCAAAAGGTCACTAAGGAACCCCTATCACCTCTCAAGCTGGTCTTGCACCCTCTTCCTGAGCTCCTACACCGCAGAGAAGGTTCCTCTTCTCTGAGGGGCTGAGACTAATCCAGACACCATATTTTTCTCCTATGCCAATAACCACAGAAAAGAGAAGAATGTCCTGGAAGCTGCCAGCAATGGAGCCACAGATGCTGTAGGCCTTGCTACTAATGTAGCTGCCAACCTGATTGCCTTTTTGGCTGTGTTGGCCTTCATCAATGCTACCCTCTCCTGGCTAGGGGAATTGGTAGACATACAAGGGCTCACTTTCCAGGTAAAAAATTACATTTATTGGGCTGTGTTTAAGTAGTCTTTGAACTATGCATGTCCTCCTGACCCACAGCGAGCTAAAAGACAGCATGGATAGAAGGGTGGAGGAGACTGAGTTAAGGCTCCAGGAAAAGTCTGGGTCCTGACCTGTGTGTGGTATTCTTTCTTTTCCTGGGACATCTCTTTCTTTTCACCTAGGTGATCTGCTCCTATATTTTAAGGCCCGTGGTTTTCATGATGGGTGTGGAGTGGGCAGATTGTCCAACGGTGGCTGAGATAGTGGGGATAAAGTTCTTCACAAATGAGTTTGTGGCCTATCAGCAACTGTCTGAGTACAAGAACAAACGTCTCTCTGGAGTGGAAGAATGGATCGGGGGTGAGAAACAGTGGATTTCTGTAAGTGACAATCCAGAAAAGCGTAAATTGTTTATGGGCAGACAGAAAGTGTTAAACAAAAGTTTGTTTCACACTCATGGGTCCGTTCCGTTGTTCCAGGCCTAACTACAAAGCAAGCGTAACAATATGCTTAGCTCCAGTGCCCAAGCTGCTTGAAGGTGTGTGTGCTATTCCTCCCCCACTCTCTGACCCAACCTCTCTCTATGATGTAATTGTTGGGTCTTTACAGCTGGGGCAGTTCAGGGTGGACACTATTTTTGATGGATGGCCGAAGGTCCCCTTCTTCATTTATAAGTTTAACTTGCTATAAACTAATCTCTCTTTACTCTCTCTCTGTCTTTATCTTCCCTCCCAATCATCCTCATTCCCAGGCCTTCTCCTTATTCATAGGTTTCAACAAGAAGAGTATTGGGAAAGAGGCCCCTTGTGGTTTCCATATCATTATTCCCGTAATAACTTAGAACGTGATTATTTTCTGAGCATCTTTTCCATATGCCTTAGGGTAGTGTGGACAAGATTAGGTGTTCTAAGATGTCTGGAACTTCCCTGTGAACACACGACTGCATACATGGGATTGAATTTATTTACTTATTTCTTTTTGTTTTCCCTAGGTGAGAGCTGAAATCATCACAACATTTTCACTCTGTGGATTTGCCAATCTTAGTTCCATAGGAATCACACTGGGAGGCTTGAGTGAGTTAATTCATTTTCCCAGCTATCCAATAAGCCAGCCAGATTCCACCTTCTGTGGTAGGCAGTCCTGGTGCTTTGGTACAAGTTGAGACCAGATAAAGAAGCTGATGTGGAACTGGCCCAGTCAGATGGCAGTTAAATTAAAGTTAAGGCAACCATTCTACCTGACTATATATGGAGTCCGGGCTGGGTTTACAATCTCAACTTATGTTATTTTTTTCCCTTTTGATAAGATGCCCAAAAGACCAATTTTATTTTCATTTTCCCTTTGAGGAAGATTATAATAATATTATTTTTATTTTGCCATTAAATGGGCATGGTGTACATATAAGTAAAGATATTTTGTTTTTTATTCAGTAGCGAAGGTGTTTTCTGAAATTGGGCTGCTTACCAGTTGTCTTCATAGAAGTAGGAGTTGCACAAGGAATCAAAAGACAAATAAAAGCATCAGATGCACAAGGCAGATACATAGTAAGAGGGAGGGGTATGAAGTGTTGGATTAAAAGCTACAGATCTCCATGTGTGGGAGAAGTGAGTATTTGAAGCAGACACAGATACATTTACACTGCTGAATACATTGCTGAATGTGGGTGAGGGCTGGAGGAAATAACATGAGGAAAGTGGAGGAAACATGAGGAAAGTGGAGTTGTCTTTGAGCATAGGAGCAGGGAAAATGACTAGCAGATTCCAAGAGATTGAAAGATGCAAGTTAGAAACAGTATAAGAAGAAATACAGCTCGGTATGTCTATTTTTTTATAGTATTCATATTCTGGGGGAGAATCATTAAGTTGATTTATTTGGTAGCCGATTGAACAATTGAAAGGTAAACAATCTTTTTTCAGTTTATCTTTTTCCCTTTTGTTAAATACTTGTCTGTACTGTTCTAATTCTGATGCCTGATTACTGTCTGATCGTGAGAAGGCCATTTAGTAGTGGTATGTGCATCACGTGACTAAATGTTGCCCTCTTTATCGCTCTGGCTCAAAACAGTCCATTTAATTCTGGTCCCAGTCTAAAACTGCAGATGTGCCTGTTTGGAGCAACCTGCAACTTTGCTTGATCCATATATATATTGGGAATGTTCCTGGAATCACTGAAGTTAGGGTCAGACACAATCTTTGACCTGGGAATGTCAGTGTTAGTGACCCATCAGGACTAATGCATATCCATTACTGCTTAGGGTACTGCTGGCCAGCCTCTCTGGTGGTTAGTGGTAAAAATGCTATTCATCTGCTGTGTTTTGTTCTTCTGCATTCTTCTAAATGGGGGGCTCATGGGGTATACTTGTTGTCTGGTGGGAAAGAGATCAAATTATTTTATTTTGTTGTCTGCAGCATCGATAGTACCCCACCGGAAGAGTGACTTGTCCAAGGTCGTGGTCAGTGCCCTCTTCACAGGGGCCTGTGTATCCCTTATCAGTGCCTGTGTGGCAGGTAGGTACCTCAGCTTAGTCTCTTGGCAGAAATCTCTTACTTAGATTCTGACAAGATCTCTTTCAGAATATTGATTTAACTATCCATCTCACAGATGCATAGAAAAGGCACCTAATCTACAACATTCTCAATTCACACCCAAATTATTAAGAGCCTCCAAGAACATGTGTAAAATCTTCCCTTAGTATCTCTGTCTCCTTTATCCAGGAATCCTCTATGTCCCCAGGGGAGCTGAAACTGACTGTGTCTCCTTCCTAAACACAAGTTTCACCAATAGAACCTATGAGACCTATGTGTGCTGTAGAGGGCTCTTTCAGAGGTGAGTGAGCCCCAGGATTCCTGTTCCCTCCTCTTACTTGCTATCCTCCGCTCAGAAATTATCTGGGAGTGGGAAGAAATAAGGTCTTGAGAATAATCATGTGGATGCTGAATACAGTGTTTATGAAGGACGATTGGTATTTGTGGTGGTCTAGGTCTATGTTCTCTTTTATTAGATGCATCCTCAGTATTCTCTTTAGTTTGAACAAGTGATAGATTTTACCTATATTGGTGCGATATTGAGAAGTGGAGGTACAGGTGAAGAAGTACAGAAGTGTGGTTTTCCTGATAAGAAGACACTGTATTTATTGTGATTGGAATATAGATAGGTTATAAGTGAAGACTTGGCAATATCTTAAGTGGCTAAAAAATTATGGGCTTCTTCAGACAGAAATGATGACCGAGAGAGGATAAAGTCGAATTGATAAAATCACGATGCATTCAGACAGTGTAAACATGAACTGATTTACCAATTTCTGGGATGTTATATTCCTCATGTAAAGAACTTGGAAGTCACCGTTCTATTCTAATGACAAGTGAAAAACTAAGCAATCTGAAAAATCAGTAATTCTTCTTGGATTCATAAGAGAGGTGAGGATATAGGGCAAGATTGGAGAGACAGGTGAATACAGGGAGTTACGGAGAGAGGTGAATACAGGGCGTCATGGTTACTGGAGCAGAGACTCACGAGTGGAAAATGCCACAGAAAGCTATGCAGGGGTAAGAAAACTTGAAACTTCAATGGCTGGAGGCTTAGTGGGGACAAACTCTGGGGTGGGGGCAGTCATAAGGGTGAAATCTTTGTGAGTTTTACCTCCAGAAGCTAGATCAGGTTCTCACAGTAAATAACCAGCAAAAATGTCCTTGTGCTTCCGGTACGGGGAGAGGGAAAAGGAACCATTTTGAAATACACCAGAGCACTCTGGGTTTTTGTTTGTTTAACAAGGACTGCCCTTGGGGGAGACTGGTTAAGCAGAGCCTAACCTGCTGGGATATTATCAGAGACTAACTGACCTGGGAGGAGGGAAACACCCAACTTCAGCCCACTCTAACCAATCCTGTCCCACCTGAGGAGGGGGAAGAAAACTGAGAAGGACTTGTGAAGTTCACCATCCAGAAACACAGGCTTACTAAAAGACTGACCTAGTCACAGTACTAGAGCATATACTTCCCCTCCTCTCACATCTTATTACCATTGCATTACTAAAAGCCTATTGACAGCAGTTTCTTTTATGTGTACATCATGTCTGGCTATCAAAAAGAAATTATAAGGTTCACTAAGAAGCAAAAATCACATTTTGAAGAGACAGATCAAGCATCAGAACCACACATGGCAAAGATGTTGGAATTAATCAGATTGGGAGTTTTAAACAACTATGATTATATGCCTAGGGCTCTAATAGATAAAGTAGATGGCATGTATGAACAGATAGACAATGTAAGCAGAGATATAGGAATCTTAAGAAAGAACCAAAAAGGTATTCTACAGATGAAAAAGCGATGTAACAGAAATGAAGAATGCCTTTGATGGGCTTTTGGTAGACTGGATACAACCGCAGAAAGAATCTTAGAGCTTGAAAATTTATCAATAGAAACCATCAAAACTGAAAAGCAAAGAGAACAAAAAGTGGAACAAAAAAACAGAACAGAATATCCAAAAACTGTGGGACAACTACAAAAGGTGCAACATACGCATAATGGGAATACCAGATGGAGAAGAAAAGAATAGAAAAAAAAATTGAAATAATAGTGATTAAAGATTTTCCCCAAATAAATGTCAGACACCAACCCACAGATCCAAGAACCTCAGAGAGCACCAAGCAGATTAAATGCCAAACAACTAGACATATAATTCTCAAACTATAGAAAATCAGAGATAAAGAAAAAGTTCTGAAAGGAACCAGTAGGAAAAAAAAAGAATATATTATTAAGCTAAAAGAACTAGTTATAGGACAGATAAAAGGAAAGATTTGATGAACTAGAATGTTTGGTTCTACCAAAGCAAAAGATGTGTGTTGCAGTGATACACAGGTGAATAAAGAGAGTTCTGGAAGATGGGGCTGAAATACCTCAAAGGCCTTGTTCAAAATGCTAAAGAAGTTAGATTCTGACTTACAGAATTCTGAACACTGGTATGATAAGATGTTTTTTTTAAAAAGATCATTCTCATAGCCATTTGGATAACAGGAAGACCAATAAACACACTGCTATAATCATCCAAATGAGATGGTACAGCTAATGCTAAGTGATTGTGAGGACGAAGATACACTAGACCAAGGAGAATTTGTAGGATTGGTCATTGCTAGATAAGGGGGAAGGGTGGGTGAGGAAGGGAAAGGAGTCTCAAGTAACTGTCACCTTTATGGCTTGGGCAAGTGGGTCTAAGGGGTGCCATTAATTCACTGAGAAGAGGACTAGTTCCAGGAATGAGAGTAAAGGGGAGAGATTACAGCTTAGCTTAATTCAGTTGGCTATGTTGACTTGGAAGTACCTATGAGACCACCATGTGAAGCTACTCACAGCCAACTGGGATCTGGGGTTCAAGAGAAAATCAGAGCTGGAGATATATTTGGAAGTTATCATTAAGTGTGTGATCTGTTTACTACAAGATAGATGTTCGGGTACTATGCTACTTAACAGGTTACTATGCCAAGTTAACAGATATTACCCTCTTGTGTTTGGTTATCATCAGAGTAGGCAACCAACATCCTCTGGAAAAAATAACCCTTTTAATGTACTATTAAAGATGAATTAAAAACTAGATAGATTGGCATAGTTTTGATTCCTATGTTCTTATTGCAGTTCAGTGGATGTCACTGTAAGCATAATCTAAAGTAAATGAATAAAAAAGTGAAATTTACTAATTTTTATTTAATGAGTTGTCTTTCCACCACTAAAATTCTCTAAAATAATTAATAGAATACTCTTTCCTGCTCATTTCTGCCTCTAAAGCTGCAACTGACCTTTTGTCTGTAGTTACTTACTGAGTGTCATTACCATCGAGAATCTGAAAGTATAATGTTTTTGTCCAATCTATTTATTCTAAATAAGTCTGGAGTGACTCCAGACCTAGATGGCAATATAGGAGGCTCCTGAATTACTCTCCTCCCAGCTACCAAATGTAGCAGTATGCATGTAGTAATTCCCTCTGAGAGAACCAGAAACTAGCTGAGTGACTCCTACACATTGGGCAACTGAGAAAATACCTACAGTGAATTGAATAAGAAAGGCTAAGACACGGTCTCACCATAAACCCCACCCCTGGCACAGCACCAATCAATCAAAGGGAATTCCCAACTCTCAGATTCTCCTAGAGAGTGAAGGGTTTGGAGTACTATCTAGTGCCTCAGCTTTTAAGTCCCCCCCACCCCACAGGGAGAGGCTCCCCAAACACCCAGCTCTGAGAGCATATGGGGCTTCGGTTCCTGAGTCCCACAGAACTATAGAAAACAAAGAAGCAGTTCTTAACAGGCAGAGAGCACTCATTGAGGCTGTCTGCCAAGGCTCAGTGCAGAGGAAACCAGCAAAAATGCCCATCTCCCAGTCTTTGCCTGGAAGCAGTTTGACTGCATACTTTCCAAATTGCTGGGGGTCCAGCTTCTAATTAGCACACCTCTAAGTTCTGACTGCACTCCTTCTCAGAGCTGAGCAAGCTGATGGGCACTGCCCCCATCTTCTCCCTCAGGCTTGCTCCAATGATAAAACCAGGTCATCAGTGTCTCTTTGGAAAGAGCTTATATATATGTCTGGTGCCATGGCTTTTGTGGCTACTGCCCAAGGGACAAGCCCCCAGATCACTGGGCTCTGATAGCCAACGTGGCTTGTATTCATGAGTTCCACAGGACTATAGATGATTTAAAAAGATGTTTTTAATGGGTGTGTGTATGTAAGCACTCCCTGTGGCTGTCCCCCCAGGGCTCAGTGCAAAGGGAGCAGGCAAAAACACCCATCTCCCAGTCTTTTGCTGGAAGGGGACTGACGCATCCTTTTAAGCCCTTGCCTTAGCGTCCAGCTTCTAATTAGCACACATCTAGCGGATGACCGTGGTCCTCCCTGAAGCCCACTTTCTCCCTCCAGCTCACTCCAACAATAAAACCAAGTTGCCAGTATCTCACTGAAAGAGGCTTATATACACATCTAATGCTCCAACTTTTATCGCTGCCACCCAAAGGACAGGCCCCCAAATCACCTAGCTTTGAGAGTAAACCAGGCTTGGATTCATGAGTCCAACAGGACTATAGCAAACAAATACCCAGTTTTTAAATGGGCACGGGAGCAACCCCCAGCAGCTATACACCCAGGCTCAGCAAAGAGGGAGCAGGCAAAAATGCCCATCTCCCAGTTTCTCCATGAAATGGCCTTGACTGCATACTTTCCCAGCTGGTATTTGAGGGTCCAGCTTTTAATCAGCTTGCATCCAGGTGCTGACTGTAATCTTCTTTGGGACACTAAAGAGACCCACACTGAGACACATTATAACTAATTTGTCAAAAGTTAAAGACGATTTAAGATTTCAAAAGCAGCAAGAGAAAAATAACTAGTTATGTACGAGGGAGCCCTCAGAAATCTATCAGCAGATATTTCAGAAGTGAGTGAGATGATATATTCAAAAGAAAAAAAACCTAACCGAGAAAACTTTACCTGGTAGAGTTGTCCTTTAGAACCCAGTTATACGCTGCCTATAAGAGACTCACTTCAACTTCAACTTCAACTTCAAGGACACACATAGACTGAAAGTGAAGGGATGGGAAAAGACATTCCATGGAAATGGAAACCAAAAGGAAACACAGGTAGCTATATTTACATCAGACAAACAGACTGTAAGCCAAAAACAGTAACAAAAGACAAAGTCATTACAAAATGATTAAGAGTATATACCAACTGTAAATATTTATATACCAAACATAGAGCACTTAAATATATAAAACAAATATGAACATTATTTCTGAATGGAGAAATAGATAGCAATACAATAATAGTAGGAGACTTCAGTATTCCCTTTTAATGGATAGATCTAAACAAAAACTCAACAAAGAAACAGTGGATTTACATACATTTACAGAACAGTCCATCCAACATCAGAATACATATTCTTAAGTACACATGAAAATTGCCAGATGGATCATATATTAAGCAACAAAACGTCTTAATAAATTTAAGAAGATTGAAATCATATCAAGCATTTTTTCCAACCACAATGGTATGAAACTAAAAATCAATTAGAAGAAAAAATTGGTAAATTCATGAATATATGGAAATTAAACAATATGTTCTTGAAGAATGGGTCAAATATGAAATCAAAAGAAATTTAAAAAATTTCTTGACTTATCACAAGGAAAAAATTGTAACTATGTAAGATGATGGGTGTTAACTAAACTTATTGTGGTAATCACTTCAGAATATATACATATATCAAATCATTATGTTGCACACCTTATACAATGTTATATGTCAATTATATCTCAGTAAAACTAGGAAAAAAACTTGAAAGAAAAAATCTTCAGACAAATGAAAATAGAAACACAACATGCCAAAACTTATGAGAGTCAGCAAAAGCAGTTCTAATAGGGAAGTTCATAGCAATCAACAGCTACATTAAGAAAAAAGAAAGCTCTCGAATATAAAATGTAATTTAACATCTCAAGGAACTAGAAAGAAAAACTAAGCCCAAAGTTAGAATGAAGGAAATAACAGAGATCAGAGCAGAAATAAATGAAATAGACAAAAAAGACAATAGAAAAGATCAAGCTAAGGGCTGTTTTTTAAAAAAGATAAAAAACAAATCTTCAGCTAAGAAAAAGAGAAAGACGCAAATAAAATCAGAACTGAAAGAGAAGATATTACAACTGAACACAGAAATACTAAGAAACTACAGTTGACCCTTGAACAACATGGGTTGGACTGTATGGGTTCACTTATACATGAATTTTTTTCAGTTGACTGTAGTTCAATTGACCCAAGCATTTCAAACCCAAGTTGTTCAAGGGTCAGCTCTGTGTTTGGGAATCCACATATACATAGGGCTGACCGTGGCTACACGTGGATTTGTGACTGCTCAGGAGGTTGGCACTCCTAACTATTGTGTTGTTCAAGGGTCAGCTGTACTATGAACAATTATATTTCAACAAATTAGATAACCTAGAAGAAATAGACAAATTCCTAGAAGTATACAACCTACCAAGACTGAATCATAAAACAAAAATCTGAACAGACTGATTACTTGTAAAGAAATTGAATCAGTAATCAAAAACCTCCCAAAAAAGAAAAGCCCAGGACTAGAAGGGTTACTGTGAATTCTACCAAAAATTCAAGGAAAAATTAATACCAATTTTCTCAAACTCTTCCAAAAACATAAGGAGTGAACACTTCAAAACTCATTTTATGAAGCCAGCGTTACTCTGATACCAAAACCAGACAGTGACATTACAGAAAAGAAAATTACAAGCCAATATTCCTGATGAATATAGATGCAAAAATCCTTAAGAACATATTAGCAAACAAAATTTAACAGTACATTAAAAGAATCCTACACCATGATCAAGTGGGATTTATTCCTAGGAATGTAAGGATGTTTCAACATATACAAATCAATAAATGTGATATATTGCCTTAACAAAATGAAGGATAAAAATCATATGGTCATCTCGATAGATGCAGAAAAAGCATTTGACAAAAGTCAGCATCGTTTCATGATAAAAACTCTCAACAAATTTGGTATAGAATGAATGTATTTAAAAATAACGAAGGTCATAAATGAGAAGCCTACACATAACATCATACTCAGTGGTGAAAAGCTTAACACTTTCCATTAAGATCAGAAATAACACAAGGATGCCCACTCTCACTACTTTTATTCAGTATAGTACTGGAAGTCATAGCCAGAGCAATAAGGCAAGAAAAAGAAATAAAAAGTACCCAAATTTGAAAAGAAAATGTAAAATTGTGTCTGTTTGTAAATGACATGATCTTATATATATAAAACTCTGAAGATGCCACCAACCCCCCCCAAAACTGTTAGAACTATGAAAATGAAAACAGTAAGTTGTAGGATGCAAAATCAATATACAAAAATCAGTTGCATTTCTATACATTAACAATGAAGTACTGGAAAGAGAAATGAAGTAAATAATCCCATTTATAATAGCATCGAAAAATACTTAGGAGAAAATTTAACCAAGGAGATAAGAGATCTGTATACTGAAAACTATAAAACGCTGATGAATGAAATTGAAGAAGACACAATAAATGGAAGGATGCTCTATATCCATGGATTAGAAGAATTAATATTGTTAAAAGGTCCATATTACCCAAAGCAATCTACAGATTCATGCAATCTCTATCAAAATTCCAAAGGCATTTTTCATAGAAAGAGAAAAAACAATCTTAAAATTCATATGGAATCATAAAAGACCCCAAATAGCTAAAGCAATCTTGAGAAAGAAGAAACAAAGCTGGAGGCATCATACTTCCTGATTTTAAACTATATTACAAATCTCTAGTAATCAAAACAGGATGGTATTGGCATTAAAAAAAAAACAAACCCACATAGATCAATGGAACAGAAGAGAACCCAGAAAAAAATCTATGCATATATGGTCAATTAGTTTTCCACAAAGGAGCCAAGAATATACAATGGGGAAAAGACAGTCTCTTCAATAAATGGAACTGGGAAAACTATATCCACATGCAAAAGAATGAAATTCGACCCCTTTCTTATACCATACACGAAAATCAACTCAAAATGGATTAAAGACATGAATGTAAGACCTAAAACCTTAAAATTCCTGGAAGAAAAATTAGGAGTAAGCTCCTTGACATTGGTCTTGGCGATGGTTTTTTGAGTTTGATGCCAAAAACAAAGGCAACAAAAGCAAAAACAAACAAGTGAGACTTCATCGAACTAGAAAGTTTCTGCACAGAAAAGGAAACCATTAACAAAATGAAGTCAATCTATAGAATGGAAGAAAATATTTGCAAACCACATATCCGATAAGGGGTTAATATCCAAAATATACAAGGAATTTATAGGAATTTATACAATTAAACAGCAAAAATATAATATTAACAAAAATTTTATATCCAGTTAAAATATCGGCAGAGGAACTCAATAGACATTTTTCCAAAGAAAACATTTAAATAGCCAACAGGTACATGAAAAGGTGCTTAATGTCACTTATTAGCAGGCAAATGCAAATCAAAACCACAATGATATATCACCTCACGCCTGTTAGGATGGCTATATAAAAAAAAGACAAGAGGTAGCAAACGCTGGCAAGGATGTGGAGAAAAGGAAACCCTTGTACACTATTGGTGGTAATGTAAAATAGTACAGGCAGCATGGAAAACAGTATAGAGGTTCCTGAAGAAATTAAAAATAGAACTACTGTATGATTCAGCAATCTCAGTTCTAGTTATATATCCAAAGTTGATGAAATCACTATCTGTACACCCATGTTCATGGCAGCATTATTCACAGTATTCATGGTATGGAAACAACCCATGTGTCCACTGATGAAGGAATGGATAAAGAAAATGTGGTATATATATGCCGTAAAATATTATTTATCCTTATAAAAGAAGGAAATCCTGGTATTTGTAACAACATGGATGAATAATTAAGCTAAGTGAAATAAGTGTCACAAAGATAAATATTGCATGGTATCACTCATATGTAGAATCCAAAAAAAATTTTTTTTTAATTGAACTCATAGAAACAGAGTAGAATGATTGTTGCCTGGGACTGGTGGGTGGTGGAAATAGGGAGAGGCTTGGATAAAGTTAGAAGATTTCAGATATAAGATGAATCAGGTCTGAGGTTCTAATGTATAACATGTTAACTACAATTGATAATACCATGTTATGTGAAATTTGCTAAGAGTAGAACTTAAGTATTCTCACCAAAAAAAAAAAAAGGCAAATTGTGAGGTGGTAGATATGTTAATTAACTCAATGTTGGAAATCCTTTCACAATGTCCATATACATCAAATCATCACATTGTATACTTTAAATATATTACAATTTTATTTGTCAATTATACTTCAATAAAGTGGAATAAATAAATATATAAATAAGCCTGAGCTGTTCTCCTTTCTCAAGAGGAAAGTGGCTCTGTAATACTGCTTCACTTTTTAGAATAAATTCAATTCTCAGTCACATTACAAGACATAAGTTTTGCCTCAGTGATGTTTGGAAATTCCCAAAAGGATGATGGTTAGGAATTAGACGCTGATACAGGGTTTCTTGGTAGCATTATCTTGGGCATGAATGAGAAAATACACTTAATTCTGTCCTATTTAACTGGTCATTGTGATCGGATCCATTTACAGGTTTTTGTTTTCATTTTTTTCCAGCTGCTTGGTAAACTTATTGATACATCTTGTTGTATTGTTTTTATCTGACCCATTATATCTCTCTCTGGCTTTTCATTTCAGTACTTCCCTGAATGGTACCAACCCTCCTTCTTTTTCCGGTCCCTGGCAAGATAAAGAGTTCAGTGCCATAGCCCTTGCTAACTGCTGTGAACTCTACACCAATGCTGTGTGTACCTAAGGCTGGTCCATTTCCATAATAGTCTTGATCTTTACAGCTTTTTGATGGTAAAAGTATTTACGTACCCAAGAGTTCCTACTCTTCAACTAACTCACCATGATCTTTAACTGTAAATGTGAAAATTTTATATTGGTTCACTGTATGCCAATAAAGAAAAAAAGCATTTGTCTTTCCATTATTTGGCTGAACCAAATAGGAAATTTCTATGGGCTCTGTCTGAGCTTATATGTGAAATAATAAACATTACTATATCAAAAACATATCTTGCAAATCTTGCTTGTAGTTGCCATGTTAAAATTATGTATTTAGTCTGCTATAAATGTGATTTGGTATGTAATATGTACTGAGGTAAAAAGTTGTTTTTCCTGGAGTTTTGTGGATGAGCTAGGTTTATGGTACTAAGTGTATATAGAAAAATTACATGAGTATTTAATAAAATTTTTTCTGATTGTCACACATTTGTAAACCTGCAAACTCTTTAACATCATCACATGGTAAACGAGAAGTATTCCAGTATGCAAACTTGTAAGGAACGTCCATTTCTTAACGGCCCTTACTTTGTTTTAGTATTCTGCTTGAGTGCCATATTTGCTTCATGTTTACAGGGAATCCTTTAAAACAGTGGTTTTCAGTGGGAAGGAGGGGGCAATTGTGCCTCCCAGGGGACATCTGGCAATGTCTTAACACATTATTAGTTGTCACAACTGGGGAGGGGGGGTTCTGATATCTGCTGGGTAGAGGTCAGGATTGCTGCTAATCATCCTACAATATACAGGTTAGCCCCCAAAACACAGAATTCTCTGGCCCCAAATGTCAAAAGTGCTAATATTGAGACATTCTGGTTGTAAATATTTAATATATTTCCTATATCTAATATTATTTATAATACTAATATTATAGCCTTAAAGAAGAGTTTCAAAAAGATGTAGGGTTCCTCAAAAATTTAAACAATAAATTACCCCATGGCTGCACAATCCCATTCTTAGATATGTACCCAAAAGAACTGAAAACAGGTATTTAGACAAGTACATGTACATGCATGTTCATAGCAGCACTATTCATAATAGTCAAAAGACAGACACAGTCCAAGTGTCTATCAGTGGCTGAATGGATAAAAAAATTGTGTTATATACACACAATGGAATTTTATTCAGCCATAAAATGCATGAAGTGGAACTTAGACAAGATTATGCTAAGTCAAAGAAGCCAGACACAAAGGCTTATTTTCATATGATTCTATTTTATATGATTCCATTTATATGAAATATTTAAATGAGATAAATCTATAAAGACAATACAAATTGGTGGTGTCAAGGGTTGGGGGAGTGGGAAATAGGAGTGACCACTTTGCGAGTATGTGGTTTTACTTTGGGGTGATGGAAATGTTTTGGACTAGAGTTGGTGTTTGCACAACACTATCAGTGTACTAAACATCACTCATTTGTTCACTTTAAAATGATTAACTTTATGTTATGCGAAATTTCACCTCAATAAATTATATATATATTTAAAAACATGTAGATACTTGTATGTTCCCTTAGCTAATCTACCTTCTTATGCTTCACAATTACCTGAGCTCAGAACCTCTTGGTCTTCTTTCCAGTCTCCAGTCCTACCTCCTATTTTCCAAAGTTGAAATAAAAGAAAACGAAGCTTCAATGAACTGCTTCTTGATCGCACTGATTTTGACCCTAGCCTGGTTTCTTTCTGAGAGGCAGCAGAATGCAGTGGTTGGTGGAACTGGATACTAGGCCAGATTACTTGGGCTCTGATTCAGGCTCACTTATCTCTGGGTGATCTTGGGCAACTTTCTTAACTTCTCTGTGCCTTAGTATCCTCATATATGAAGTGGGGATAATGGGATCTACCTTATAGGTAAAGATTGGCTGCTCACCGTAGTAAGACCAATGTAAGGGTTTGATACTATTATTTCTATTTAAGGAGCTCAGTTCCCGGCTATCAATTTGAGTTGCCCATGCAATTTAGTTGACACAAGGAAGCAGGCAGCACGGAGGGAGCTCCTAATCTCCTTTCAGGAGGAAGGGCTGGCTTTCTAATTCTATTTCCCATTTAAAGCAAATCCAGTCTAAACTCGCGCATTTAAAAGGCCTCGCTGTAACATAAGAAAGCACGACAATCTTCAACACCATCACCTGCAGAAGAGTCTCACAAACAGGAGCGAACAGGAAAGGCCGGACTCAATGCGACGTTGGCAAAAGCAACGCCAGCTCCTGGGGCCAAAAGGGGCCCTGAGGCGAGAATCAAGTTGACCTGGGTGGAAGAGGGCTGGGTAGGCCGGGGTCGGTTGCGAAGCGAGGGTCAATCCTGGGAAGCGCGATCTGTCAAACTGGGGCAGCATCCTGGGGGCGGGGCCAACTAGCGGACTTCGCCATCTGGTAGCGGACACGGCGCATGCGTTTGGCTTCTAGGCGCCTCAGGCAGAGAGAGAGGAAACTGAGGAAGAAAGTGGTAAGAGGAAAGACAGGGAGGACGAGGAGAAATGGGAGTTGTGAAATAGGGCTGTGTTGGGATGTGGGAGTAGCCGTGTGGAAAGGGGACCATGGGATGAGGAAAGGAGAGTGGCCGGCTGAGTCACTGAGTGGGTAAAATCTGTTCTCTTAAACACTAACCATAAATTCTCCCATGTGCATATTGTTTCACAACTTCCCGTTTTTGCTTAAGGTATGTGAACGTCTTTTTAGGCTAGTATATATGGCTCTACCTCATTCATTTTACTGGCTACATGGTATTCTATGTAAGGAGGCACCTAAATTATCTGTTTCTCTATTAATGACCATTTAGATCAACTTATATTTAACCAATCATCTCTAGAAGCCTAATAGGTAGACAGAGTTTGTATTTGACTCCCACTTCTGACTCTTCTTTAGATGACAGACTATTCTTGGTGAAAGTCCTTGGCTAAGCTATTAGTTGTCGAGCATTTAAAAGGTTATCTCCTCTGTGGGAGTAATTGACTTTTAAGACAGGAATAAAAAGATTAAGAGCTAAAAGATCTGGATTCAGAGTCCTGGCCTGAGTCTCTTTCCAGCCATGTGAAAATTCTTAATCTTTCTGAAGCTCAGTTTCCACTTCTGCATAATGAAGGTGTAGATACTCATATCTATCTTACAAGTTGCTAGAAAATTAAATTAATAATGTATATGAAAAAAACACAGTCTACAGCCATGCCACCTTGAACGTGCCCAATCTTGTCTGATCTCGGAAGCTAAGCAGGAGTGGGCCTGGTTAGTACTTGGATGGAAGACTACCTTGGAATACCAGGTGCTGTAGGCATTTAAAAAAAAAAATTGTATAAATAGTAAGGTGCTCCAAAGATATTCTTTTCACAAGTAGTTAAAGTGGAAGGACTTTAGAGAGCCTTTATTCCTTTATACGTGAACATTCACTCAGCACTTATCACACTCCTGGCATTGCTTAATGATATTTACATGTTTGTTCCCTCCGTCCGCCCCCCCGCCCATTTAATCCATGCAACAAGCTTTTAAGGAAGGTATTATTATTATCTCAGTTTTCCAAAGGCGGAAAGATAGGCTTAGAGAGATTAAGTTGCTGCCTAGAGTCACATGGTGACAGAGCTGGGATTTGAGCCCAGAGTCTGTGTAACTCCAAAGACCTTTCTCTTAACCACTGTGTCTGTTCTCATACCATCCCAGCCTTCCTGGCCTTCCTTGTGCTTGCTCCAGTCCAGTGCCTCAAGGTCCACTTGTTCAACCCAAGTGACCTCATCAGCTTCTAACATATTTATACTTTCTGAATTACTTGTGTACAAATCATGTCTTGCTGTGTGGCATCTTGTATTTTTGTCTTACTTTGCTGTTTGTCTTATTGTTGTCTTCTATTACAGCAAGTAGAAAAATGGTTGCCATGAAATCTAGCAATTTCCTCAAAGACAAAATTATCTTTATTTAACAAGTTACTTTTTTTCAACTCTTTGAATATGGAGCTTCACGTGGGAAGAGATCAAATCTATTTCATTACTAAAATTTGTCTTGTTACTAGGAGCTAGCACTGCCTAGCAAAAAAAAAAAAAAAAAGTGTTAATATTGGTTGAGGAATAAAAAAGATGAAACTCCAAGATTTGGGCCTGAATACCTGGGATAAAACAAAGGGAGAGAAAATGCTAAATGAAACAACATATATAAAGCATGTATACTGCCTGGTACAAAATAAGCTTCTAATTAGTGTTATTATTATTACATAAATAAAATAGAAATGGGGTGGGACTTATGAGTAGCAGGTAGAAAAAGGAAAGGTAAAAGAAAAAATGGAACAAAATGATGCTGAGCTAGGCCATTTGTGAAGAGATGGCCAGTGAGGGTTTCTCAAAGGCAGAAGTGGGCAAAAGGCATTTAGGAACAGGGTTACTTGATATTTACCCTATTGTAACTCCACCAGCTTTGTCCTCAAATCTTCAGTAAAAGTCTGCCAGTGATATTTTGAAGAATTCAAAAATCCAGGCTATATTCAACATCAGTGGTGTGGTGTTGGTAGTCCAGATAGCAGAGATAGAGCAGTCAGCAGAAGGAGTAAAACAGAGCCATAGAGTATAAGGAGAGAGGTAAGGTGTCCAAGAAACCTCAGGAATATTGTGAACAATGCTGGGTTTTCTCATTTTATGTAGGATGGGGGTTCAAGACAATTTCCACTAAATCTTACAGGATGGGGATTCTCCAGTAGGCTGGAGGAATTTGGGGACATCAAGACAGCTAAACCTTGAGTAAGACATCTGCGATTATTCTATGTAAGTTGTTTTTATGTCATGTCCTCCCAGCTGTATTGCAAATTTTTGCAACTGTGAATGATGAGAAGCGAGTTGAATTTGTATGACATTTTTTAAATGTATGAATATCTTTTCTTTACATTGACTCATTGGAACTAACAAAACTTTTTGTGGTAAGTATGATAACATCACTTTTCCCCCCTCCATTTTAAATTCAGATAGAGAGAGGTTAAGTATACTTGCCCTTGCTTACAGAGATAACAGGGACCTGAGCCAGCCTAGTGTAGTGAAAAGGACTTGGTTTAATAAGGCTTTTCATTATCTGGGTAACATCTAGCTTTCCAATCTCTTACCATAATCTCCCTTGTCACCCACTCATCCATGTACATAATCACCACACAGAGCTACTGACTTTCGCTGAGAAATCTACAGCTAAGTGACTTTGAATGAGGTACCTAACCTCTTGGAGTCTCTATTCTCACAGTTATACAAATGAAGATAATAATGACTTCATTAAAGGGTTGTTGTAGAAATTAAAAGTCTTTAAAGCATTTGGAATATAGAGATGTTTAAGGAATTTTCTCTTCTTTCCTTAGTTCTCTGGCTTTCTTTCTCTTTCATATATCCCAACTTAAAGTTCAATACTTTCTGCATAACTGTACCATATATTTCTTTATTTCTCTGCAACTTCTGTGGCACTTGGCTCCATGTCTTGTGCATGTCTGACTCCTCTCCTGGGCCCAAAGGTAGTGTGAGAAGGGTGGGGCTAGGGGCTGAGTTAGATCTGGCTGGTTGTTTGTTGCTGGGGGTGGCCTGAGACATTCAGACAGGAGCCCTATGCCACGTTTAAGGTACAAGGCTAAAGATCAGAATTGATGTAGCCGAATCTGTTCTTAGGTAATGGAGGTGGTGTAGATCTGGGAATAGGGGCAACTAGGTCATCTGATGGTTTTCACACAAATACCAGACATTCATGATAAATATTTGTCATCAACAAGGAAAGTATAATTTAGGAAGTTTATTAGAAAACACCCATGTTACAGTTATATTTTTCATTAGGCTGAATAACTTCTATTAGTTTTATTTGTAAAAACTTAAAATTTAATTCTTCCAGAAAAGCAAAAGGCATATTTTTTGAAAGCCCCAAATTCACTTTTTCACTGTTCTCAAGGCTCATGTCATACCAGTACATAGATTTACCTTGACTAGAAAAGTCCTTTTCATATATTTAAAGCAGGAATCAAAACAGAATATTGAAGCCATTTTTATCATACAGAACAACAAATTCTTTGCTGAAATCATATTTCCACTTGTCAAGAGCTGTTTTTCCCTCAAGGGAGGTAAACATTATGTCTGGCACTGAGTGCTTCATAATGAAAAATTGGAGGAGGGAGCCCTCTTTTCCATGGTGACAAGACTAAGATTTGAATTATTCATTAAACGGAGGATATTTATTTATGATTAACCTAACACAGAGGATGATATAGCATGTTTCACAAAGAAAATATTACCCTTCAGATATTTGACATTTGAGAGTTCCTGCATTCATGGTTTCAGAAGCAAATCTATGAGTGTGAATGGGCAAATTATCCCTCAGCTACAAAGCTATAATTTGTAGAACAAAAAACAATATCAGTTTATTTCCTTAGTGGATTTCAGAGATAAGTTAAATGTTTAAAAGAATTCTTTTAAAGGTGCCTGAACAATGGAAGGCATTACCAATGGTCATATTTTTATAAAGATAAAACTTTTAGCTTCATTGCATAGCTGTAAGCTGCCTGGCTGGTGGCCACCACTATTGTGTATTTGTTGCAAATCCATTTGGCTGCCTGGTTGCTCCCCGCTGTTATGGACCACAGCCCATGGCATTGTTGACCTACTCAGATGTGCCTGGCTCTGTATCAGAGTGCTGTGGTGCTTAACAAAGGCTTACAAGGGGTGAGAAAAATGCTTCTAACAGTCACACATGAAAATTTCACTTAATTACTATTAATAATAGCTAACGTTTGCTGAGTATTTACTAAATGCTAGGCACTGGGTACTACTTGACTGAGTTCTCACAAAAACCCTATGAGATATCCTATAGTCAAAGCCATAGCCACAGCCCTTATCATCTGGCCTCCACAAACTGAGGGGCCCGCACATGAACTACTGGCTAGGAGAAAGGACTGAAGCACCTGGAAATTGACCAGGATGGACGGCAGAGCTTCTGGCTTTCCAAAAAGCTACCTGGAGGGGCTGGGTAATACCATCCAGAAGTGGGGGAAGATAATGTCTGGGCTTGGGTAAATCTTAAACAATGAGAGACAGAGACAGAAAGAAGGCAGCATTACTCATCCTCCTGTGTGATGGACGGTTCTGAGAGTGATTAGCTTTATATGAACTCTTTGGAGGTGCCTTGAAAGATCAAGCAACCAACTTTGTTTGCAATGAAGCTATGGCAGTAGGAATGATTATCCTAACAGTAAGTGGGATAATCTGTAATCCCTGCTATGCAGTGGTATGCATCACAGTCACTAAAGCTATCATCTTCAGTTAATTGGGATGAAAAGTACAGGTAGAAGATAGGCACTGGGATATTGAGTGGCTGCTGTACATTATTGGTATGAAAGAAATGGTAATAATTAGGACTGAGAATAGACTGACTGCTTTTGACAGCATTGGGAGACTTGCAAAAAGAAAACAATAGTTCAAAGCAGCTAATTGCCAATTTAGAAACACTATGAAAGCCAAAGGACTTCTCTGGCAGCCATAAAGGAGACTCCCATCTCTTGGAGCAATAAGTTAGACACTGTTGAGACTTAGGTTCAGGATCCAGAGTGGCAGAGCTGCAAAAGAGATATAATACATAGCTTCAACAGGTCTTCCATGTCAGAGTCTTTTCCAGATAGGAAAATCTTGAGACCTTAAGACCTGAACAGAAAGTATTTGAGTGGATGAGCCTCAGGACCTTGAGCTCCCAATTGTCTTTAAATCTTCTTGGCCAGAAGAAGCTGTCCTTTTCCTTTTGACAGAAGAAAACAGCCTCTTCTTGCCTGGAGACCATATATGAACTCACCTGAAATGAATTCATTGCAAAATGACTCTTGTTTTCCTCAAGACGTGCCTCCATCACCCTTTTAAAATTTTTAAATTTCTTGTGGGAACATTGGTTAATAATATTATATAAGTTTCAGGTATACAACTTCATAATATAACATCTGTATATTGCATTGTGTGCTTACCACCCAAAGTCTAGTCTCTTTCTGTCACCATATATTTGACTTTCTCTACCTTCTTCATCTTTTCCCTACTCTTTTCCTTTTAGTAACCACCATTCTGTTGTCTATGTCTATGAGTTTGTTTGTTTTGCTGGTTCGTTTGTTGCTTTTTGTTTTCTATCCCACATGAGTGAAATCATGGGTTCTTGTTCCTTTCCATCTGACTTATTTCACTTAGCATGATACTCTCAAGATCCATCCATGTTGTCACAAATGGCAATATTTCATCTTTTTTATGGATGAATAGTATTCCATTGTATATATGTACCACATCTTCTTAATCCAGTCATCCATCTAAGGACCCTTAGGTTGTTTCCATGTCTTCTTGGCTATTGTGAATAATGCTGCAGTGAACATAGGGGTACATGTATCTTTATGAAGAAGTTTTTAAATTTTTTGGGTACATACCTAGGAGAGGGATTGCTAGGTCATATGGTAGCTCTAGTCTTAATTCTTAGAGGACCCTCCCTACTGTTTTCCATAGTGGCTGCACCAATTTATATTCCCACTAGCAGTATACAAGTGTTCCCTTTACTGCATACCCTCTCCAACACATATTTCTTGTCTTATTGATTATAGCCATTCTAACAAGTGTGAGGCGGTATCTCATTGTGGTTTCGATTTGCATTTCCCTTATAACTAGTGAAGTTGAGCATCTTTTCATATATCTTTTGGCCATCTGTATGTCTTTCTTGGAAAAGTATCTATTCAGGTCCTCTGACCATTTTTTAATCAAATCGTTTTATTGTTGTTGAGATTGTATGGGTTGTTTATGCATTTTAGAGATTAGCCCACAATTAAAGGTATTGTTTGCAAATATCTTCTATTTGGTTTGTTGCCTTTTTGTTTTTTTCATGGTTTCTTTTGCTGTGCAGAAGCTTTTTAGTTTGATGTAGTTCCATCACCCCTCTTTGCCCGCAGTGTTAGAGCTCTGCACAGCCTGAGTAGGGAAATAAAGGTCCTGTTCCAGAAGGAATTCACTTATATTCCAAAAGAACTGTAGGACCTGAGAATATGTGGGGATCAGAATAACATAGGAAGGAGCTTGACAAAACTCGAGCAGAGCCAAATCTGAAGAGACTTTGGTTCTAGGTAGGATAAAAGATTGAGATAATCTCTGATGTCATGTTCTCTTGAAAAATGTATGTTGTAGTAAAATAACCCAGGAGTGAATCAATTTCCCAACTAAACTGTGTTTAAACCTGTAATATTTCATTAATTCAATCATTCCACAGAAGGGTGTCTTAACTAACCTCCAAACATATTCAGAAATTGGCAGGTTTAGAGAATGAGTGGGAACAGGACCACTTTGGTAAACCACATGAATAAATTGATATGCATGAGGACTTTCATTGTTTTGGTAGGAGTTTGGGGCAGGTACACCAGCGAATGAGAGTAAGAGAAAAAGGAGAATATCACAATGAGGTGGATAGAATGGGACTTATCCATTAGTTAGAACCAATGGTCTAGTTTTAAGTTTCTTTGGAAAGAAGGTTTAGTTTTAGAAAGAGAAAAAGCTCTATATTCATGAAAAATTTTGAGAGACTTTGGGTTTATTCACTATATTCTGACACTGAGAGGGGAAAATGTAGCCTTACAGCTGAGGAACAGGCCATTTATTCTCTCTCTTTCCCCTCTGCCTCTGTGTAGCATTGGGACCCCAAAGCCTCTGGATGACCACCATCATAAGTCTAAGTGATTGCTGTCAGTAACTGCTATGTCTAGAGGAATGACCTTCTTACAGAGGGCATTGGTAGTAGAAGTGATAAGCCAAGCCCCTCAATAGAGTAGCTGGAGCAAGAGAACTCAAGACCTTTGGGAATGTTCACCAAAAATTGGGTGAGACTTTGGTATTAGGAGCTGAGGTCCCAAGCTGTGATAAACTGAATGGTCTTCCAAAAATATCTATGTTCTAATTGTTGAGATCTGTGAATATGTTACCTTACATGACAGAAGGGACTTTGCAGATATGGTTAAAGTTAAGGACCTTAGGATGAAGAGATCATCTTGCATTACTCTAATGGGCCAAATGTAATCAAATGAGTCCTTAAAAATGGGCCTTTCCTGGCTGTGGTCAGAAAGAAAGAGATATGACAACAGAAGAAGTATCAAAGAGGTTCTTCATTGCTAGTCTTGGAGACAGAAGAAGAGGGCATAAACCAAGGAATTTGGGTGGCCCCTAGAAGCTAGAAAAGGTAAGGGAATGGATTCTTTTATAGAGCCACCAGAAAGAAACATAGCCCTGCTGACATCTCGATTTTAGTCCAATGAGGCACTTATGACCTACAGAATTGTAAGATAATTAGTTTGTGTTGTCTTAAGCCACTAGATTTGTAATAATTTATTATGGCATCAGTAGAAAACTAATACACAAGACAATTCATGTAGTGGATAAAAGGTCACATAATTTGGGATTAATGTCAATATGATGAAAGACATGAATCCTTAGGTCCTGAGCAAGACAACTCAAAAATAAACTACATGCTATAGTGAAACTTCTGATCTCCAAATACAAAGAACAAATTTTTAGTGGAAGAGGGAAAAGAGAAATTAATTACAAAGATACAACAGTTAGGCTGACACAAACTTATCATCATAATTAGAGACCAAAATATAATAGAAAAAGTCCTTCAAAGCACTGAGGGAAATAATGGTCAATCTAGAATTCTATCTCTAGCTAAGCTGAAGGAGAGCTAAAGATATTTTCAGACAAAGACAGGCTGAGAATTTTCCATTCATTTATCCATGAAAGAGCGAATAAATGGTGAGCTTCAGGAAGCTGATAATTCTATTTCACTTACTAATGCTGTTTCGCAAATGAGGTTTCACTAGGGAGAGTTCAAAATAAAGGCTGAGTAGTTAGCTGACATACAGCTTATAAGCGTAAAGAAAAGCGTTCAGTTTTGTAATAGAAAATGAGCTTCTTCTACAATTCATTACATCCTGTTGGAAAATATTTTTAAAATACTTGTTTGGAGGATGACAAATTATTAAGCCAGTCCAGGTGGGTGCTATCAGAACCCTCTTCATGAGGATGCAGAATGTGAATGTTACGGACTAAAGACTATAAAAGTTGACCTTTTGGGATTCAGAGAGATATTGGAAAAAGGAGAATCTGGAAGGTATTTTTTTTTCTTCTGTCGACAATTAGAAAATATGTGAAAAAATATATGAAATGACTGTTTTCAGATATTAGATAATAGTCAGTGAAGGACTGTGAACCCTGAGAGAACAAAAGAAAACAAGATGGGTCCTAAATCAATTCTCTCTAAATGTCATGCTTCCCAGGAAAGAGCCATATCCTTTTGTGGCCAAGCTTCTTGAAGAAGAAGTAGGGTTCACTTGCTGTTTCTACTTCCTTACCTTCCATTCACTCCTTAACCAAGTGCAATTTAATTGTTATCACAACCACTAATAAAGTGGTTTTAATAATTTAATAAAATGCTTTCGCTAAAGTGATCAATGAAAACCTAAGCGGCAGATAAAATGTACACATACCAGTCCTTATTTCACATAGCAGCAAGACTCTTTAAACAACCCCTTCCTTCTTTTTTTAATCTTAACCATCTTTAAGTGTATAGTACAGTAGTGTAACAATGTACACATTGTTAAAGAGTTCTCTAAAATGTTTTCATCTTGCAAACCTGCAACTCTATACGCATTGAATAACAACTCCTCTTTTCTCCCTAACCCCTGGCAACCACCATTCTATTTTCTATTTCTATGAGTTGGACTATTTTAGATATCTCATATAAGTAGAATCATGCAGTATTTGTTTTTTTGTGACCGGCTTACTTCACTTAGCATAATGTCCTCAAGATTTATCTATGCTATAGCATAAAACAGGATTTAATTTTTTTAAGGCTTTAAAAATAATATTCCATTGTATGAATTTACCACATTTTAAAAATCTATTCATCTATCCATGGACATTTAGGTTGCTTCCTCCCGGCTATTGTAAATAATACTGCAATGAATATGGGGTTGGAAGCCCCTTCCTTCTTGAAATTCATCTCTTCTTTTTCATTACACCAGACTTTCTTGTTCTTCTACCTCTTTGCCTGCCCGTTCTCCATTTGCTTCAATAGCTTTTCTTTCCTCACTTGTTCTTTATATGCTGAGTAGTTTCAAGAATTTTGTCTGTGGCCTTTTCTCACTTTCCTACTTATGTCTTAGTTAACAAAGCTAATTCGCAGGCTTACATTGTTCTTCTAAGCTCTTAGACCTATATTTCTAAGTTTACTAAACATTTCCACCTGCATGTTCCAGTGATATCTCTAAATATGTCCACAATCAAACTAATCAAGATACATTTAGTGCTTGTCTACTCTGTCAGCTCTGTTTTGTTATAGGCATACGTGCAAGATGAGTAACTTCACACTTCTTCCCAAGTCTGCTTCTCTTGCATTCTCTGTTTTGTAAATATAATCTCCACCCCTAGTCACACTAGAAAAGTGCTTTTTGTTACCTCACACTTCTTTTCTCTTCATATCCTATTGATTCTCTCAAACATCTATTTCTTCTTCTCATTCTTTCTCCTTTAGATCATCACAGTTGCTTTGTAATTGGCCTTCAGTCTGTCTCTCACACCCACTGCCACCAGCACGATCTTTCCCAAACACAAATCTGGATATGTTGATGCCTGCTCAAAACTCTCAGTGACTCACCATTGCCCATAGGATCATCTGGACGTGATATATAAGTCTCTTCATGACATGGCATTTGTATAGCTTTCCAGTATTTCCTTTCACCTTCCCGTTTCCTAGAAACATCACATTCTGCTGTTGTTTTCAAAATGCGAGGCTCACTCAATCTTCATAGCTATTCCCCATGCTGTTTTCTCTGCTAGAGGTATTCTTTAAGCTCTCTCTGATCCTCCTCTATGTCCTCTTAGCAAAACTTTTCCTTCTTTTCAGTTCTCTCTTCTCAATTCTCAGCAGCCACAGCTTCAGCCACAACTCTGGAGTTCTGTTTCTGTTCTCTAATCGAAGGCAGTGTGGAGTAGTGGCAAGAATCCCAGACTTTAGTTAAGCAGCCTGGGACTTTAAATTCTGACTCTGCCACCTGCTGGTGGCATTGGTTTTGTCTGTCAGGAAATTGAGGTAATAATACCTACCTGGCAGGGGGCTTCGAGGTTGAGGAATAACATCCCATCTCTGCAGTACCTGGGAGAAAGTGCTGAAGAAAGGGTAACAGTTATTTTTCCTGTTGTGAAATTCATTTAGACATGCAAGCATCATTTTCCTTCTTTCCAAAGCAATTCCTCCTCCAGACATGTCTCTTTCCATCAGTAGTTCATTCTTTCAGCCATCTAGGCTGCAAGCTTGTCATATTAGACTTCTCATTCTTCGTCTTCCCATACTTAACCAGCTACTATTTCTTGCCCTTTTTCTTTCCATCTTCCACCATCTTAGTCTTATATTGAAGAATTTCATACTTATACAATTACCATTGTCTTTTGACTCATCTCAAATATTGCTTTACCGATATCACTCTTTTGTGCCAAAATCCTCAAGGGCTCTTTATTAGCTATAGAATAAAGTCTAAATTCCTTAATATGTAATAAAAGCTTCCAAAATCTGGTCCTACAGTTGCCAAATTTAGCATATAAAACTACGGGATGCCCAGCTACTTGCGAATTTTAGATAAACAAATTTTTTTTTGTATGTCACATGCAGTATGTATTTATATTAGTAAATCATTTGCTATTTATCTGAAATTCAAATTTAACTGGGTATCCAGTATTTTGTCTGGCAAACCCATCTTGCCCTGACCTCTCTCTCTTCTCTGGTCCTATAACTCAGTACTCCTACTTCTCTGACTACTCCTTCTAAGTCTCCTCTGCTCACTCGTTTTATATGACTCTTCTGAGCAGGATGATGGTAGAGTGTGGAACCCTTGTGACACCCTCCCAAAAGTCCACTGAAATAACCAATGAATATGGATATAGGGGAAATAATTTATCACTATTGAAAACTAAGGTTGCAATCATCTATAAACTGAAAACCTGGAGAAATTTCTTCTAGCAATAATGATGGGCCTGAATTGCAAGGAACCAGTGACGGCTGAGTTGAGGGACGATGACTTATCTAGAAAGCAAGTGGCAAAACTCCCTGGCTGACTACCTCCACTCCCTAACTTGGAGAGTCAAGGGCAGGCAGTGCTGTTCTGGCAGAGAGGAGCTGAGGTGGGCTAAGGGCCCTGCTGATAGGCCAGCTACCAGAAGTACCTTCTGGCCTTTGTGGACCTCTGACAGTACCCCACTGCTAGCGTTCAAGGACTGAAGTTTGCTACAGTCGGACAAGCATTAAGTGGAGAGGTGAGTTTTCTGTATGTAGAGGCTTGAGGGTCCTTTTCCAGAGCATTGTGGCCATGCACAAAGTTCCCAGCTGCAGCTTAGGCTTCCTTCTCTCTCACAGGCCCAGCTGGCAATCTCACTACTCATCACCTACAGCTGTCCCAGCCTCATCTCCAGATTTAGTCCAGACTGGCTGCCCGTGCCCACCCCTCTACTCTTCTCTCCTGCCTTCCCTGGTTTTCCAGCTATCATTTTGGCCTTTTGACCAACCGAGTCCTGTCTGTCAGGGATGCTGCTTCAGCTCACATAAACACTTTAAATATTTTTATGTCTAAAGAGGCTCGTTTATAAATTCCCACCTCCCTTATACTTTTCTTGGGAGGTAGTCCACAAATGCTTTGACACGATCTGGGTTTAAAAGAAAATTCCTCAGAGGAATGTGATGCCACAGCAAAGTAATTTCAACAATTTGTTCACTTCAAGATATTTCCCCAAGGGCCGTCCCAGGTCATCAGGATATAATTTGGCTAGTAATTTGATGAGGAGAGAGAGTGCTTTCTGAGGTAAGGAAGTGAACTACAGCTAGAAGCAGAATGAAGACATTTAGACTGTTTGAATTTAAGTTTGTGAAAGTGCAATAGATCTCTCTGGGGAATAGCCAAATACGAAATAAATAAATCTTTGCTTCTCAGGGAATTAAATTCCCTTGTTGAAGTTTTGCACTCAGTGGAGGGAGGGTGCCAATAAAAAACACTCTCCTTCCCTGCCCAAGTTGAGGACCAACTGAAAGACAGGAATAGGTTAGACAGATATTTTAAAAATGTCATAAAATGTTAATTAAGAGTCTATGTGAGGGGAATATGGATGGTCTTTGTACTGCACTTGCAATTTTTCTGAAAGCTTGAAAATAAATTCAAATTTATTTTCCATAAATAAGGTTAGTAATTTATCAATTTAAACAAAAAATTTTTTAATTGAGAATGTCAACTTTTTCTTTTTCTTTTTTCTTTAACCGATGAAAGGTAAGTTGAAGACTGTACATCGCTTTCCCACCCAGGACAAATAGTCAAGGATAACCTCGGGCCTCTCCCTGCAGGAACAGTCTATTTCCTATACAGACAAAAATATTTGCAACCTGAGATTAGGTTAGGTCCCAAAGAGGAAGATGTTAGAGGCTGAGTCTTATATGCCCTGTCCCCTTTCCAAAACTCACCACTCACACAAATCTCCCAGCACATCCCAAATATAGTACCCAAGGAAGAGTGAGAGAGGGGACCTCTTTCTAGCTGAAGTCTCCCTACTTGGAAATACAAAGATTGAATGTAAGTCTCATCCCTCAACAGTCTACTACCTGCACATGCTGTCAACTCTCAGTCTAGCAACTCTAGCCAGGAATGGAATCAGAACCACTGGGTCATCTCCCCCAACCCAATTCCCACCTTGGGAAGGCCAACTTCTTTCCTCTTTCCTTGCCCACATGGGAAACCCCTCCTGGGAAGTTAGTCTGCTTGGGAAAATAGCTGGGGCATAGTTTACTGCAGTCATTTTTAGATGTTTCAGTCTGACCAGGGAGCCAGTTCCATCTTCTGCCCATGGTGGGCCGGCCACCAACAGCTAGGAGGAGAGTCCTCCCAGACCCCGGCCAGCTCTTCCCTTTCCTTGGAACTGATCTTCTTCCCTTTCCCTTCTGCTAGCCATCTCCCCACTAGCACTGGGTCAGTATATTTTTACTAGGTCTTTTTTTTTTTTTTTTAAGTTTTCATAGCATTCTCATTTTATAAATGAGGAAAGTGATGCTCAGAGAGGTTAAGATGCTTACCTAAGATCACTCTGCTAGGACATGGTATAGCCAGGACTTACACACTCTCGGATTCTGTAGGTAGTGCCTTACATCTCAATCAGTGAGGCATTCGAGGCTCTACACTCACTGGTTTCCGGTCTCTTTTTCACCACATCCCTCTGTCCTCCTGAGAGTGCTAGTTAGTGCTCTGACTCACTAATGCTTTCATTCTCCAGCCCTTGTCCATGCTATTTCTTAAGTCTGAAAGGATACTTTCTCATTCCTCATCTATGGAAATCATAGCTTTTATAGCTTACGCAACTCAAATATAAATATATTAGTTAGAACTGCAGAAGACTCAGGAGAAATGACGTTGAAGTCAATAAAATCATGAGTGAACATGGACTCGTTTACCAAATTCTACAACATTGAAAGAAGGGGATATGTTATGGAGCTTCAAGAAGACAGCTTTGGGGCACATAAGGGAGAATCACATGAAACAGCAAGTGGTAAACTAATGAAACTTGGTATTCAAGAAGTGATAAGCTGGAAGATCAACAACTGACATTATTGAGCATTGTCTCCAAGCTAGTCCCAGGAGTTAAAATGAGGAGCTTACTGTTTAATTGGAGCGACATGTGCTTAAGCACACAATTACAACACAGTGTGACATGTGCTATAATTTGGTACTAAAAGAGTGTTGATTGAGTCTGGCTAAAGAAGTCAGGGAAAGCTGCGATTACTGTTGAAGAAGAGGAACAGGAATTTCTTAGGAAGATAAGTGGGAGCAGGGAGTGAGAAAGATATTCAAGGCAGATCAAGCAGCAGTGTAAAAGCATGGCAACGTGAGAATATGAAGCGTGAGTCTGATATTGCTAGAGCAAAGGTGAGTGATGTGCACAAGTCATGCATGCATATGTGTGTGTGAGTGTTAGTCATGAAGTGTAGGCAGGTGAAAAGAGTTCTAGGAAATAAGGCTATGAAGGTGGTATAAGGTCTTATGAAGGGTTGACGTGAAATGTTAAGGAGTTTAGCTTTTGAATAGCTGCATTATCAGATTTTCTTTTTGGAAAGATCAAATTGGTTACAAAGTAGATGGTGATTAGAGCTGGTTGAGTCTAGAGTTAGAGATTCCAATAAGAAGTTTATTGCAGTGGTTCAAGTGAGAGATGATGAGGGCTGATGTGGCTGATACTGTGGTGCCCTAACCAGATTGCCTTTTACCAGGCTGGAGACTCCACTCCCAGCAGTGACCGTGAATGCTTATGGCTCACAGCTACCCCTTTCTCCAGAGAATTACCCACCATTGACTGCAGCCACCTCACCTGTGAAGTTATAACATTCCCTTCAACCACTGTCTTCAGTCAATGCCTATTAGGGGGTGGGGTACTACAAACGATTGGCCCCTTTGCCTCAAGGGGGTATAATTCTGTTGTGTGGTTAATGCTTCAGATTCCTTACCTGTGGATCAGGCCAGATAAGACTTTACCTGAGACCATATCTTTGCTAGGCTCTTTTCTTTTCCCTAGTCCGCTTCTCTCTCTCCCTTATAGTTTTCTCTTGAAACACACACACTCAAGATATCATGTGCATCCCAAATCCTCTTTACACTCTACTTCTAGGGAACCTAGAAGACAACCTAAGAGGTTGACCTAAGACAACCAGTAGTAACTTGGTAGAGATGAAAAGGCAGTTGGAGTTCAAAACAGAAAATTAGAGCTGGAGATCTAGATTTGGGAGTCAACAGTGGATAAATGACAGTCACAATAGAGGTATTATGTTCACAGTGCTGACTCCACACAGGGAAAGTTACAGGATGCTGTCCTGTCGAGTTTGCAGATAAACATCAGGGAAGGCAATCTAGTTCTCCAATTTAGTCCTTGTTAGAATTCTGAGATGGATAATCTTGACTTAGGCTTTTTTTTTTAAATTCTTTTTTTCCTGTTATGGGTCTATGTCATCATTAGGACCAAATGTAGTAAAAGAATGATATGTAACTAACCAACTTTTGTTCACAATGAGTTGTTCACATCACTGATGTAAATTATACCCAAATGAACAAAACACATGAGTGTTTCTTACTTCTTTCAAAGCCAGGATTAACTGTTTGCCTGAGGCTGCGTAATGAAGGCCATCGGCAGCCAGAATCTGAAGGAAAGGCTATTTTTACCCAGACAATTAATACTGGACATTAAACCTGAGTCTTTAACATCTCTCCCTCCAAAGTAAAGAGACCTGAGGATACCTAAGTCAACTTTTAGGTTGGAAGCCCACCAAAGAAATCACTTGGCAAAGCATGAAGTGAATTACAACAAAGCCTGGGGAACGAGTTTCCCAACAGGGGCAGTTAAGTATGAAGCATGAGAGAAGAAAGGAAGGAATTAGTTCTTCTAGCACATCTTACAGAGTTACTTACTGGTGTACTTTGACATATGAAAGAGAAAACACATTTTTATTCACTTAGTTATTGCAGAAGGCTATACCACCAACTACATAGCATAGAATATTGATACAGTCTTGTTGCTCTGTATTAATCCAAACCACTGTGTATTCCTTTGCATTTCCATTTCAACACTTCTCTAAAGGGCATCATCATTTTTTAGTGCCTTAGTGGAAAAGACTTCAGTATTCAAGTAGACCACTGCATGTAAGGTGAGTTCATTTCCTCACCATTCCTTATTCAGACTACCTTTTCGTTGGCAAAGCTAGTTGAGTTCTTGATCTGCAATCACCTCACCAAGGTATTTGTTTAGTCTTGTTTACTGTACCCTAATAATGAAAATTTACTGAACAATATTGGAAATTGCCCAAGGACCTTACCTGATCTTAGATTTCAAATAATGTTACCATAGCAAATTCTTGACATTTTTATTTCTGGTAGCATTCTATAAATTACATGATGTAAGGTGGTATACATGTGGTCTGGTGAGTATAATACTTAGGGAGAAAAGCTCTGTTTCTGGAAATTTTTATGGTGAGCTGAGATTTATGTGAGTACTCAATGGTTTGAAAGGTGCATATAAATTTAATGGGCAGGGATCCTTGCCCAGCTATTTGCATAGCTGCTACACATCGGTTTAAATATTAATACAGAACTAGAAATTCTTTCTACTTACAAATTTCTAAGGGATATCTTGCTCCTTAAAATTTTTTACTATATTTTAGTATAAAAGAGCCATGTTTTTCTCATTTTAATAAGAAATCATTTAATAGTTTTTTCTCTTAATATTTTAACAAGTTAGCTTTAAAGAATGATTTCAAAAAGATACCCACATACTGTGTATACACTTAATGAACCCATGTCATCCTTCAACTCACCACGCTCAGAGAACACACAGCCAAAGCAAAGACTCTTGGTCTTCTTCCCCATCCTCACCTTTCCTCCTCCATGTCTTCTAAACCTGACGCAGAGAAAGAGGGAAGCCTCAATAATTTGCTTCCTGAATTGCAGATTTATCCTAGGCTCCTGGAGGCATCGGTTATAGTGGTTTTGAAGTATGGCTCAGTGGTGTCCCACTACCTGGTTCTAATCCTCCCACTTAATAGCTGTATCAGTAGCTGATCATTAGCTAGATGCTTAACCTGTCTGTAACTTAGTTTACTCATCTGTAAAATGGGGGATAATATACAACTACCTTAGAGACAAATGAGCTAATTATTATAAAGTGTCTATAATAGTGGCTGTTGTGCAGTAAGTCTGGAGTGTTGGTTACTACTATTAGGACAGAGCTCAGTCCATCGCTAAGAATCAGTTTGTTGTACTTCTTTACATGTTTGGCCAAGTGAACATGGAGGAAATTTGGAAAGGCTGGCTTTCTAGTTCTGACTCAGTCTCCTATTTAAAGAAAATCTGGGAGCAGCTGTCCTCTTAAGAAAACATGCGATCTTAAAGCCACCTCTAGGAGAACAAACTTGAGAGATTGGGAGAGGTACAGCGTGCAGGGACCGGGACAGGACCGCGTCGGGCACTGGACAGCTGCGTGCCAGGGGTCCCTCCAGGCGAGGGGCGGGAGTGAGCTGGACACGTCCGGGTTGGGTAGGAAGAGCTGCCAGTCCGAGGACGCGCCTTGAGATGGGCTTCTGCACCACTGATGCCTCAGTCTTGACTCTAGCTTGGGTTAGGGACCCCATGGTCCGCTAGAGCAGGGTGAGCGCGGGGAAAGAGCATGAAAGAGGCAAGGGAAAAGGGTAGAAAGGGGAAAGGTGGAGATAGGACCGTTGGAGCTGAGAAATAGGAAGCCACTGGGCATAAAGAGGTTGAGAACGCGGGAGGATCCGGAGAGACGGGGAGAGGGAGGGACGGATGCCGGGGGAGCGACTTGGTGAGGAGACCGAAGAGGGTGTGAGGAAAGGAGTGCGGGTGGGGTATTGAACGGGTAAGGGGATGAGTAGGATAACCCATTGGAGTATGGGATGCCCTAGGGTTTCGTCCCAAGTGGGGCAGTAAAGCAAAGCCTGGGAGAGTTGGGAGTCAGAGCTGTCCTCTGATCATCAAGTTAGTTAGCCACCCTGTCCAAAACACAACTAAGTGGGAAAAAAGCATATTGTTGAGCAAGATATGTAGAAAGGTTTCCATTTTTTGCAAAACCAAAGCAAACAAAAAGTCTCAAGGAACAAAATTTGATATATGTATATGTTTGTGTTAGCCTAGAAAAAAAGTCTAGAAGGTTGCACACCCAACTGTTAACAGTGCTCACCTCAGGTGGTAATGGTTGAGAGACTGAGCTTAAGTAAATACTTGTAAAGCTCTTAGAACAGTGTCTGGCACATAGTTAATGCTCACTATGTATTAACCACTATCAATTTTACTTTATATACTTTCACACTGAATTATTACAAAAATTACTTTTGTAATAAAGAAAAACAATGTTCACAGAATGAGAAAAACAAATGTTCAAAAACATAAGAAAAGACAATCTCATTGAGTCAAAAAAATACAAACTAAAATATTTTCTGCCCATCAGACTGGCAAAAAAAGAAGATATTTATATTATCCATTTTGGTAAAAATTCGACCAAACCAACATCATCATACACAACCAGTAGAAAAATCAATTTATATTATACTTACCACCATGTAAGTAAAATTATATAATAAGTGATCTTAGGTGTCTGGCTTCTTCCACTAAGCATGGTGTTTTTGAGGTTCCTCCACATTGTAGCATGTATCAGTACTTCTTAACTTTTTATGGCTAAATGAAATTCCATTATATGTATATGCCACAGTTTGTTTATTTATTCATTTGTTAATGGACTATTGGACTGTTTTCACCTTTTGGCTATTGTGAATAGTGCTGCTATGAACATATGCATGTACTTGTTTGAGTCCCTGTTTTTCATTCTCTTGGGTATATACCTAGGAGTAGAATTGTGGTCATATGCCAATTCTATGTTTAACTTTTTGAGGAACCACTAAAATTTTTCACAGCAGCTGCATCATTTTATATTTCCACCAGCAATGCACAAGGGTTCCAATTTCTCCAGATCCTTATTTTCCATTTTTAAAATAGTTATCCTAGTGGGCTTAGGATAACTATTTCATTTGCAACATTTAATAATGTTGAGCATCTTTTCATGTGCTAGTAGGCCATTGGCATAAGTTCTTTGGAGAAATGTCTTCAAGTTCTTTGCCCATTTTTTATTTGATTTGCTTATCTTGGGTTGTAAGAGTTCTTACATATTATGAATACTAGAACCTTTATCAAATACATGATTTGCAAATATTTTATACTACTCTGTGGGTTGTCTTTTTATTTTCTTGATAATGCCCTTTGATGTACAAAAGTGTCTAGTTTTGATAAAGTCTAATTTATCTATTTTTCTTTTGTTGTTTATGCTTTCAGTGTCATATCTGAGAACCCATTCTGAATTCAAAGTCATGAAGACTTACCCGTATATTTTGTTCCAAGAGTTTTATAGTTTTAGCTCTTATATTTAGGTTGCTGATCCATTTCGAGTTAATTTTTGGATATTGTGTGAAATAGGTGTATGGATATTCAGTTGTCTCCACACCATTGTTGAAGAGACTATTCTTTCTTCACTGAATGCTCTTGACATCTTTATTGAAAATCAATTAGTCATAGACATATAGATTTATTTCTGGACTCTCACTTGTATTCCATTAGTCTGTGTGTCTATTCTTATACCAGTACCACACTGTTTTTTTGGGAAATGAGTCCTTCAACTTGTTTTTACTCAGTATTGTTTTGGCTAATAATGGCCCTTTGCAACTGCCTATGAATTTTAGAAGATTGGCTTATCCATTTCTTTAAAAAACTTCCTTTTTTTAGTGTTGTCCCTTCTTTTCTCAATTTATCCTTACGGCTGATACCAAAGTTTCCTACATTATCTTTACGTTCACTGTCTTTCTCATACCATCTCACTACCTAAAGCCTGATGGTAGGTTCCTATTGCACTCGGGATTAAGAATAAGGTTGCTGCAGCCTGCTCTTAAAATGTATAAATAAATAAAGTCTCGGGTTCAGTTATTAAAAATTTTTTTTTCATCTGTGTCAATATATACATTTCTTATCATATAAATAATTCCTCAGATTTTGCCTCTTCCATGAAGCCTCCCCAGATTGGTTATTGAAAAAAATAAAAAAGCTAATTACCTCTTTTCTCCTAATGCATTTGGACATGAGATTCCTAAATTGTACTCGTTTCAGTATCATTTCCAACTATATTCATTCTTGCTTTAATGAAAATGCACTTAAAATCACAGAATTTAGAGTTAGAGGGGACCTTAGGAATGAAATACAGACTCCTAGTTAAATGTGGTCGAATAAACACATTCTTTTATCTCTGCGACCTATCCAAAGTCCTGTAAGTTCAAAATGCATAAAGTCCCAAGAAAAAGAAACTGGTAAGCAGATGATAGCAACCACATTTGAGAAGTTGTAAAGCAGATGGAAGCATGGGAACTGGCTTTGCAGAACAGTAATTCACTAAGCTATTGGGGAGGAGGGGAGAATAAATTCAGCTTTATTTTATCAACAGGTTGTTCTGGTGATATTTTGGTGAAGCCAAAAGAATCATGTCTCAAAAATAGTACCGAAGTGTGTGTGTGTGGGGTTGGGGGGCAGGACACTAGAGAGGGGGAGAAATGGGAGAAAAAAGATAAGAAAATTAAAAAATCAATTCAGGAGCTGTAACATACAAATTATAGGAATTCCATAAAGAACAGTAAAAATATCAAAGAAATATTCAAGAAAATTTCCTAGAACTGAAGGACAAGAGTAGAAGGCATGATAGATCACAGGAGACATATCAAGGTTAAAATTGTAAAACTTCAGAAAAATCAAGACACAGAAGACAGGATAAAGTTCTTGGTTGCCTGTGGATTAAGATTATTGCCACCAGATGGTAGTAATGCCTCAAAAACTCTATTTCTAAGATGGTGTTTTGTTTTTTCATAACATTTCTTCATGTCTTTCTAAGGCGTTAGAAAGAAAGAGGCTGTTTGGATTCTTTCCATCTAGTCATGTTTTATCAGAGCTTTCACTCTGCTTTTTCCTCCAAATCTCTGCTGAAAGGTCACCATACAATCAGCCTGAAAGAAGGAATAAAGACTCAATTCTCACTGAGGAATTGGCTCATGTGGCTCTGAGGTAAAAAAAAGACTTAAGAGAATAGACTCTGAGCTATAATTATCTGTTGTGGACATGACTTCAATCATGCAGGGATTTTACAAAGTAAAATCATTTATTCTCACATGTTTTATTGATGTCTACTATAAGGCATGTGCTATGCTGGACACCAGGAACACCCCAGTAAAAAAAACTGGATAATCTTAATCCGCAGGCATGGAGTTTACATTCTGAGGGAAGAAATATTGAACAAACAAGCTAAATTACCTATATATCTGAGGAATTTGATAGTGGTCAGGGTAAAAATAAGCAGACCAGGTAGAAAGCTATTGCAGTTGTCCAGGTGAGAGATATAGATGACTCGGATTAGGATGATGCTAGGAGAAAGAGAAGTAGATGAATTCAAGATGTAGCGGAGGTAGAATTGACAGGACTTTGTCATTGTTTAGACCGAGAAAGTTAGAGAGCAAATGCATTAATGTCTCTGGATTGAGCAAGTGGCTGGGTGGACAGGTTGCCATTTTCTTAGATGGAGAAGATGTGGAAAGAAAGAGGTTTTGAGGAGGGGATGGCAGACAGAATCAAGAGTTTGGTGAGGAACGTTAGTTAAATTGCTCTTTCTCTCCACACATTTGGGTTCTGGTGGGTGTCACTGATCCAGCCTAGAATGGGGTAGAGCTCTGATCTACTGTGCAATAGAATGGCTTCATCTAACTAACACACATTTAGTTTAAGTCACCTCACATTTGGCATTTAAGTTAAAAATGGCTGTTAACTCAGTCCCCTACAGAGCAATAACAAAATCGTCTTAAATTTGCAGTGTTTTATTTTTTCCTGAGGTGGCCATTGAGAGTTAAAGAGAACAGGCCAATGTCTTTCAGTGTTTTCATTTGGGACCTAGAGGTGGAGTAGTTCTGTACAGTGCCCATAATCAATAGTTACCTCGACCACCTTCTTTGATTCACTCTTTGCATTCTCTTTGCACTCGTTTGTACCTTTGGACTGTGCTTTTTTGAGGGTATGAATTGTATCTTTTTAAATTTTATACTTGTATACAATTTAGAATAGTGCTTTATAGATTAGTGACAGGAAGGCATGGCCAAAGAGAACTTCAACTCCTCCCACCAATTTTCATAATCATAATTCATGTATAATTCAATAATCATAATTCATTATAAATAGTGCCATCTTTAGAAAACATGTTATTTTTATTGTTGTGTAACATGTAACCTAAGTAAAAACCGTGCTGACTACACAGAAGGAACACTAAGATAAGCCTTCTAGCTTCCCCTTCCCACCAGACTGCTCATAAGTGTTTCCTATATAAAAAATCTGACACTCCCATTGCTCAAGAGATTGTTAACAATTGTTAAAAATAGGAGCCAGTCTTGGCAAAGGGTGTAGCATTCCTCTGAAAGCTGTCTCTCACTCTTTGTATTTCCTTCTCTTTCTGCTTTAAAGTTATTTTTGTTTTGTGGTCTGTATTCTGGATTTTCAGAGGACTCTGTCCTTGTTTTTCTGATTTGAAGTTTGTTATGTAATAAACTCCTTGGGAAAATGATATGTCTAAAGTCCCATTAAAAGTCCTCCTTGAACCTTTACCTGAAATGGTAAGTAAGGAAAAAGTTGGGCTGCCATCTGGAAGCCAGACTGTTCTAAGTTCTTTCAAAGCAGTGCAGATATGAGATGTTTAAACAAACTAAAATTCTGGGAAGCTTTTTATGCAGCAAGTTTCGGTTCAAAGCTTTTGGTTGGGGAGGTAGTTTGGAAACATCATACCACATTTACACCTCAATCTAAATAATAAAATGTGTGCAATAGTTTTACTATATATTATTTTCTGCCAATTCAGACCTTTCCTAGTCTCTGTTTTTTCTCATAATAATGGTAACTGCTTGACAGACACTGTAATCAGTCAGAGGAACAAAATAAGTTTAAATGTTCAAAAAGAGGTGGTAAAATTATCCTTACATGCAGATGATATTATAAGACATCTGGAAAACCTAAGGGAATCAACTTAAAAGTCTAATAGAAGCATTGATAAGACGGCCATTACCAAATGTATAAAAATCAATAGTATTGTTATATTCCAACCAAAACCAGTTAAAAAAATATCGTAGCTAAAATTATTATAATTGCAAATCGAAACAACAGTAACAACAAATCATAACAGGAAGTATGTAAGGACCTAGATGAAGAAAAAATATAAAACTTAATAAAAGATGTAAAAAGGCTTGAACAGAAGACTCCATACTATAAATATTTGAATGTCTCCTGCATTAATCTATGCATTTAATCAAATTTCAACAAAAACTATAACTGGATTTTTTTCATAACGTGTCTTGATCTGATTCAGTTCAACTGAATGAATAATTATGTGAAATTGACCAGCAAAAGGAAGGGAGAAGGGCAGGAAGAAAGCGTGATATAAGGGAAGACTTAGCTCTAGTAGTCAACTTCTAATATGGACCTTAACTGTACATTACAAATTTTAAAAAATATATTTAAAACACCAATTAGGCAAAGGTCAGTCATGAGGTTCATTGTAACATTTTATAAAATATTCCTTTCTCCCATACCTCCCCAAAATTTATTCCTTCAAAGAAATGATAACTCAATATAATTGGATTCATTCGTGATCATAAATTCTATATCTAAAACGACTTTAAGCAATTCTAGAGTGCCAGTACCAGATATCACACAGAAATTAAATGTGGCATTTGCAATACTTTCTTCTGGAAGAACAGAAATCTTCAAAGTGTGAGCAGTAAAACAGTGGTTGTTTAAATAGGTAGATTATCAATGGCTAATATATTCAATCAGAGGCCTATAGGCAGAGATATTCAGTGATTAAGTGGCCTACATACACCTTAATATTTTCTTCTAAATATTCAATATAGGAGAAAACCTATTTTTAAACATTCTCTTAGGTAGTTTCGATGGTTTATGAATTACCTGTAGGAAGTACCTTCAGTAACGACTGGTGGAAAGAGGGGCTGGAGGTTGAATTGGTCACCAATGGCCAATTATTTAATCAATTGTGTTTACATAGTGAAGTCTTCATAAAAACTCAAAGGGACAGAGTTTGGGGAGCCTCTGTGTTGGTGAACACATGGAGGCACTGGAGAGCGGTATGCCCAGACAGAGCATGGAAGCTCCACACCCCCGTTCCCACATACCTTGCTCTATGTATCTCTTCCGTCTGGTTGTTCATCTGTATCCTTTATCATATCCTTTTATAATAAATCAGTAAACGTAAGTAAATGTTTCCCTGAGTTCTGTGAACCACGCTATGTAATTAATTGAATCTAAGTGAGTGAAAGGTCACAAGTGCCTCTGATTTGTAGCCAGTCTGTCAGAAGTTCAGGTAGCAATCTGGATTCGCTGCCGGCAGCTGAAGTCCAAGGAGGGGGTCTTTGGGACCACCAGGCTATAGCTGGTTGGTCAGAAGAACAAGTGTTAACTGGGCCTTGCAATTGGCTTTTGAAGTAGAGAGCAGGCTTGTGGCACTGAGCCCTTTACTTTTGGAATCAGTTGCTGTTTCCAGGTAGATAGTACCAGAATTGAGTTGAATTAATAGCATAGACACCAAGCTGGTGTCCCGAGCATTGCTTGATGGTGTGTGGGGGAAAACCTCCACACACACGTTGGAATAGGTCTCAGAACCATTCTACTTCCTTAGAAAAAGTCTCTGCAGGTATGTGCCAGTAACTCTTGAAGTATCTTTGATGAATTTGTAATATCTCTTATAAATGTTCATTCTGTGTTGGTGGGTTAAAATTATACCCTTATCTCATGCCTGATATTTGTCTCTTTTGTGCCAGAGTTGATTTTATTTGTACCTCAGAATAATGCTTTCAAATTTGCTTCAACCTAAACGCTACCTCTTTGGACATTCCTGACACAGGCCTATACCCAACACAGCCTCCCAGAACCCCAGCATAGGTTTGCGTTCCAGGGCCTCACTTGTTCAGGAGGGAAGTCTAAATATATAACCAAATTGTTATCAAATTGTTAAATTGTTAACCAATGTATTCCTGAAGTTCAGCATTACTGAATATCTAGTAGGTTAGATTTTATAATATTTTACATGTAACTAATAGCATAGATCATACCTTAAAGTAGAAAGCTTTTCTAGTATAGACTAGCTTCATAAATTTTGTTTAATATCACCTATGAGGTGTCTGAAATCATAGTATAGTCGAGCACGCAGCATTCTACACATATACAGAACTGGTTTGGCCGGTTGGACTAAATTAGCTGATTCTATTTGCTTACCGTTTTCAATCAAATAAATATTTAATGACTAGATTTGTCATATCAAACAGTCCTAAAGCCATTGTAATGGAACAATCCCACGTTGATTGGCAACTATATATCATGTGTTACTCTAGAATGTTTATGTTATTCATATGGACGAGATATTACAAGTTTCTTTAAATTTATTACTTGGAAGCATAAATTGTTTTGAAAAAGAAAACAAATATTTTCAATAGAATTCTTTAACTCTTGCTTTCTCTTCTGAGATTTTTATTCTTTCACATGTGCTCTTGGAGTTATTTTAGTCAGACTCCGTCCTGCATAAATCTATTGCTGCATAATAAAACACTTCCAAATCAAGCAACATAAAAACAACAGTTCTTTTATCTTCACAGAATTCAGAGAGAGCATGATGGGGATGTTTTATCTCCACTCCACTTTGTCGAGGGCCTCAGCCAGGAAGACTCAATGCTGAGGGGTGACTTGAAAGGCTAGAAACTGGAATCACCTGGAGGCTTCTTCTTTCATGCTGGCACCTGGGCTGGAATGACACAAAGGCTGGGCTCAGCTGGGGTTGTTGACCAGAGCACCTACGTAGGGCCTCTCTCTCTCTGGTCTGGGCTTCTCACAGGATAATGGCTAAGTTCCAAGAGGGAGCTTCCTGAGAGTAAGAGTTCCAGACCAAGTGGAAGCTGCGTGACTTTTATGGCCTTGTCTCAGAAGTCACAGAGCACCATTTCTTCCATACTCTCTTGCAGGGATCAATAAGCTATGTCCTCATGCCAAATCCAGCCTGCCACGGTCTTTGTAAATAAAATGTTAATGGAACACAGCCATGTCCATTCACATCATCTACAGCAGCTTTTGTGCTATGATGGAGAGTTGGGTAGTTGCCGCAGAGACTATATGGTCTGCAAAGCCTAAAATATTTACAAATTTGACTCTTTACAAAAAAGGTTTGCTGAGCCCTGCTCTGTTGATTAGAGCAATCACAAGATTGTTCAGTGTCAAAGAAAGGGAATAGCCCCCACTCTTGGTGGAAGTTGTGTCAAAGGGGGTGCAGCCATTTTTAAAAAATCACCATAACGCCTGTTTGTCTTTAAAATTTTAATTCTCGTTTGGTCTTTAATTTTGTAAGCCACTTAAAATAGCCCTTCTAACTGTTTGAATGTATACTAAAGTTCAGTTAAAGAAAGTTAATAAGTGGGAATCAACTATGTTATTTCAAGTTTCATTCTTTTGAAACTTGCCTATCTCAGCTCCTGGCTAGTAATTCTTTCAAAGAAAGATGAGAAAGGTTAACCTATGATCACAAGAGTTAACGCCAGGGGTAAAGAAGACCTTTAGTTCCTAAAAAAAAAGAAAAAAGAAAGAAAGAAAGAAAGAGAAATAGTAAACAACTGTTCAGTTAAGCCTCACTTGGTCAACAAGTTTCAGGTTTTAGACATTATTATGTACTTTTTTATGAAAAACTTTTTACTTAAGTATGCTGTGTTGGTACCATTTTAATTAAACTCCCAATTTCCTTATCTATAGAATGAGGGTTCTGGGTAGTCAGTGGTTCTCAACTCTGGCTGTGTATTTAAATCATAAAGAGCTCAGGCCCCTACCCTACATAATTAAATCAGAATTTGGAACAGGGGCCACCACAGGTTTTTAAAGCTCCTCAGATGATTTTAATATATGGCCAAGGCAGAGAAATGTGGGGTTAGGTGATTTTAGGCTCCTTTACAGAAGATAAAAATGGAAAATTTTCCCGTATTTTTTGCTTGTACTACTGAGAAAATTATTTGGAATGGATGTTGTACATTTTAATGTGATAACCAGCATGATTTCAATATCTAACAGTCATTTGGACTAGCTGATTTAGCACAAATCTAAGTTGAATATTTTGACTTCACATCTCTCTTAACCTACTGATTATCTCTGTCTTTTCACACTCTTCATTTACTGTAGCAGACTTTGTATTTTTGTGTTTATTAATGGACATACTAGTATGACATTTCTTTTCAGAATGATATTGACACACATCTGCAAAAATGTATTCACATAATGTTTCTCAAACTTAAGAGCGCACGTCGGTCACTCGGGGAATCTTGTTGAAATGTAGATTCTGATTCAGTAAGTCTGGGGCGAGAATCTGGCCTAAGAATCTGCATTTCTAATAAGTTCTCAAATAATACCCATACTATCTATCCATCCTCCATGCACTACACCTTGAGTAGCAAGAGCCTGGCTGAGGCCCTCCAAACTGGTTAGTTTTACTCAGAACTGCAAGTTCAGTCTCAGAACTGATTGAGAAAAATAGGGTCACAGGAAAAAGAGAAGGGCTGCTAGAGCAATTTTACATTTTATTATACTAAGTATAATGGCACATCTTTTTTTATTTTTTAAATAACCCACTAAGAAAACTATAGAACTCTGTTTCTGATTCTTCCCACAGGTTTTACCAATAATTATTTTCTTCATCTGTGTGATACCTATCTAGAATATAGACCTCATGCAGCGGCTAGTCCTGAAGGTAAATTTAGCAGCTGAGAGCTCATTTTGTTAGAGATAGTATGGTGTAATGGCATATGTATTGGACTGGATGTGAGAGACCTGGGTTCTTGTCTTTATCACCTTTAACCATGTGACCTTGACCTCAATTAATCTCATCGAGCCTCAATCTTGTCTTTAAATAATCCGTATCTACCATACAGGGGATTTACAATAGGGAGATAAACATATTAATTTAGAAAAAAACTAATTCAGCTTCTGTGGTTGGATAAAAAGTCTATATGATGAGATAGTTAAGTTTATAAATGACCTCAGGGTGATCATCTGCAAGTGGAAAATTGAGTTAACTCTATGTGTTGTTAGCAATGAAGCAGTTTTCCCTGAGCCTGTTCAAGTAGCCATGTCTGCACTGGAAGAACATGGGATGGAACCATGTATAAAGTAAATTCCAGGGGGATTGACGGAAGCCAAAGCAAAACGAGTGCCCAGACCAGTAAACTGACCCATATAGTTCTGAGGATTCATTTAAGCGGAAAGAAGAATACAGTTTCATTGTGTTTATTTTGCCATCTTGCCTGCAGATTGCTTTGGGCACAGAAACTCTGAATGTAGCAGGAAACATATCCTGTGGCTATGATAGGTAGTCTACATCTTTTTCATCAGGTGACCTCAGATATTTTCATAAACACATCTCAGAGTCCGCAAAGCTCTGCTAGGTATAGAAGGTTTTTCAATGATTTTCTTGTTAGAACTTTCCACAATGATAGAAAGTCTTCCCTGCTGTTCATTCCACTTGAGGCCTTCCTGTTGGTTGACGACCTAATTCTCTAAATTTAGGTTCCCACACTAAAATAATTTGCTACTTCCACTTCTGGAGTTGTTTGATGAGCTGAGTATCGAGTGTTCTTTAATCTGTGGCGACCCTCATCCCGATCCTGATTATCTTTCTTGTTTGTAGACAGAGACGCTTCTACTAACTCATCCATACATTGCAGGTTATTGCTTCCTAAAATCCATGCCTAATGACTGGTGACATTGCAAGAAGTGTGATGTGTGTCTACATGTCTTTTGTTAAGCCTCTGACAAAAGCCAGAGCCAGATACTGATCTACTGAGGAAATGTAAGCTTCTAATATTGTATTTAGGCATGTACGTAATATGGTTATTTACCTACCCCTTCCAGAGTATTGAATCTGGAATATGTATGTAGGCATTTCCTTACTTGTTTTAATAAGCACTTTGGTCCTTTAGGGAAGACTAAGGTAAAAGAATGAGAACCCCAGGGGAATTTCCTATTGAATTTCTAGAACACAAGTACCCTAAATAGGATGTTCTTTTGGTCCGGTCTGATTTATCCCTGGGAACATTGCCTGAATATCAATAACTATTTTCAAGGTAGCCTCACTTCCCTGTATTGTATGTTATAAGAATGTTCAGAAATTCCTTTAGTATACTCGTCCTCTCATCCAGTCCTAATCTTGGGGAGAAATTGAGGAATGCTAGTCTGTTCACAGACTTTAGAGTAGCTCTAAGGAATCTCTCATACCTTTGGGGTAGACCCAGAGGATATGTTTTGGGGCAAGAGGCTGTCTTTAGTCTTGTATTAGCTATTAGGGAGAATTCCAGTGGGACAGTTTTGTTCTAGGTCATCTGAGCATTTCTTTTTCTTTCAAAGAATTGCAGGGATTCCTATTTGGCTCAGAATATTTGGAGCTTAGTTCAATATAAATAGGGCTTTCTTGGAATAGCTGTGGGCTAGCATAGTTTTACTCCATCCCCACCTCTGTCACGCTGCAACCTTCTGAAGCATCCTTGAGGTTCAAATGTGGGTTACTCCCCCAGGAATGCCAAAAGATTCAGATCCTTTAGTAGCAGTGCTTATCTGATACAAATAATATTTCTTTAATTCCACCAGCTAAATTTTACTTTGCCAGAATGAAGAGAATAAATAAGTATCACTATGTACTGTTACTGTGATGAGTATTCCTGCTGTTTAAATGAAGTTTGATTCTTGCTTGACATGCCAACACTAGGAATGATATAAGACTCAGATGTGATTATAGGAAATACTTCCAGAAAATATACTGGAATAATATAAGTTTATGAATTTCTTTCTCCACTAATATTTATTGAAGAAGAAGCCACTTTTCATGGATTCTGTCCATGTCAGAAAACTGGGCTGAAATGAAGGCAGTTGACATCAATATCACCATCAAGGTAATTTCTCTTCTCTATTTTGTAGTCTTAGTGTCTCTAGAATCCATACCCATAAAAATACATACTAATAAAATGACAAGTTTTTATTGTTCTAGGAGCTACAAAAGGGTAAATTCTGAATATTCAAATGTGTCTAGAAAGTTACAGTGCAATATTTTCAGTTTCTTGTGATAGAAAATTTTGATAATTGCATTATCCTGCTGACAGGCCAAACAATCAGTACCATATGATCTGGTCTCTGATCTGGTCAGCCTCTTTAACTGTTTCCTCAGAATTCTTGTCACAGTTCTTTTACTTTGAAGAAAGATGACTATCGATGTGTGCTATTTTCCTAAAGCTTTATACTAATTTCACTACACTTAAATGAATCAAGAATCTCAAATGAAAACAGTCCTCATGCTTTTCATCTAACTCTCATTATTTTTATTATAGCAACTTTATTGATGTTCAGGGGAAAAATGAAGTTTTGCTTTGCAATTGTTTTCTGAAATTGTTCAGACTTAAACAAACCAAAACTATTAAATAAGACAACTGAGTGAGACTTTATCCTCAAGATGAATCATTTAGTCAAACTATACAAGTTTTCGTCTTTTGTTGTCACATCTCTTTTCTTGCTAATGAAAAGCAAGTCAACCCTGAGCTTGAAAACTTACCCCAGTCTACTTCTTAATCTCATGTTATTTTGAACCAAATCCTAAATACCATATTATTTTATTCACAAATATTTTTAATATACTAAAACATTTTATTAAAGGCAATATGTCAGGAAATTGAATTGATTTGTAGGAACCAGTGGCTTCGTGTATACTCCAAGTAATAACTGTAATTTATAACATAACAAACTATTCCAAGATAGATATAAATATCTATTGCACAATAGGTATTTCAGCCTTCTTGGACTCACTGATAAGTCACATGTTTTAGTTTGCCTATTCTGGTCAAAGAACAAACCACGTGGGCCACACATATCCACAAAATTTGACCTTGTCTCATATAGCATTTTGCATTCACTTAGAGATACTCCAGAGTTAATATCAGTGGTTTCCCTGATTACACCAAAAAATGTCAGAGTTTTCAATCACTCTCTAGACATGAAAATTTGCTACTCTATAGTATGCATTCAAGGAAAACACAAGTTCGACATGGAAAAGATGAATTGTGCTGATTTTATCTGTACATGTGTCACAAAACCCTATTTAAAGGGCAAAAATTTTAAACAATTTTTCTCCAAATCCATGAATAAAACCAGTACTCCTGAAAATACACCATACTTAGTCGAGAGCTTTGAGAATCTCAGTTATAATGCTGCAGTCGTAATACAATTATAATGTATATAATCCCAGTTATAATGTGGCAAGAATACGTATGCTCCTGCTTGAGAACAGAGCAAATCTGAATCTGTGTGTATTGGCATAGGAAGGAAAGGTGAAAATTTTTTAGGGATATGATGTATAAGACCTTGAGTTGATGCCTCTCCATGTTAGCAGGTATTACGGCATTAATTTCTTGGCTTGGAGGGAGTGCAATAGATAATGATTTTGGTTTCCTCCCTCTTTTTTCCTCCATTTTTTTGTTCTTTGACCCAGCCACTAAATTCATCAATCTTTTCCTGTCTTTTCCTTCAGCTTTGTGTGCTGGAGCAAGAGGACAAAAGAGTTTGGTGAAGAAAGAAGCCCTTCCACGAGTGTTTTCTTAGATGCTCTCTGCTCCTGCTCTTGAATAATTGTTGACAATTATATTCATTTTGTAGGTGCTGATCAAAGCATAATTATCAGCAGCTATTATGAAAAAATTAAGTATTACAAGCCTGCTTCATGAAACGCTACAGTTGGCATTGCTATTTATCAGGATAAAACTGGCATAACATTCATCCATATTCTCTGTCTCTCTCTCTTCCTTCCTTCCTTCCTTCCTTCCTTCCTTCCTTCCTTCTTTTTCCTTTCCTTTCCTTTCCTT